>NW_020884886.1:703430-1069608 GCF_003945725.1 Corapipo altera | reverse complement strand
CCGGACAGGTGTTTCTGCCGGGCGCGGCTCGGCGGGGGCGCGGCGGCCGCCCCGGCGGTGCGAGGTGCCGGTGCCGTGAGCGGCGGGTTCGCCCCGGAGCGCCCCGGAGGGGCGGTCACCGCCTGCGGCGCCGGCCACGCGCGCTGGGGGGCGCCCTTGGCCGCCCCGTCACCGGCTGAGGTGCCGCGGGGGAGCCGCGGCTGGATTGGGATCCCTCGAAGGTGTGTGGGGACGGGTTCGGTACACCTGCTTTTGGAGCTGCCTGAACCCCGTCATCCTCATCCTGCTGCCTGCTAATGGTGTTTAGATGCGTACTTCTACCTGATGTTTTCTCTGCGGGCATTCCCTGCCTGAGCCTCCCTCCTGTGCCCCACCGGCATCCAAAAACAGTGTCCCGAGGTCTTGAGAGTTGCAGTCTGGTGGACACCTTCTGCTTACTACTGCCAGGGTCGTATTCCTTGTAGTGCAAACGTGTGAGTGGTGAAGGCACAAACACCCAAGAGAACTTCTCTTTCACTGGAAAAACTTTAAAATAAATAAATAAATAATTAATAAAATATGTGTAATGATCCACAAGTTGGAACAGAATGGCTTAGGTCTTTGGGGAGTGATAAAGCATACTCTGATTCTAGTTACCTTTGTGGTGCAACCAGCACTGGCTCCTCTGTTCTCTGTGTAGCTTCATGAGCTGGATTATGAAGTATTGGAAATGAATATGCTTAGCTCTGACAGGAAGGAAAATTCCTCTGGAGATTATGATCCTATTAATCTATTTTTTAAGCAATTTACTCTGAAGGCTTTTTTGTTGTTGTTGTTTTGTTGTTTTGTTTTGAAAACTAATTAACAAACGTTGTTACTGCATCTAAAAGAGAAAGGACATAGTGCTGAAACTAAACTCGGTCAGGTAACAAACTCTTATTAAAGACTGAAATGCAGAAACAGTAATCCACCTAAACAAAGTGTAACAGATAGAACAATATGAAATAGAAATCAGATGCCCCCTCAAGTCTTCCGAAATAGACAAGCAACCTAATAAAAAGGGCTCTTAAAAAAGCTTATAAAGCTCTAGGAAGATTAAATGAATGGAGGCTGAGGTTTTTAAAGTTCAAATTGGAAGTAAATGGCATGGTTTTAACATGAAACCTGAATAACCACTGAAGCAGCTTCCTAATATTTGTAGTGAGTTCTTCATATTTGGAAGTTTCATGTTGGTGTCTAGGATCTGAGAGGGCAAGGTGCAGGAATTTGAACTCTACACTTTGATGTGACTGGCATTAGGCAGAAAGGTAGAATGTATGATCTAACAGGTCCCATCTGGCTTTAAAATTTAGTAAATACAAACTGCAAAATTACATGAACATTTAGGATTCAGGAACTAACTGTCAAAAAAGAGGTATATAAAGCTTCACGATATTCAGTGCCATTACTAAGGTAATGGAATTACGAAGTCATAACTATGTATGTCTTAGAGCTGTATGGACTGGAACTCTAAACGTTCAGCTCGTGATTTGGGGCTTCAAATAAGAAGAGCTGAAGTTTTTCAAGACTTATCTTTGCTCAGAATAAGTCAATACAAATTTTCATAACGAAAGAATGCAAGTAAATGTATGAGCAATTGACTGGCATTTCTAATGAGAAAATGCCAACCAGATATAGAAAAAAAGAATAAATTGGGAGCAAAGTATGCCTGCGTTGATGTGATTTCTTTAGCACTAAAGCTGTACTGTGATGCTGAAATAATTTGGTGTGTAACTCCACTGAAGCCAGGGAAATAACATTTGGGTTTTGTGTGTGTAACTGGTATCCAGTTTGCCTAAAGAGCCATATGTCACCCTGGCTCATGTGTATAGAGGTGAATGAAACATGGGCATAGATACAAGAGATCCAGCCTCATGAATATCTGCTCAGTCTACTGAGAGACAAAGGTAGGAGCAAGGTGAGCAACAGCGGATAAATGAGATGTAGTTGTACTTTTGAAATAAAGTTAATGTCTTCTTTACAGAAACTTGGCAAGTTATGTAGGCACCTAACTGATTTTTTTTTCCCTTCCAAACCCCTGCATTTATGTTACGTTCATTCTCAAATCTGGCCTCCCTACAGTTGTCAACTTTGGCCTTCATTTGAGCTTATGCTTGGTAGGTGCTAACAGGCTGTCATGAAAAGAATATGCAGTTTAGATGCTGGATAAGGCACTTCTAGGCAATAAACTAGGCTTAAACTGATCCAAGCCCAGTCTTCCTGAAGTAATCCAGTAGATGTTGTGCTATACCCATCCACCTGTACACTGTCACTGCTGCTCTGGTCCAGCATCCAACTGCAAACCTCTTATCACAGCAGGCTCAGAAGATCCCACAGGAGCAGAACTATTTCTTATTGCTTGTTGTCTCTAATTCTTATTGACTTTTACTTGGATTCTCAAGCTCATTGGCAGAGGAGACCCATCTCTGAGTTTAAGTCTTGGGCCCAGTTCTTTTTAATATCTTTATCGATGATTTAAATGAGGGGATTGAGTCCATCATTAGCAAATTCACACATGACACCAAGTTGGGAGGGAGTGTTGACCTGCTGGAAGGCAGGAGTGCTCTGCAGAGGGACCTGGATAGGCTGGAGAGTTGGGCTGGTTCCAACGGGATGAGGTTCAACAAGGCCAAGTGCCGGGTCCTGCACTTTGGCCACAACAACCCCCTGCAGTGCTACAGGCTGGGGACAGAGTGGCTGGAGAGCAGCCAGGCAGAAAGGGACCTGGGAGTGCTGATCGACAGGAGGCTGAACATGAGCCAGCAGTGTGCCCAGGTGGCCAAGAAAGCCAGTGGCATCCTGACCTGCATCAGGAACAGTGTGGCCAGCAGGACCAAGGAAGTGATTCTGCCCCTGTACTCAGTGCTGGTGAGGCCTCACCTGGAGTACTGAGTCCAGTTCTGGGCCCCTCAGTTCAGGAAAGATGTTGAGGTGCTGGAGCAGGTCCAGAGAAGGGCAACGAGGCTGGTGAAGGGACTGGAGCACAAGTCCTATGAGGAGAGGCTGAGGGAGCTGGAGTTGTTTAGCCTTGAGAAGAGAAGGCTCAGGGGAGCCTACCTGAGAGGAGGCTCCTGAGAGGAAGTTGGAGCCAGGTGGGGGTTGGTCTCTTCTCCCAGGCAACCAGCAGTAGGACAAGAGGGCATGGCCTTAAGCTGCACCAGGGGAGGTTTAGGTTAGACATTAGAAAGAAATTCTTTGCAGAGAGGGTAATCAGCCATTGGAATGGGCTGCCCAGGGAAGTGGTGGATTCTCCGTCCCTGGAGGTTTTTAAGATGAGGCTGGATGTGGCACTTGGTGCCATGGTCTAGCAACTGTGGTGGTAGTGGATCAAGGGTTGGACTTGATGATCTCAGAGGTCCTTTTCAACCTGTCTGATTCTATGATTCTATGATTCTATGAAATCATAAATCTGTCACTGGGAGACTTAAAACTGGCCACTGGTGGCCTTAAGAACTCAAGTCCAAACACAGGGACCAAGGTGACATCAACCCAGGCACCACAGTTGGTGGTAGGATTCTTGCTGAGACCCAAAGCTATAGTCTTCTCTTAGGTTGTATAAGAATATTTGATCTTAATAGTGCTGTCAGAAGGACACAATGTGCTTGCACACACATAGATTTAGGGCAAAAAGTTGTCAGAGGTGGTTTGCACTCCCAAATTTGTTTTACCTCTTCTGTTCAAGATCAGAAGAAACTCTCGTGTGCCTGAAAGCTTGTTAATTTTTTTCCTCCCAGTGTATCAGATGAGCTAGTGGAAAATACTACCTCCTCCTACAAACTTCTCTTGTTATACTTTCTATCTTTAAGACATCACAATTGTAAATGTGTTATTAAATGCTCTTCCATGCTTTTTTTTTCAATAATCCCTCCCTCCACAGAAGAACGTTATAATTTGTGAAGGAAATATGTCAGCTTTCATAATAAGGGGGGTGAAATTTGATTTTCAGTGGGAGCTGGGTTCCTTACTTCCCCCTTGTGACTTTGAAAATGTGTCTCAGATAAACAAAAATGTTTATAGGACATCCTGATTTACTAAACATCTGGAAGTGCTCTTTAATCTCTCAAACTAAGCTTTACATCAATAGGCAAAATTATACAGTCTTATCAATTTTACAAGAAACTGCTGACAAAACGTTCTGTACATCTGTATACTTTCTGAGACACAATTTGCATTATAAATCTGCTCAGGATGCCAGGATCAAATAGAATGGGTTAGCTGAAATCTCTGTGAGTAGTTTAAGAGATGACCTGCAGTACAAACAATGCAATAGAAAAATTGGTTAAGACTTAAAGAATAAGTAGCCTGTCCTGGATTTTAAAAGAAAGGAATTAAACATAAGGAAACCAAAAGTTACTTTGGAGTGGGGTTCAGGGCCTTCACACCTTGAATATTGTTATCAAGGGAAAGACTGTGAAATTCTTTAGTGTTAAATGGGCATTAAATTCCTCAAAGTCAGAGTAAAATTCTAGTATCCACAGATGGAGCCACATTTTCAAAAGAGCTAAGATTCAACTTGCTTCCATATGATGCTTGTGACATCTGATAATTTTTCCTTTTACATGTTCAAATTGAACTCTTTTGTACATTTAGGCATGAGCTGACCTTTTCTTTGAAAATGTAATTTGGACCAGTTATGTTCTTTCTTTTTTAACTGCCCTACCCCAAAAATTAATCACAAAGTAATTTTAAATTAATTTATTTAAAGCCTTCCATAAAATAAGAATTAAATTTTTGGAAAATAATACTACAGGAATTTTTATTAATTTGTGAATACTAGAAATATTTAATGAGAAATATGGGAATCTAACTAGTTTTTGGAATCAACTTTTTTTTTCTTTTTTTAAAGCAGTCTTTGCACATGACTATCTTTTTAAGATTTTATTTTTGTAGTACAATGTTCAGAGAGGGAGAAAATTTTAATTGAAATGAGTCTGTTTGAAACTCATTCTTCTGTATGAAAGAATATTTCACTGACAATTAAGGGATCAAGACCATATAAAAATCAGTTTATTTGTTATTTTTTTGCCTGATCTGGAACTAACGCTTAATTGGCACGTTTAAGTAACTATTTTGCTTGAGCTAAAATTAAATGAAGAAAGTTCTTGGTTTAGCTTCCTCGTGCAATTTTTCTCTTCTCCTATATCTGTAACCCTTTTTCATGCTGCCCACTAAACATTATCATTGTGTTGGTAAGGTCATAAAATGGAAATCAAATAATGTGCGTCAGCCCCATCCTATCTGGTTCATTTCTGTAAGAGGATCCCATCAACCATAACTGTGTCATGGATTCAGCCCTTTGGAGCCAAACCTGGGGCTACTGCAGATGTTTTTGTTTGATGCTCCCTGTTACTAGAGAATCATGAAAAATAGATCTATGGCCCCTCTCTTCCTCCATCCAATTTGCACTGTTTCCATTATCTGCACTTATTTTAAGGCTTCTTCATTTCTAATTCATTAAGTCAATACTTTAAATAGCCTTCACAGACACCTGTACTGCTAGCTGTGCCATTTGCACAGGATGAGTGCATTATTTTTCTAGGACTCTGCACGGTATTTGAGAGCTCTTGCCCTTGATTTCAGTGATTTTTTAACCATGCAATTCTGCACAGTAATTTTTGTGGGAAATACTGAGTTTATTGGTCTTAACTTATATCAACCGTGCATTTATTTTGCATTTTAAATGCGGTTATGCAAGTTTGCAAAACTTCAGTTTCTAAATAGAGAAAATTCTGTGTAGATAATGTATCATCTGTGGCATTGCCTATCTCTAATTTATTAATTGTAGAGCCTGTTTGGCATAAGTGTAAGACAGCCCTTTCATGATATATTTTCAACTGATTTAGTTAGGAGACAGATTTTGGCAGCAAACCCTTATATCTCTGCTGTCTGCATTTGTATTGAAATAACCATTTCCCCAGTAAAGATCAAGTAACAGAATCCGCTCCAATGGACTTTAGTGAAGGTGGGGGTGAAGAAGATGCAGTATTTGTCACCAAGGTTCATCCCCTCCCAGCTGCATCTACTTCATGGTGTACTTCTGCTTAGTATTTTGAAGCGCTATCCAAGAGATTTTGAAGGGTGGTGCTACTTGGCACGATAATCCATCATTAAATCAATCCCCATGCAGTATAGGAGAAGACACATCTACCATCTTGTGCTTTGTTCTATGATGCTTTGCAGTAGGAAGGTCTCGTCTGCACAAGATCAGTTAGAGCAAATGTTGCCATGTTTCCTGTATCTGGTGTGAATGACAACTTCAAAACAATAAGTTGACTACACTGAAGGTTTTCCACGGAAACAAGAGCAAATTGTATTATTTCTGCTTCCCATTAAACCATAGGGACATCTCCAAATATCCTATTGTCCATTTCATTTCCTCATATCTGTGCTATAGTGACTTGAACTGTGTGTGTTAATTTAACATTCTTTGTCTTTCAGCGGCTACTTTAAGGTCATGAATATTTGATTACTTCAAGACAGGCATCAAGTTCTGCTGTCTTTCATTGGAAAAATAAGGTGTTTTTTTTCTCACAGTGCTTCAGAAGTGTTCTGCCTTTCTTAGATGTTCCTCTATCATAAGGTGGGGTTCTTTTTTTTCCAGTCATTACTCCTTATTGCACTTTACTTGTTATGGCTTAAATCTTCCATAAGTCTTTAAACAGTTTGATAATATGTTCTAATGTCTTCCTTTAGTGCTGCTGTTTCTGCCCTCAGTGTCTATCAACAGAGCCTCTTTTATCTTTTTTTTTGGCTGATCTTTTACTGCTTTATCTTCATTCATATATTTCTTTTTTTCTTTATTTACTTTTCTGGCCTTAATGTATTGAATAGATTTAACTTGTCCTGTCTTTTTTTTTCTTTAATAGCATCCCATGTGGAATTACTAATCCACTCTTCTTTCCTGCTTTTAATAAAGAACAATCTCTGCAGTATTAATATAAAATTTACAAATGGCTTCCCAGTCTTTTTGTATAATGTCAAATACAGTTTCTGCCATATAAGAAAGCTTATTTGAATGTTACAATTGAAAACCTTTCTTTATGTATTCATCCTTCATTTTAGAGCTATTAATATTTTTCTGATATTTTTTCATTTCATGTTGGTTATGTATAATTGATGTTCATATGCCCCCAGTGTTTGTGAATTTCATCATATGCAGAAAAGAGGTACATTAATTTTAGTAATGCTATCAGAGGAGATCCAGCATTACTTCACTTATTTAATTTTGAGGGAAGAGTGTCCTGTCCAAAAAAGGACAACTCAATCAAGAAGACTTTTTGCTATTCTCAAGTGAGCATTGATTGTATGTACAGTGTATCTGTATCTGTCAAGTCAACATATCTCTGATGTCACTCTGGACCTTGCTAGTAAGGACTAGTAAAAGCCTTTTAAAGGATATTACTTTTTTCCTTATAGTTTCCATTTGTTCCATCTTGATATTCAAAGGTACTAATTTTCACACATGCACTTAAAATATTGCCAAGAACACCGATTCTCTGTTTGTGTTGTAATATTTAGCTTCTTTGATGACTTGAGACTATTTCCAAGCTGTATAACAAGTTGTATAGTCCATAAAGGAACCCAAAACTGGGAATGAGTTGGAAGCAGTGACTTCTCTCAGGCATTACCCCCCCTGTTTTAGCATTATCTCTCAGTGCATTTCATGTAATCCACTGGAGAATGCAACACAAAGAGATGCATTTGACATTTTGCTGTCTGCTTTGGATTTAAACTCAACTGTTTAATTAAAATTATGCATCTCCCTGTGTTTTGATGAATGGGCCTTACATTTAGAAATGGCAAATCAGTAAATATCAATAAATAAGTGTCAGCAAAGTTTGTAAGAGAAAATGGCTTATTAGAAGCATCTTACAAAGCAGAAAAGGTGTCAGAAAATTAATTCTTATTTGCTGTAACTCATCCTTACTCATGTTTGCCAGTAAAAAAGGCAAAGCAAGGAAGAAATGGAGAGAGGAAACAAGGGGGAGAGAGAGGGAAAGAAGGAGGGATGAAACTGCTACTTTCATCCCCTCTTCACAAAGTATCTGAGAAGCAGATACTGCTGCACTTTTTCTGATCTTATAATTTTTTTCGACATCCTCAGTGTCCGGTAGTTTATGCTTTACCTTTGTATCTAGGCTAATCACAATCATCAGGAATATTATGTCAAAAATTGCAATGTACCTTTAGGAACAAATTGTCTACTGAATGTAGTGAACATAGGCTTTTCCAAATAAGAACAGTTTAAGTCACAAAAGATGCACAGCAGGATTAGCAGCAAGCTCTGTAGGCTGCTATTTTTCTCTTATGCAAAGGAAATGTTGATTTCAAGTTCACAGAAAGTTCATGAAATCAAAAAGGTATAACTCATTGAAATAATTTTTTAGCAGTAGGAAGACCATAATCAATCAGAAACCTCTGGTATCTGTTATGAGTCCTTGCTCATTTAAGTTACTGCAGCTATTGGAAATGGAAGCCAGTTTAGCATAGTATTTAACAGTGCCTTATTTGTAGTCTACTTGTCCTAGCTATATAAGAGTCAGATAACCCTAACTTTGCTATCAAAGTATGCAAGTGTGCTTGACAGTGCAGAGAGTATCCTATGAGGAAATACCAATGCATTATAGGAATATTATTCTATTTTTTTTCCCTCTCTTGATCTTTAATTATGACCACCCCAGTAAGATGTTCTGGTTCATTTTGTTTATATCAAACAATTCCAGCAGGTGCAAATCTTGGCTCATATCCACCATAATTATAGTTAGGTTATAAGTAAAGAGTTTGCAAGCACCTGTGCAAACACATTTAATAATTTATGATACATTTGTGACTTATTATTATATTTAGCCACTTGCCTGTATTATCACTCTCTATCACTTAAGTCATTGACAAGTTAGCAATCCTATTCTGGTACATTGATCACTTTGTTTTGGCACTTTGACTGGGCAGAGCCAATTTGAAGTCTCTCATGTCTCTGAAAATTGGTGTGAGACATGTAACAGCTATTTTACTGATGTCAATGTTCATAATTTCTTTAAAACTTGTTAAAGAGAGTGGGTGAAGGGTTCAGAGCTCCCCCTACCAGTGAAGGTCCCATTACCTGGCATCAAAGAAACTTCTTATGAGTTACAGGTTGGAACAGGGCACGTTTCCTCCTTATCTAGAATAGTAACTTGTACTTAAAGGTGGCTTCAGCATTAGCTAGCCTAGCTTAATAAATAAAAAATACTGAGAAAAAAACCACTAAAAATGTCTAAGAAAGGGTAGAATTTCTAGAAGAGCAAAGAGGGTAATTTCTCATGTGCAGAGTCATGCAAAATTACTCTGCAAATCTGTGACAAAGGCAGCTTCTTTGTTGATGAACTCCTTTAAAATTTAAGATATTCTTCTGACAGAGCAGCCTCCAAGTAGTCACTCACTTAAGCTGATAGTTTGGATTTCACTGAAATACAGTGGTTTGGGGGAGAATGCCTGTGCTCCCTCCCTCTGCAGATCCCTCTCTGCTCCAG
This sequence comes from Corapipo altera, assembly GCF_003945725.1. Classification (NCBI taxonomy): domain Eukaryota; kingdom Metazoa; phylum Chordata; class Aves; order Passeriformes; family Pipridae; genus Corapipo; species Corapipo altera. Next base: position 1,060,081 of record NW_020884886.1, on the reverse strand, counting down.
AGGCAGCCTCAGAAACAGGACCACACTGATGCTTTCTACTAAACTCATAGCTTATGCAGCTCCATGCAGAAAACAAGCCTGTAATTAAATTGTTCGAAATTTGAAGATCAGTGTGTTTGGCCATCCCTTCAGACCTAATTACTTGCCAAAACACACTGTGCGCAGGGTGGGAATTAATATTAATTAGGAATCTTCTTGAACTGCAGATTACAGCCATTATAGGCAGAGGAAATGATTATGAGATTTATGCAACTCACATCTTTAAAAAAATGTAATTACAACAACAAAGCCCTATCTCTCAATATACATAAAGAGGCTGGATATAGACGGTTGTTCCAGGTTAGTTTCAGCCTAAATTGACTACGTGCCACAGGATTCATCCTGGTTTATACTGCACCAAGTGTCAGGAGAGAAAAACCCTTTGAGCACTCCACAGTAGTGACAAACTGGTCAATATTGATGCCCATGGTGGGTTTCTGCTGATAACACCCTGGACATTCTGGTGTCCTGTCTGATGTGCCTCTGCTACCACCCAGTTCCTGCTCCCCGAGGCGTGTACAGACACACCACATGTCCCTTCCAAGACAGGGGGCATAGCAGCACCCTGGCACCCTGCTTGATCTCAGATGAGTTGGAGAGCATGTCTGGGCAGTTTCCTGATCCCTAAGCAGCAGCAGAGTCCCCAGGATACTGCTACACACTGGTGGACCCAGACTACGCCTCTTTCTTGTTGGGAGGGTGAAGGTGGAAGCTTTTACTCCCCAGGCAGAAATCTTGGCTGAATAACAAACCGGCCAACATTACTTCTTAGTGTAATGCTAGAGATAAGTAGTGTAGACTGAATTTGGAAAACCTAAATACCACCCAATTTACTACTGACTAAATAAGAAAAAAGCCTCCAGAGGTACCTAATCACATGGAAACATGAAGCTTAGGAAATACAACAGAATTTTGCTTGAATATGAGACACACATATTTTAGAAGACCCAAGGAGAACACTGAAGAGACAGAACAGTGGAAAAGTCAGCTGGCTGTAGTTCATTTTGTAATTCCCAGAAGGAAACAGAATGAGGGGGTGTGCACCAACTTGTCTGATGTTGCAGACCATCTCCTAATGCTTGCAGGTTACAGCAGAAGATATTTTTAATTCAGGCTTTCCAATAACATTCAGTAACTGCCAAGAACATTTAATGGTCCATATGTATATGAAAATGAAGTGGTCTCTGCTGTGATTTCCTCTAGACTGTATGATTAAAAAAGTCTTGTTACCAATTCATTGCTGATAAAATATATATTGGATTGTTATCTTCTCTTTTAACTTTGAGACTTAAAGGAACAATTACAGGAGCAGATGGAAATATCAGATTGTGTGACTGAGCATGCGCCTTTGTGTAAAATATTTTAAAGAACAATATTAATTGTATTGAAGTCCTAATTTAATTGGAAAGAAAATACAAAACAAATATAAAAATATATTGATTTGGAATATGAAAAGCATCATTCAGTGCACTTGAGGTTCTCAGCTCCTGGAAAAGAGGTGATGTTTGTTTGCAAATGCTAATGATCCATGTCTGTGTATTTATGAATTGATTGCTATTGAAATGAAGAACACTTACCCATGTTTTACATTTACTGTTAAAAGCAAGAGTCAATTTGCCATTTTTGTTGCCATATCTCTTTTCATTTCTAACATATCTTTTTATTACAGGTTTATTCCATTATTCTTGGCATAGTTGTATAGAGGTGTTTTATTTCTGTTATTTCCTTTGGAGAAAGTTATGGAAATATTTTCCTGCAAAACCCAGTAGTATTGTTGATTTTCTATCAGAAATATTTTTTGACTCTGCTTACCTGTAAAAGTGTAGATAGAATATGGATTATATATCAAAATCAATGATTGTACTGTCAATTTATTTCTAGCTCTGCTTTGAGGTTTTGAGGTAAGCAGTTGATTCTCTGGCAGAGGCTTTTTTCCTCATCTTAGGAAAATACTTTTATGTCAGACCATACTTTTATGCCTGTCATCTGGAGAAAAAGGTGCTCTTTGGAGTTCTGTTCCCTGCCTCAAAGTCTTTTTATGGATTTTCTAAAGGCAGTGATCCTTAATGTAAGAAGTCACTTCCAGACTTCTCCTTTGGCCTCCCCAAATGTTACTCAAAAAGATTTGCTTATTTGCCTTTAGTCCCCTGGCCAAGATACTTTTTGCTTTCAAACAGAAACTTTCACCCCACGATCTGAAAATCACCTTACTTCCTCTTAGTCAGGGGTTTTGGCCAGTAGAAGTTTGTCTGGCAAGTGATGAACAGAGGAGAAAGTGTGCTTAACAGCACTGAATTCCCAGCCTCCTTTTCTTTCCAAAGAGGAAAAAAATCCCAGAACAAAAACATAGGCTGTATGCAATTGGATGTGAATGTGTAAATGCACATGCTCTCTCAGGAAGAAGGAGGAATGGTATCATTAGTGAAGGAGTGTGTAGAAATTAAGTGCAGCATTTTTCTGATTCTCATTGAAACTGAAAGTGCCTGAAAAACTGAGGCATTTTCTACTTTATCTTGTTTACCAAAATCTATTGAAAAAGCCTTTCAAAAAGCCACTTAGTAGTTAAAATTAGTTAAAACTATTAAAATGAGACCACATATATTAATAATCTCAGAAATCATGACTATTTCAGCAGGTATTACATGCTATTACCATGATTTTGTCTTTGCACCTAAAATAGAGGGATGTTTGCTTAATCCAAATCTAAGTTACTGTAAATTTTTTGTAAGTATTTCATTTTTAATTATGATCCTCTAGCAATGCATATTGTAGTCAACATTTTAATCTGCAGAAGTCTCTGCAAAATATTGCCACTTCCTTGGTACATTATCATCTTCATATCTTATTTAAAATTCACTTTGTCATACATAGGATAAATTGAAAGAAGTTTGTGTTTGCACTAAATCAGTTCACCACCGACTCAAAGTAGAACCATAGTTTTGACACTGTTTTCTTGATTACCACTTCCCTGTACTCCTGTCATAAAGTTGCTTCCCCTGAAAGTACTTTTTACATAATCATGTGGAAAGCATAAAGATGTTTAAATATATCTGACAAATTGTATGTAATAATACAATGTGTCTCCAATGATTTTTATTCCAGCATTTCTCTGAATCATGTGCTAAGGTTATTTAGGGTGAGAAGTGAGGTGTATTAAAATCAATAATTTATCCTTATATATGGGGGGGGTTTCTGCCTAAAAGAGAGCTAGAGCTTTTTCTGTTCCTCAGTCTATAAAGATTTATTAAGTAATTTTTAAAGCATAAAAATTGGAAAAACCTTCATAGGCTTCATTGAGGAAGGTAGTGAGAGACTGTGAACTTGTTCTTTTCATCCTTCTCAGTGATCAGGCATTAAAAATAAATTAAAGAGAATAATTCTAGCAAAGAGCTCCAGTAAAAGCAAAGGTTGATAGGTTTGATGTATTGGACTACTAAAGCAGTTGAGAGCAGAACATATTGCATTAGGCTTGATGTTGAAGGGAGCAGCCAAACCCTTCTACTAAAAAATAATTCTTTATTCCTGCTGTGCTCCTTCACTCTCCCTCTGGACCAGTGCACAATTTAACTCCAAAGCTTCGTTAGCAACCTTTGCTGCAATTCCCACCAGGAATGAGCCTCACACTGCAGGGGCCAGTTCCAGTGTGGAATGATGCCAGCTGTGGCAGCCATGGTGTAGGTGCAGCTGTAGGTGTAGGATGCACCTGCACCGTGGGACATGCACACCAGTGACTCTTGCTTTTCCCACGAAGATTCAGGACTGGTCACTGTTCCCAGAAGATCTAACTAGAATTTTCCTCAGAGGAAAAACATGCTGTTTGACAAAAGCTTTTAGGGGGCTTCCACTTGCCAATGATGAGATACTTTTCCATTTCAGTATCAATGGATCAGGTCTTTGCAATCTTATAACAAACCCCAGAGTTGGCTTTTGCTCTAAAATGTTTACAGGTGAGCAAGAAAGAAATCAATATGAAGTGACTCAACTGCATCCATTAATTTCAGGAAAGAAAAAGCCCTAAATGGTATACATTATCCCAGGTGAAAACCAGATCCACAACACCAGCCACCATGCCCCAACAAATACAATTATCCACCCTTCTCATCAGGCATCAGCTTTTACATAAATATATATAAAGGGAATATGAATTGTCAGGGCAGAGATGAACACTTTAAGAACTGAGAGAAAGGTCCCTTTTCATTTCTGAAGAAAACTTATAAAAGATGTTATAAATGGTAAAGAATCTCACCTGCAACAGCAAAAGTTGTTGCCAGTTTCACAAGAAAGGCAGTTAAAAATGTAAACAGATTACCTGCCAGTCTGCAGTCAATAGTACCTGATTTTTCAAATAAGGTATTGAAATGTTGCAAAGATGGAAAATGTTGCAGAAAGTTGCTTTAGCTAGTGGGAAATGAATCAAGATTATTTCAGGAACACAGACTACATGATCAACCACACCAAATGCAGTGGAAGACCCTGCTATAAGGAGACGTAGCTGTCCATGGTTTGCATATTGACATGATGCTGGCACTGGAAAATGGAGACAGTCAGTGAGATTTTTTTAAGAATTCATTGCAATCATAGAAAGCTTCACTGGGATGTCAAAGTTAGTGTTGTCTTTGTTTCTTTAGCTACAAAAGATTTTAAAATCACAATATTTGAAAAGTAGTTTGTTCATCAGTGGATTAGAAAAATCAAAGTGGCAGTGAAATAACTGCAGAATAGCCTAAACATGGAAAACATCACCCTTCTCTGGCAATGTGCAAGTTGACTGGGGAAGATCAGGAATTATTTTGCCAGCATTAAAGACCTTCCAGTCATTTGATGAGTATGAGAGATTTGCTTAGTAATTAAGGCTTTTCTCTGATATCAGCTGTAACTCACGAAACTATGGGATTCAGCTTTCATAGAGATATTTTCAATCCCGTTCAATCTGTTTCTTTTCAATTCTGTTTCTTATTTGTTTACTAAAATTATTTAGTTAAGATGTCAATTGGAGTCAGATGGAATGTTTTCCGGATGGTGCATTTTTCAGTTCATTCAATTTGGCCATTTAAAATGTTATTTCATTTCAGCTTTAGATCCTAGATCTGCTAAAATGAAGATTTGCATTTTCTGTAGCGTCATGAAACATCTTTTCTTTGCCTTAATCATTTTACCAGTCAGGCCCAGGAAATTCTTAACAAATGTTAATCTCTGGGTTAGCATTTGGCTTTGATAAATGAATTCAGCTGCAACAAAGTAGCCTAAGCAAACAAACTTTTCTGCAGGATCCACAGAATCAGTGATGTGCTGTTGTATATCCAGTACAGGCAGCTCATAAGGCAGACAGGAATTGCAATGAGGTATGTAAACAAGAAGACGGATCCTCCAAAAATTTAAAATAACTTTTTCAGATTACAGCATTTTCTTCAAACCCATAATTCAAAGGACAGAACGGTGAAAAAAATGAAAAGATAATAAGAAGGAAAAATACAATGTTTTGGTTTTTAGCCATGAGCTAGAGGTAGTCTGGTTGATTGGGAGACTGGAAGGAAAAACCTTAGTGAAAGAAGCTGAGGAGAAACAAATGATAGATGGAAAACAATGTTCGGAAGTGAAGGAATTACATCTGTAAAAGAATTTGTCTAGAACTCCCTCTATCACAAATGAACACCCTCAGATCACCCTGCAACATCCCCAACTGTTTGGAAAGTTAAAATCAAAGAAATTTAATATAAAAGTTATGGGAGGAAATAGATTAAAACAGCGTCAGACACTACACAGTCTCCACTCAGAGAGGAACCCTGCTGCATTCCTCTGGGTTCACTTTGAGAGCAAGCACTTTAATTCTGCTCCAAATAGATGTGCTGAACAATGGTGAAATGGAAGCAGGAGACAAGTGGAGCCAGCAGCTGCACAGCTCGAACCACACAGGCTGGGCTGCTGCAGCACCCAACATCTTCACTGCCCCCAGGCAGGGAATCAAGGGGAAGGTTCTTTACTTTAAGGAAGAAGCTGTAGTTTTATGTCCATGAAGAAGGTGCTGGTTAAAACTCTGTTAAGTGATTTGCAGCTAAAACATGCTGAAGATTTTATTAAAAGCTCACATAAATCAATGGAATATTTTTTATTAATTTCCCTGAATTTCTGGTTCTGTTTTAAGCACTGTTATTCCTGACATGCTCACTGTTCCAAGCAAGAAGTATGTTTTTGTAGGTATGGCTGGATGTGCTTGGGTTTTCTTAAAATGCACATAATTTTTTTGTCCTCCAACATTTGTGCCTTCTATGGACTCAACCATCACTAATGAACCCACAATATTTTTTTGAGTGTCTTTAGTGTAGAATTTGCTATTGGTCATAATAATTTGCTTATAGACAAAGTGAATGAGATTCTAGACCTAACTGATACACAAACCAAAGCTCAGAAATCTTGAAAAATAACATAATACTTCCAAAATAAGACTGATGAAGATGCACAGGTATATTTTAAGATAACTACAGGAAGTTTAGTTTCCTGATCACATGATATGATAGAGACAACTCTCATATTTTATCCCGATTAGAAAGATTACTTAATGTGCTTTAGTAATCTTACCTTTCCTGCTGAAAATGGCTTCTGAAAGTACCCAGTTCCCAAATTAAAACAAATGCATGAAAGTACTTCCCATCTTTTTGACTATGACAAATGATGCATTAACTGTACTGATGCAGTATAAGTCTGGTCATGTAGCAAATGTACCCCACCTGGAACATTGCATCCAGCTCTGGGGCCCCCTAATTAAGAAAGACATGGACCTGTTGGGGCCAGTTCAGAGGAAGACCACAAATATGCTCAGAGGGCTGGAGCACCTCTCCTGTGGAGACAGGCTGAGAGAGTTGGGGTTGTTCAGCCTGGAGAAGAGAAGGCTCTGGGGAGCTTTAGGGCGCTTTCCAGTATCTAAAGGGGCCTATAAGGAAGGTGTAGAGAGACTTCTTACAAGGGAGTGTAGTGACAGGACAAGGAGGAATGGCTTTAAACTGACCGAGGGCTCATGTAGATTAGATATTAGGAAGAAATTCTTTATGTGAGGGTGGTCAGACACTGGAACGTGTTGCCCCGAGAAGCTGTGGATACCCTATCCCTGGAAGTGTTCAACATCAGGCTGAATGAGGCTTTGAGCAACCTAGTCTAGTGAAAGGTGTCCATGCTCATGACAAGGGGGTTGGAACTAGATGATCTTTAAGGTCCCTTCCAACCCAAACCATTCTAGAACTCTATGATTCTGTGATTTTCTGATTTGCGAAAAGTTGCTGCCAAGAATAATGGAAGAATCTGTTCCTCTTCTCTGTGATGAATTCTGTCAAGTTCAGATTAAACATCAGGAAAAAGTGTCCAGTAATAATGTTAATAAAACTCTGTGACAGGTTGCTCAGCTGTAGTATATGCAACATAGCATACATATCTGAGTATGGGTCAGAATGGTATAAGTATGGAGGTTCCTAGCTTTGGCAGGGAATAGACTAGATGAACTCTGCAGGCTGATTTTTCTCCTTGGTTTTCTATGATTTGCATGCTCACTGAATTTCCTAATACAAACAAGAATAATCTGGGAACAGTTAGGCTGCTGATGTATTGAAGCCACTGGGTAAAATTTTTGCTACCTGTCTATATCCATTTACAATCTTCTGATTTATCCTAAGCTTATAAACCCACCGGGGCATGATCTGTCATTTTTTTCCTTTTTTTTTCTTTCTTTTTTTTCTGTGAGTATACTCACTAGTGTAGTGAATTACAGGATGACAGTACATTAATTGCAGTTATTATAACATATACAATTACTTTATTGATCATCATCATCATCACTGAGGCTGTGGTGCACACTCTGAGCAAGTGGTTGGTGAGGAATGAATGCTCCAATGACCAGTACCTTTTCCTGAGGTCAGTGTGGCCAACAGGCTTCTCTATGAATTAGAAGCAGCCATCAGAGAGTGCAAACCTGACTGCAAGAGAAAATTATATTGGGGGGAGTCTTTGGGAAATCCCTTCTCAACTAATAAACCTTGAGGGAAGTATACAGTGTGCTGGCTCATGATCATTACTACTGGGATTGTTTGCCCATGGGACTGCTATCAGGTAGAGAAGGCAGGTGAAAAGTCTTTAAATACCAAGCCATGAGAATGGAACTGGAAAGGGAATAGAAGTTCAAAGCAGTGTTTACAGTAACAAGTGCCTGAAACCAGATCAGTATCATTTAAATAGATTAGAAATTTCTAGCTCTGTGCAGGATCTGAGAAAAGTTATTATCTGGAAGACATCCTCTGTTTTTCAGTAATATCTCGACTTAAACAAATCTGTTTGATTCTAGGATGAGCATGACAGAATGCCAGCTCTCAGTGACATCAGCCTTTGTGGTTGGGTTATGCATAAATAATAATAATAATAATATAGATACAAGAAATTTAAACTGGAGCTAGCTGGGAAAGATGCTTTATTTTAACAGAAATATTCAGGTTTCAGAATTTCATTGTTTTCCAAGAGGAAATGTTTTAAAGCTTCTCCTGATGAAACAAGAAAGATTTGTGAAAAATTAAGCAGAACCCCAGTATGTGGGGCAGTACCAGACTCAGGCTTCTGATTGGAATTCCTTGTGGACAACTTTATGTTTCTGACAGAAGGTAGTATTAGTGAACATTTTTAGCACTGATAGCTCGAATCAAAATTATTAAATGTGAAGCAAATAAAGTGTTCTGTTCAATCTTCACTGGAGGAGTATTGCTTCATCCACTGGGACAGCAGTAGTTTTTTTTCTAACCAAAATATGGCCTAAAATATGTTTTGAAATACATGTATCAGTTTGTGGTTTTTTATTATCATTTCACAAATAGAAGTTTTAATCTTGTGTTTTATTGGAAGTTCCAGTCTTCTTTTCATGCTTTCCTAAGTATCTGAGCTCAAGCAGATATTTTCAGCTTTAATTTAATCTTATAATTATTCTACACTGGGAGAATACCACTGACCTGTAGTCCTGATACAGAGTGTTAAATTATGATCCAAACCAGTTATCATTTGCTTTAATAGGTGTACAAGAACATAAACATTTGAGTGGATTCACTTCTCTTAAGGCATCTATGACATAGACATTTATGTCTGTGTCATCCTAAAATCCAATTTCTGTCCAGTGGAAGGAAATCTATCTGACCAAAAATAGGTGTTTATTTTAGGATGAGATAATTGATATCTGAAAAGCCCATTGACTGAAAGAAGATCCTAGGATTGCTTGGCAGTCTGCAGACATGTACCACTTCATTAGCTGAAGCCACCTTGTAAAGGCCATGTCTGAGACTAAACTCTTATCCGGACACATGGAAATAAAAGCCCTGAGGAGTCCACAGTTTGTAGCCCTGGTCCAGCTGGCTCCTGTACACCCACAGTCTGGTAGATAAACCAAAAAGTTAAAGTACGGGAAAAAGACACTTTATTATCCTTCCTACTTCACCAAAAGATGCTAAATATGCTAATACTCTGGGTTGGTCATGTTTCTTTCAGCATGGAATCTCACACTGCAACTCACTCTGCACCCTTGGGTAGTCAGAGCGTTACTCACCAGCCATCCCACGGCTACTGCAGAGCAACTCATGCCAGAATGAGAGTCCCCACTTTGTATCAGTCTGACTCCCTAACTGAGCCACCTTGCCAGCATTCACATTCTATTAAGGAACACGTTCTAATTGTTTCATTCTTGATTAAACTGCCTTGGACATATATTAATATTTGTACTTTGGAGTAAGTTTAATTTTGAATGACCGATTTTTCCAAATCCCTCTTATGTAAATCAGCAACTTTCCTTCCCAGAAAAATAACCCCTCAATTTAGAAATCTCAGCATTTGAGGGGTATTTACAATTGCAGTTAAGATTTTATCACTCTCAGTAAGAAATAATTTAGTAAGACAGTCTTGAGACTACAAACTTCAGTGGGTTTCTAGCAGTCTGCTCCCTTGCTGCAGGGCTCTGCACTACTTAGTACAGTCTAAATTCCATAGGTTCTTAGCATACCTCATTATGATATTACAGTAATGCTGCAGAATAGTGCATTAAAGCAGTCAAGATTAAGGAATCTTGAATGCCAATGATCAAGGCAATTCAAATTGCTGCAGTGAATGTAGACCCTGCTTGAATGTGTACAGGAATCTCAAATGCAGTAGAGCATCATTCAGTTGTTTTTACAAAGAGTTTGCCTTTGCACTACAACCTTCCATATGGTGGCAACTAAGGGAGTAGTCTTTACTGACAGAAGAAAGTGCCCAGCAGGAGTACTGAAGATTTACTGTCCTCAGTAGGAAACTGCTGGGGAATAAGTGACAGCAGTCCTTCAGTACTGAAACTCAGGTCCTCTCTAGCAGGTTACTATAAAAAATGGTGGTCTCCAAAGCCTTTCATGACCCTCCTTCTAGTGGCTGCTAAGCTTCTCAAGGTCTGAGCATGATCCAGCACCTTGCTTTGTTCCTTGAAATACTAATTTTCATCTCAAGGCTCTTGCTAATGATGACTGTGATGTAATTATCGGTGCTGCGCTGACTGAAAGTGAGAATTTATTCAAATAGTTCTGAAGAGTTTGAAACTTTTTCTCTTTATTCCAGCTATATCTGCTGTCCTAATGAAATATTTATCCCTAAAAACTTGAGTTCTAAGTATCCTTTGACCCTAATTGCCACTGGGAATCTTCATCATTAGAGACATTCAAAACTTACGTGGACAAGGTGATCCATCTTTTAATACAGCTTTGCTCTGAACAGATTGAACAGGTTGAACTAATTGGTATCCAGAAACTCCTTCCATTCCATAAAAATCTGTGACTTTATAAGGCTTAAACCTGATAGGTTTCAAATCTGTCCTTCTTAACTCTTTGTATTGAAGAATCTGGCCAAAGGTTTGGATTCTGGTACTAACCTGATTGTCTGAAAAAAGGCAGATTCTCAGCAAGTTGTGAGGAAATATGAAGCAACATGAGCTGAATTGCAAAGGGTACTGTGAGGTTCCTTTTAACTACCTTGGGCTTCCCAAGTGGAGAATGAATTTTCAACTGGAGATGGTTTTGCCCTCAGTGAAAAGAAGGGTTTGATAGAGAAATGCAGGGTAAGAGATGCGTTCAGTCCAGAGAATATATATAAAATGCATATATACAGTAAGATATGGAGCAGCATGGCTTGAAGAGGTATATGTGTCATATGTGATAATGCCACTCCCTCATACTAGAAACAGATTTGGGTATGGGAGGCAGTGCTGTAACTTGTCATGCCTGTATTACGTGCAGATATGTTTGGGGATGATGGCTGGACACAGAGAAAGAACTTTATCAGAGGATTGAGGCACGACTTTATTTTAACAGAGGATCACATACACAATCTTCAACTGCAACACCTATTTGCATTTCCCCAGCAGAAAATAAAACACCCTGGGTTACATTTGAAGGAAATTTATAGTCAGCTTCAAATAAGAGTCTTCTAAACTGCTAATACATCTTTTACACCACTGGAGTTGCAAGGGAGCTTTCATTTTCTGTAAGTATTTTTGAGTCTGATACTGTGGATTTATAATATCCATATCATATTTAGCATGCTTTTTAATGGTTCAAATATTTTCTTATTTGAAAAAAAACTCCAGTGTAGCAAGGGTAGTTGAGATTTTTGCTTTAACTAATGTTTTATTTCATCTAAAATTAATGATGACTAGTGAGGGCTTATTCATACAGTAAAGTGTAATTAAAAATGATGCAGTGATTTGGGTTATTCTCTATGGCCCTGATTCTACAAATACACATGAGACTAACTTTATGCAAAACAGTTTTTATGCCAAGTTCCACAGAAATATTCAAGCATATAAAAAGGCCCAGAAGAAGAAGTGTTTTTAAAATCAAGATATATACAGACCCTTTCTAGTGCTCAGGATGTTCTGCAGCATTTATAGTGCTCTTACTGAACACCTTTACCTGCTCAGCATCAGTAGGAATCAGTGTTCTTAGTTTACAGAAAGAAAACCAAATGTCATGTCTCCAGCAAGGACAGGATTTGAGAAGGGGGAATCAATGAATGACTGTTTGTTAATCAAGATTAATTGATACCTGTGGCTTTGATTTAAATTAAAATAACAGGATGAAATTCAACCCACCGTTGCCAACACAGGAGCTTATGAAGCCAAGAAGATTTCACTCAGCTCACACTCCAAATGCCTCATGGGAATAAAAAAAAATTAAGAAATCTAATGTTAGACATTTACAGATCTTGGCTTACATCTTCTTGTAGTGCAAATCAATTTGGCCTGGAATTTATTGGATGAAATATGCTTCCTGACACTTTGTAGAGGATGGAAACTACAAAAAAATTTACATCTGATAATATGACCTGTCAAAGAGCATCACTTTAAAAATTTTGTCCATAAATAGCAGTAGAATTTACTGATGAGGATATTAGGAATTTTTATGTCAGTCAGTAATGACCTTTTGCTGAGGCATTTCTAGCAGTCTGTATCATGTACAGAACCAGATGTTGAATGCCATGTGGTGGTGTATGAGCTCTGATCTAGAAGGCATGAACCAGTCCCACTCTACTGAGTGGCTGGGAGTGGTCAATAATAACTTTATCTAAATGGCCTTAAATAAGTGGATAGCCCCTGTAAAAGACTCAAGAGACCAGGCAAAATTAGTACGACTGTCCACATCAGATTATGTAGGTGTGGTTGATATGTCCTCACATCAGCTGCTTGGACCTTAGCTAAAAAATTATGTAAAATTCTATTAAACAAAAAAGAGTGAAATTATGGATTTCTATTGAGAAGCATCTGATTTCATTCCACAAGCAAAATATCAGAGTTTGAATAAGCACAAGTTTTTAAGACAGAAACATGTCAGTGGGTTTTACCAATCTAGAAATCTGTTGGATGAGATAATTTGTATAGAGTAACATGTAAATCTCTCTCCAAAGGCTGCCTTGTTTTTGAGTAGGTCTCCATTATCTTCTAACGATTAAAAAAATCTACACAACGAAGAACTAGAAGAGAAAAAAAATCACTTCACTTTTTTGTGCAGTAACTGACATAGCTGAAAAAGATACCTCACTGATAAAATAATGCTTTTTATTTATCTTCTATTTCTCATTTTCAGTAGGTTTTACATACCATCTCCATTCTTGAAAAAAATGAGTTTTGCCTCCAGTCTACGCAATCAATATGTTTAGATTCCTCATCTAAGGTACATATTTAACCTCCTGCGGGTCCTAAGAAAATAAAGGAAGCCCTTACTAGCTACAGGTATTCCAACAGTCTCCTGTGCAGTTTTCTTTGTTTCTAGCAGCTCCCATGGACTCAAATATTTAGCCTTGTCAGACTGTGAGGCATATGGTTAATTTATATTAATGCTATTGTGAGCTATTCATGCATCAGAGAAACACATCTTCATGTTTTTAACTTTGCATTTGCTTTCACTCTCCAAGAAAAGTTTGAAGGGATTCTGCCTGTGTACAAAAAATTAGCACTAACTGAAAATATATTTTATTCTATAAAAATGGTTTTTAGTACATTTTTTTCCTCATGGGTCAGTTGTGTCAGCCTGTCCCCTTGTCTTCTTCCCTCTTTTACATGATTAATTGTAACTGGATTAGGCTTCATCCTAATTGGTTGATGTAGCCTAATCCAGATTCTGTTTCACCAAATCCTTGAGAAAGTGATAGAATGGGGAAAAAAAAAGAAAAAAAAAAAAGAAGAATAAAGCAGGGAGTCTTCCTGAATTGATTTCTAGTGGGAAAAGAAAAAAAAAAGGACCTAGGACCAGAGACCAAAGCTGTAGCTCTCTCTCTACCTCACATCTAGTACACCTTCCACTGGACCAAAGTTAGGTCACTACTTGCCTGTTGAGCACCCAAGTGTACATGTTTGCTGTTCAATGGCTCAGCTTTATGAGCAGCAGCGTTGGAGCTCTCCAGACATGTGTGCTCAGGGTGGGCTCAGCCCTCTCAGCCCATCTATCCCATATTGTAAATAAGCACCAAAACTCTAATATGGGAAACCCTGTGTCCCATGGGGCACGGTCACTGCCTTCCCATTTGCAAAAGATGCAAAAGATGACTAGAAAAATGTGACTTTCACAATAGTGTTTGTAAAGAACCCAGGCCTTGGTACTTTCCTATGGCCACTTGTTGCCTTGCTGAGGACGCTCCTCTACTGTCATATGCTTCTAGCCATTTGTTCCCTCCCTAAAATAATAAGCTGTGCATGAAAACATATTCTGAAATGAGACCAGATTCCCTGAAGCTATAGTATCAAATTCAGGAACACACCCAACAACCTGCCAGCATCTATCTTTCATTTCTGTGATGTCTATGAAAATCAAAGTCTGAGTCCAAAGCATTGAATTAGCATTAGAAATTCCTAGGGAGATCACGTTTCATGAATTCAATGTTTAGCTCTTTGGTGAAGTGAGGTGTTCCATATAAAACAGATCTAACTTACACATTTCTGAGGATCAAGAACATACCTCTGCAAAAAGCAGGTCCAGTGCCTTTAATGCTGCCTTTTTTCGTCAGATCTTATCCTTCTAACCTTAGTTTCCAGACAACACATCTTATTATGTCTCAATTTGCTGTACTGAAGGACCTCTATTACGAGATTTCTGTTCTCCTGTCTGTACTTACAAACCTACATGAAGTCATCCCCTTAATCTCTGCATAAATCTAAGACAGCAGAGCTCTTTGATTGTATCAGTATAAAGAAAAAATTCCAATCTTTTCATCCTTCACGTGTGCCTTCTCTGTACTGTCTGTTCTTGAACAAAACCCTTCTTGGAAGAACTTTCTTGTTTTCACATCCATGGTGTCCCACTAGTGAAATTCTCACTGTAAAATTCACCTGTAGTTCTTAACCTGTAGTTCAGGTCTTTTCCAACGAGTGGAAATACTTGGAAACACCATAAAACAGTCATGACAAGTACTCGTCTTCATGTCTCTGTCTGCCGTGACCTCCAAGACCTCTTCAGCCACGGTGAACATGGCCAATGTTCAACTTCCTTGGGTTTTAGTGCCAGACTTTCTGTGGGACATGTCATTTTCACAGCTTATAGCACTCACAGTTTTATCTCACCTGTCAATCTTTTCTGCAGGTTGCTAAGAAAAATGCTAAATAGTATCATGCTCATTGGCCAATTGTACTTAGAGATCTATGTGATAAGTTTTCAATTAAGGTTTAAAAGCACCCAATTAATGTGCATTTTGTTTATTTTGCAATATTTAATGGAAGATGTGGTCTCAAGTTATGGAAGGCTCTGTGTTTGCATCAACACTAATTCTTTTTCAACCAAATTTATGACCTCATCGAGAGGATACATCAAGTTAACTAGCACAACCTATTGACAATGAATCTTTGGAAATGAGAAATAGTCTTATTACCCCCTCCTTGCTTTGGCCATTCTTTAGAGCTGAAAGGCCTGGTAGGCCCACCACATTGTGCACTTTATCTTTTTCAGATTTTCTTGCAACATTGGCTTCCTTTCAATTTTCTGAAACTAGATTACTGTTTTAAGTTTTATTGAAAATCAGTGTTAAGGATACAGAGAAGTACTCAAACAACATTTCAAAGCTCTCTGATGCAAGCTATCCAGACCTACTGATATAAAAACATCTAACTTAACTAGCTGCTTTTTAACATTTCTTTGACTCACTGTCAGAATAGAAGACACACTGGCATTGTCATCATCATCACTAGATGTGCTGCCATTACAGCATATTGACTGTTCTACAAAGCCCAAAACAGAAACACGTAGAGAAGCTTGTCTTCTCTGCCATACCGTAGACAATTCTATAAACATAACCTACAATTTGAAAAAAACCCCTCACTTCTTTACATATTCCTTTGTTCCAAATTTACTTACACAACGTTCTCTTTATCCTGAAGTTTTCTGACCCTGTAGTTTTCCTTGTGCCGTTACCAGTTATTAAATTTTTATGTCCTAATTTATATTCCTCAATATTTGTTTCTTCTTACTTTCTTGTATGATCTATGCAATGCATGTGATTCATTCATTAATATTGTTATTATTACTACCTAGGTCATTTTACTGCCTAGGTCTGACTTTTTAGCTGGGGTGACTTCATTTTCAGCCAGAGGGCTTTAACTATTTTAACTTTATTTCTATTCATGTTTTTTTATTTGCGTTTTTTACCTCCAACTGATGTGATCAAAGCTGTCCTCATGTTTGTGACGCTGTGAAACTGCTCATATAAAGCAGAGAGCTCACAGATGCAGAGCACATGTGATCAAATCATGAGCATTTGAAGCTATATCTACATAGAGCTATCCAGCATCACACAGACCTTACTTGGAACAGGGGGATTGTGTGGTGACTTGGAGCAGTATTCCCCATGTTCACATTTTAATGTTAAATGTTATCTTTTTTTAGGCAGCAGCTGTGTTCTGAACAGCAACAACTGCAAGACTTCTTCAGCAGTCGCTGTGAAATATTCTGGCAAGGTGCAAAACAAGCTGGCTCAGGCACAGTTGCTTTGCAAGGAGGCAAATACTGACGAGTGAGGGTGTAACACTGAAGTTCCCTTTATTCTGGCACCATTTACCAGCTGCAGAAGCTCAAGAGCAAGACCAGGCACACAGCTTGGTAGTACACAACCATGATCTCATTTATTCCTATACATGTAATGAGCTGAAATTAGCCATTATCAGCCTGACCTTAACATGCTCAAGCCCCACTACTGGGCACTCAATGAGTCCGTGCCAACCAGCCAGTCACCAATATCCTGATCTTTGAAAAGGGAGCATACTTGGTCTTTCTGTGTTGCTATTTTCCCTCCTCTTATTTTTTTTCTCTTCTATTAGCAACTTCATGGCTTATGTAAGTACCTTTTTTTTTGAACACTGCATGATTTCTCTCCTTTGGTATGAACTATTACTGATGAGTATCAGCTCCTCAGTCTCACCTCCCTTTGTTTTGACTCCCTTATTTTGCATGGTTCAGTAACCTACATGCTTTCTTGTTTTGAGTAAGGTGAGAGCTCATCACAAGCCTCTTTTAGCAAAGCTAGGCTCTGTGCTTACCAGAGCTGAGACAATCTTCCTCAAAGCACAGAGATTCCAGTGTGCTCCCACACTCTCACCTGAGAAATTCAGTGAGGTTCTAGGAACCTTGCTTCAACATATAGCATATATCCTCAATCTGAGCATCAGTAGGGCCTGACCTTAGTGAGAGACAGCAGATCACAGCTTCATTGAGTTATGAACTCTGTGACAAGTAAAGTATTGTGATTCGGTGACATCTCCCTGAAAAGAGGAGCTGGGAGCTGAAAGTCTGTGAAAGCACTGTCCTCCCACCTCCACATCCACTCACACACCGAGAACTGCATTCAGCTGCCTTATTGCAGCCCAACCACACTGAGCTGTATCAGCCTGACGGATTGTGGAGGAAACATGATTGCACTGCCTCCATGCCACCGACAAACTCCAGAGTGCAATGTTCACAACTTCATGAGGGGAAAGTCCTGCTTATTAAACCTGAATTCCTTTCATGACAAGGTAAGCCACCTACTTGATCAGGGGAAGCCAGCTGATGTAATCTTTTTGGATTTCAGTAAAGCTTTCAATACTGTCTCTTAGAGTTACCCCTCTGGACAAACTGTACAGCCCACAGCTGGATAAACACATCATGGGTTGGGTGAGCAATTGGCTCACAGGTCGAGCACAGAGGGTAACAGTGAATGGGGAAACATCAAACTGGTGACCTGTCACTAGTGGGGTTCCACAGGGCTCCAGCTTGGGCCCTGTGCTCTTCAATATCCTCGTAAATGACTTGGACACAGGACTGGAGGGGGTACTAAAGCAAGTTTGTAGACAATGCAAAACTGGGAGGAGCTGTTGACTCCCTCAAAGGTGAGGAAGCCCTGCAGAGAGACCTCAACAAGTTAGAGGACTGGGCAATCATCAACCATAGGAAGTTCTACAAGGGCAAGTGCTGGATTCTGCACCTGGGACGGGGCAACCTCGCATGTACAGACAGACTGGGGAATGAGAGGCTGGAAAGCAACGCTGTGGAAAGAGACCTGAGAGTCCTGGTCAATGGTAAGTTGAATATGAGTCAACAGTGCCCTGGCAGCCAGGAGGGCCAACTGTGTCCTGGGGGGCATCAGGCAAAGCATTGCCAGCCAGTCAAGGGAGGGGATTGTCCCACTCTGCTCTGCACTGGGGCGGCCTCACCTTGAATACTGTGGCAGTTTTGGGTGCCACAATATAAGAAAGATATTAAGCCATTAGAGAGTGTCCAAAGGAGGTCAGTGAAGATGGTGAAGGGCCTTGTGGGGAAGCCACTGAGGGCACCAGTGACAGGACCCAAGGGAATGGCCAGAAGTTGTGTAAAGGGAGGTTTAGGTTGGATATTAGGGGCATGTTCTTCACCCGGAGGGTGGGTGGATGCTGGAAGAGGCTCCTCAGGGAAGTGATCACAGCACCAAGCCTGACAGAGCTCAAGAAGCATTTTCACGATGCTCTCAGGCGCAGGGTGTGACTCTTGGGGATGGTCCTGTGCAGGGCTAAGAGTTGGACTTGATGATCCTTGAGGGTCCCTTCCAGCTCAGCATATTCTATGATTCTGTGAACTCCTAGGGCTTTTGAACTGTGTGATAATTCCTCTTCAACTGTCGAGAATTCCCTAATATAGAATTCCCTTGTGATAGGGACAACATTTTAGGATTAAATATTATCAGAATTAAATGTCTGAGGATATTTGGCAGAATGAGATTATCAGCATATAACACTCAGACTGAGATTCCTTCCAATAACAAACCTTTTACCTTGCACTTTATAGGTAAATATAAAGCCCTTCAGTTTTTCCTCAAGTCTTTGATCTATGGTCTATGTCCTACCTGTTAGGACATTGACTTCTAAAAAGTCATTAAGTGTTTGAATCTGAGCTGGAAGTGATTCAAGCTGACAGTATAATTTTTGACATAGAATAACACTTTACCTCCCTCTTTGTCCACTCATCCCTTCCTAAACAGGTAATAGGAGAAGAAGAAGCACTCTAGTCATGCAGATCTTCTTATCATGCTTCATTCTTACCCAAAAGTATGAATTTATGCTCAGAAATGCATTCTAATTTCTGTTATTACACAGGTCACCAGTATTACTGCGTGGGAAATTAGCACATTTATCTCCTCTTATCCCTGAGTGCCTTGATTAATTTTGTTCTTGGCATCTTGATTTTATGCTAACTTAGTGCTTATTTATCCTCTTCTCTTTTATTAATTGCGTACCTTCCTAATTATCCTCCCTGTCTGCCCCCTTAAGCAGTGAGTTGCAGGTTGCCCAAAAAGTTCACTTGCCTCTAAATAGAGATTAGTCTTGCACAAAATCTCTCTTCCACAAAAATCCTCAATTTAACTGACTTTACAACCCCCCCCA
The DNA here is from genome assembly GCF_003945725.1 of Corapipo altera. Taxonomy (NCBI): domain Eukaryota; kingdom Metazoa; phylum Chordata; class Aves; order Passeriformes; family Pipridae; genus Corapipo; species Corapipo altera. The sequence goes on along the minus strand of NW_020884886.1, from coordinate 1,040,634 downwards.
GCATTTCACTTCCACGGCCTTACACACTGCTTCTTTCAGAGACGGTCCCTGGATATGGTCCTTACATATTCAGCATCCCTCCAGGTTCTTTGTGAGTCATCTGCAGTCTGTGCATCCAGGATTTGGTCTTAGAGTGCTTAAAGGTTGCATCAAACAGCAGAAATACCATGGGATATTTCTCTGTTTACAACCATATTGCTCTGTCAAGGTAATTTCTGTAGTTTCTCCAAATACCTGGTAATGCCTGAGTGCTATGTAGAATTCATTCCTCATGTCCTCTGCACTTTGACAGTCCTAGCACAGCCATGTTCATTCTGTTCATCTCCTTGTGGAAGCCATCTCACCCTCATGCCTCTGGATGGTACAACATGCAAAGCTACTCCTTGTCTGTCTCCTGTTTTTCATCCCTGACCAATCTGGTTTCTGCTAAGCTATTGACACTTCCAAAATCTTAGCTTCAATTTGTCTGATCATCTCTACTGACTGTGTTTGTCCCTGCTAGCTTCAGTTTTCATATGCTCTAGGTCCCTTCTGAATTCATATTTGCTTCTGCTGGCTTTGGTACCCTTCTGATCACCCAACACTCTTCTGTGCAGAATCAAATCAAATGTATGTCACACTTTATACACATCTGACATCTGTAAGTCTCATGAGGTTAGACAAGACCAAGTGCAAGGTGCTACACCTGGGTTCGATCAGCACCCAGTATCAATCCAGGCTGAGGGATGAACAGATCAAGCGCAGCCCTGCTGAGAAGGACTTGGGGATGCTGGTGAATGAGAGGCTGGACATGAGCCAGCAATGTGCACTTGCAGCTCAGAAAGCCAGCTGTGTCCTGGGCTGCATCAAAAGCAGCGTGGGCAGCAGGTTGAAAGAGGGGATTCTGCTCCTCTCCTGAGAACCCACCTGGAGTACTGCATCCAGCTCTGGGGTCCCCAGCACAGGAAGGACGTTGAGTTATTGGAGTGAGTCCAGAGGAGGTTACCAAGTTGATTAGATGGATGAAACACCTCTTCTAAATCAAAGGCTAAGACAATTGGGCTTTTTTAGCCTGGAAAAGAGAAGGCTTCAGGGTGACCTCATTGTAGCCTTCTTGTACCTGAAGGGAGCCTAGAAGAAAGAGAAAGACTGTTTAGGAGAGCATGTAGTGACAGGACAACCAAGATGGCTTCAAACTGAAAGAGAGTAGGTTTAGATTAGATGTTAGCAAGAAACTCTTTACTGTGACAGTGGTGAGGCACTGGCACATGTTGCCAGATAGGTTGTGGATGCCCCATTCCTGCAAGTGTTTAAAGCCAGGTTGGATGGGGAACTGAGTAACCTGGTTGGGTGGAAAGTGCCCCTGCCCATGGCAGGAGGTTGGATCTAGATTGATCTTTAAGGTCCCTTCCAACCTAGGCATCCTATGGTCCTATGATACACTTTTATGTTATATATAGGCATTTGGGGAGGTGCCATTTTTCTATTCCCTCATTACAACCACCTGTAGTTATTTGTTGGGCTGAAAGTAGAGATGAGAAATCTTTGCTCCAGATAATGATCAGATTGTCAGGCAAGTAATTTTTGTTAACTTGACTGGGAAAAGCTTGCCTAATTTTCATAGATTACGTACTTGGGAACCACAGTTTCTGTTCGGTATGCACAGCAAACACAGAAGGTCTGAACCCAGGTGCATGAGCATTACTAGGTGTACATCACAAAAGTGTAGTGTCTGGCTGTGGTTGAGACAGGAATCGTGATAGAGATTACCCTTTGGAGCAGCTGGAGACAATAAACCAGCCAGCCTTCCAAAGAGAGGTTAAGTAGTTGATCCTAAGAGCAATCCTCTTTATGTGAAAATGCTATCAGTCACGGCTGTGGTATTCACAACCATGCAGGGGTGCCGACTGCAAAATAGACCTCCTAATAACCTTATAGTTCTTAGCTGAGTAGCTCTGTGTTAACAGCTGAACAGTTCAGATTTTCTATCTTTGGAGACCTGTACCCTTGTTTGGCACACCCAAAAACTTTCATTCAGGAAGCAGCTCCTGTCATAAGGAAAATCAGGAGATGTGAGAGACCTGTCATCCTACTAGAAGAAGAATAATCCTTCAACTCTTCTCCATTTAAGATATATTTCTACTTTTTTAGGAGTCACTTAGTCATGGGAGATTAAACATATGCCATATGCATATGTAATGCTGTTCCACGGATTTAATGGGAGCAGACTGATTAAATCCTATCAAGGATACTGTTGTCATCAGCACTGTGTCTTGAGATAAAGAACTTGACACTGAAGTAGAATCCATCACTCCACTATTGAATTATTAGACGTAACTTAGGGGTTGTTACCAAAAATTAAAAGGCAACTCACCATATGCCTACAGTAGGCATATGACATGAGTCTAAAATCCTACCCTTATCTGGGTCTTAGTCATCAGGTATCAAACTATAAGAGGAATATTAGAATTTACCACTCTAAACTATTTCTATGGTACAGCACTGCTATTGTTTTTTTAAGCATGGACAAAAGGAATGATACATCCTGTCTTTCAAAAAACCATGGAAAGCAAAAACCACAACTCCTTCATCTTTTCTTAGATTTGAACGTCACTGGGAGTCTGGACAACCCAATTCATGACTGTTGTTTGCTTGATATAATGAAAAAATTCATCTCTCACCTGCCTGGAGAATGACATAACCTCTAGTTTACAGTTCCAGACACTGAACAAATAAAATATTTTGTGTTGCCCTCTTTTGAAAAGGTGTTACTAATAGTGCTTCTTTATTTTTCTTTCTTAGCACCTTTATAAAAAAAATCATATAGATGCTGCTTAACCTGTCATATTGCAAGCACCTTCAATCATAAATGAAACTTTTATTTTCATGAGTTCTCAATTTCAGGCATAATATGGGCAACATGTGTATTCTGAATCATATGCACTATTTCTGACCATGAGTAACAGCTATTCACGTCAACCAATGGATGTGATGAAATGCACCTGTTTTGTGTTGCTGTTTTTACTACAAAATGCCTTTTTTTAACATGTTATAGGATTTTAGTCAACAACAACTTTTCATTTCTATGTTTGTATCTGAAGCTGAACAACATACTTCATCCTGGCCTTCCCTTGAGTTTACAATGTCCCTTGGTTCCACTCCTGCATAGAATTCTACTAGCAATTTTTTTCTGTAAACATTCCTCAGAGCAGTAATATTTTAATCCCCATAGCAAACAACCATTCTCCACTGACAGATTCAATTTCCAGAAACATTGAGGCTACATTTCTTTTCAAGTAGGTGGTGAGATCATTCCTAAAAGGAGTAATGCACTAGCCTATTCAAAGTATGCCTTATTTCCAGAGCTATTTCCCAGCCTGTATTAGGTCATCTAGGGGAATTATGCACTTTCTGTATATGTTTCTCTGGGGAGCTGGAACAATGAAGATAGTTTTTCTGTAAAACTACGTTTTCCTGATGCTGTGTAACAAAGGTCATACTGGTGAGCTGCTGAAATCAAAGCTTCTCTCTGCAACCTGGTAGCTGAACACAGGCTGTTGTCTACCTTTGGACCCAGGATACTTATTATTTGATTAGACCAATGTATTTTTTTCCCTTCCAGGTGTTAATTGGTGAAATTTAGTAGTTCATCAAGTTATACTCAATGTGCCCTTTTCAGATTGTGACTCCTTACTCTCATTTTCGGTTTTCTGTATTGCTTTGAAAATCATTCTACACATTATTAAATGCCCGGCCAATATAAGACAGTGAAGTGGAAGCCCACATCTCGTAAAGGAAAAGCACTCTGTCCTACCACTATGAGTTACTCTGCTTAAATGTGGCCAGTAACCTGAAACTACTTATTCCTTTTCTAGTTCCTCTCAGACTTTAATTTTCTTTTTGGTCCAGTATACTTAATTATTTTAAATACAGTGGCCATCAAGCTCATTGACTCATAAATTTGGAATGAACCTTTCAAACATGAAAATGTCAAATGTCTAAGATACTCTGCAGCTGTGAAGTATTCAAAAACCTGTATCCTTCATTTTCTTGAGCGTGTCTGTTGCATCTGGACAATACCTTGAGTAAATATCTAGGTTTGCAAAAGACATCACAGTTCGTTAGCTTTAATTCATACCACAGCACATTCACCTCAGTCCCCTCTGGGCTTTACAAACATTCCAGCAAGTGCCTCCTGAGCTCGCCTCTCATCCACCCATGAGGTAATGGTGTTTTGCTGTCTTCCCTCAGCCACTGACCCTTTTTTCTTCCAAATACAGCAGATACAATTGTGAAGGAGTTGGAAGCAGAATGGGAACGATTTCAGGAATGGAAAAAGATATACGGCGATTGAAAGGACTTTATGATACGGACTTTACAGTTCTTATGTGTTTTTAAATATATACATTGTATGTTTCCCTGGGATTTGTATTTCCCGGGCACACCCAGGCATCCCGCTTCCCTGCTTCCCTCTCTGATAGGCTGAAGAAGCTGCAGACAGGAGACAGTTACCATTCGCCCTTTCCTTCCCTGTTCCTCCCACGTTCCTCCCCCTTCGCCTGTGTCCCTACTCCGATTCGTTTCCCTGGTTGTCTGTCTCTTACTCTACCGCACGTTCTAGCCCTTTCCCTGCCCGAACTCATAAAATCCCATTTGCACCTCTACCTTGACTCTGAATCCGTCCGTGCTATGTCACGGCCCATTCCTCTCCCCTCTCAGACCGTGGCATACAATGACTTCTCTAATGGGCAATATTTCTCCTTAAACACCAATAAAAGTGATTTGGTATTTTGCGTTTACTCTTCACCTTGCTAAAAAGTAGAGCTGCTCACAGACAGGTTTTTTTTCTTTCAGCTGAGGGGAGACAAAGACTACTATGTAAAACACATCTGTTTTCTGCAGCTGACCCTATCTGAAATCCTTTGACTTTATATCAGCTAATTAAATATTCATTTGACCAGAAAAAGAGGGAGTAAGCACAAGGGTGACATGGTAGCATGACTGCCGTTGTACCTTCTCAGTTCCAATTTCCTGTCACAGTCAAGTAACTCCTTGATGTAAAATAAAATAGCCAAGGACTGCAGTTCAGATTGCTTTGCTTCTCAGGGAATGTCACAGCCTCCTCTCAGGAGAATCGTAGCCTCTACTAATACTGCAACCTAAGCCTGACTTAAGCAGAATTCCCTCAGCCCCTCCTGCTCTTCAATAGGCAGAGTAGTCTGTCTGACCATTTCCCAAAACAATTTGTAGCTTAGTGATAAGGGGACTCATATAGAAAACGTAGATTTGATTGCCTTCAGGAAGAAGACAGTATGGGACTACAGACTCTCCAATCACAGAAAAATGCTATGTGCTAAACTATGCTGACAGCAGCAAGTGATTAGCAACATATAGAGGCTTATTCAAAGTGTGAGTCTGTTTCTGAGGACACCTAACTCATCAGGATTCTGAGACAGTATCTGTGGAAATGCACCAAATGAGGTGCATTTTCTGTATCCTAGAAAAGTTTAGATGGAAGTTCCACCACAGCTACCATCCATACCAAGATAGGTTAAGGCGTATGAGAACTTCTGCTGTAGCAAATATAGGTCTCAGTGCACCAAGATGCTTCCAGGGCTAGGCAGAAACTGAATTTGGGATCTGATTATTCAGATTTTGAAATTAACCATGTAAAACAGCACCAGCTCTAGCTTTCTGCCTAACTCTTTCAGGGGTCCATCCTGGTCCTATAAGAAAATATGATCTATGATTGTTGTAGGCCATGGAAAAAATCCTTGAGAAAATGCAATTAGTTGAAATTTAAGTATATCCACAGGTTGATTTTTATGAAATTTCAGATGAGAGTACTGACTTTTTAGTTCTATGTTATACTAATGTGGATATTATTTTATTAATATATTTATAATCTATTTAACTATTTCAGTGATAGCGAAAGGAAGTGTTTCAAGATCATCACAGTGAACCGAATATTTCCAAGCTGATATTTTATGGAATTAAATAAAGTTTAAAATGTCAGGAATTCTCATGGGAATTTTGTTTGTTTTCTGATATGTGAAATTGTTTTCTGGCAGAGGTAATTGAAGTCTCTTCGGTGAGATCAGCTCCTTACAGCACTGAATCCTTGTTTTTAGTAATTAGAGTTCATAAAATGTGACTCCTGTGGTAATGTGTTGCTAGTATTTTGAGAAGCACTATCCTTCTCTAAAAGAATAAGGAAAGTATGATGAGGAAAATTACTTAATTTGAATATTGGATTGTGTTCTTGAAGAACAAAAAAGGTGGGTTATCGAAGTGTCCATTACTATTATGACCTTTTCAAATGCTTCTATACCAATTGAGAAGTATCTTTTATAAACCAACTCATTCTGCAACTTTTGTATTTAATGGAAAAAATGGAATTTATCTGAGAATGTATAAGCATTTGTAGTTATCAGCTGGAGTTTTCCATGTCTGATCTTCCTGCAGGCAAACAGAACCTGTAAATTTAACATGCAGTATGGGGATGGGGTATTTCTGTGTGTCCCTGAGAATAACTGTGGAGCATTGGAAGTACAGTCCAACTCACAATTGCAAGTGAATTACTAGAGTTTCATATGTGACTAATTTTACTCCTACAGGTTGTGCAGGGAAGGGTAAGACTCAGTGTCTGTGTAAGTAAGTTCACGTAAGAAAAGAAGAAAGGAATAGAAGACAAGTTAGGGTATTTCAGAAGTGTGGTTGTCATCCTACTTTGTGTCTTTTTGATGTATATTCATTTAGATTTAGATATAGTGACAATTGTCATAATTTAGTTGTACAAAACACACTTTTTACCTATTTTAAATATACAATGACTAAATTTTGCAAACATATTGGGAAGAAGTCTTCAGTCTTTTCTATGCCCCTCCTTAATTTTTCTCTCCATGTTTCTGGATGTCTTGTCTTAGAGTCACCTAAGGGATTTTGAGTCAGAAGCTAATTCAGTTAATATGAGTTGTTCCTAATAGATTTACTACCATAATCCAACATCCATGAAAAGTTATTACAGTGCATGACAGTGGCTGAAAGCAGTGGATGGTGGTGATGGTATCAATGGATGTGCCTCATGTCACCCAGGGATGCCCACACCTTTCTCAGAATGAATCAAGACCACAGAATTCTCCCTGGGTCAGAGACAAACCATTTTCCTTGCCATTCTCCTTGGGAGGATTTTGCTGCCCAATTTCAGGTGCAAGATAATACACCATGGAGCCACAGGGAATCATTTAAACTCATTTTGACCTATCTATTAAAAACACCAGAATCTCAATAAAGTGAGGCTTGTATTCATAAGCAAAGGAAATGTTCTTTTGCCTATTACTTTTGTATTTGTGTCAAGAATAACTTGCAAGCAGTTCTCCTGTATTTCCTCAGTCTGTCAGTATAAACAGCATTTGTTATTCTCTTTTTGTTAGGAGCAATTTTATTAAGTTGAGATCTATTTTCCTATGGGAAATGAGTGAAATTATCTTCAAAACTCTATCCACATTCCCTGCAAGATCCCACAGCAAATTCTTGTGGTTAAATAATTTCAGCTGTTATACTGGGTACTGAAGTATGAGAAGGTTTGTTGCCAGAATGCCTGGCTTTGCCTTTCAATACAGATGTATTTTTTATGAAATAGTCATGATGTTCACCTCTTGAAAAGACTGCATTAATTCAAAACCAGAAGAATCAAGCCAAGTAGAGATAACACTTCAGTTTTGACTGTCCAGTACATTAGGAAATAAGAGAATAAAATCAATATCTAGCAGCAAGATTGGATTTTAGAGGGAGGAGAGAGAGGAAGGAGAAAGGAATGTGGCTTCTAAAACTGTTAAAGCAGGTAAATGCATAGCTTGGAGGCAATGGATATTATATGTTTATTTTAATCTTTCAGTTTCAGGAAACTAAAAGTTAAGGTGGATGTATTGTTTATGGCAAAATTGGATTGACCAAGCTGGAAACCTGAATTCTCTATTTAATGACAGGCAAGACATAATATGCATTAGAGCCAGGCAGTATTTTCATGCCTCTTCACTAGTGAATTTTGGTTCTGATCAAAGAGAGTATCCTTCTCTCTGGAACTGGTACTGTACCTGGAGGCTGCCTCAGCCTAAGGCAGTGCAATACAGTGCAGCCACCACGACTGGGCAAACCCCCAATGGCTCTTGAACCACAGTAACACTGAGATGGAGATGTGAAGTTAATACTTCAGTCATGTTTCTGGGATTCTATCCTGCTGGAACTACTAGCAAACACACAGTGATGGGGTTTTTTTATATTGCCCATCTGGTAGAACTTAAACCTCAGCCTATTGAGCCCCATTTCATGGAAGAACCGCAGTTTCTCTTCTCTGGAGTGATCCTTGCTAGTGGTTAATAAACACAAAGCATCTGATTACACAGAGAAACAGGGGAGCTTTATCAACACAGCACTAGAAATAGGCAAAACCTGCATCCAACCCGTAGTAAATGTAAGTCTCGTGGCAAGAGTAAGGAGAGGCAAAAAGTAGGGGTTCCAGTCACACCTTTTAGAGTCATTTATCCCCTTGATAATACTGACAAAGATAATCAAATTCAAATCTCAGTTGCCCTCAATAATATCTGACTGCTGAGTTCTAGACTGTAGTGTGCATCAGTGATCCTCAGACTGGACTCAGCCAGTACTAGTCTGTAAATGTGAATTTAAAGACATGTCTGAAAGATAATTTCTGTCATTCCACCTGGGGTAACAATAGCTGTTTTCAGCCTTTTCTTAATGCTAAGGTCTCTGATGTACTGAGGAAGTTATTCCAGTTTGACTGATACAGGAATATTGGCTCACATCCAACAGGTTCTTACCTCTTACAAATAATTGTCTTTGTTTGTGGAAGTAATTGTGGAACTCGTATCACAGTCAGACTGGTTGGTAATACAGAGTTTGGAGCAAGTTTATAAAGTCTGGTAGCTGCGTTGCTGTTGGCATATCTGTTGACTGAGGCATAATAACAGGACGTGTGTTATATCAGGAAATGTGAAACTGCAGTTCCAGGCCACTTTATTTTATGAGCAACATTTTGTGGCTGCTACTCAACATGTATAATTATTCAACTTTGTTTTTTTCAAATCTAGCCTTTAGTATTTTCTGATATAAATAGTTTGATAGTAGAACATTACTCTATGCAAAGACAACAATAAGCAAATCTAGTGTTTCTAAAATGCCGAATTGAAAATAGACTGCAGTGATAAATAAGATGGACATGTTGACTTGTGTTTTGGGAGGTTTGTTTGTTGTAAATGATGCAAACAAATCAATGGTAATTTGCAGGGACTGTGCTTTGCAAATTGAGAATTGGCAGTGAAATAGCAAGACATTACCACTGTTGATATTAGCAGTGACTACAGTATATAATGTTGCATGAGGATGGACTATAATCATAAATGCAGCTACAGAGATCATTCTTTTCAGGAACTTCCAGCCATCCAGAAGATAAATGTATCTAGAAAATGGATATGCCAATTACTGTGGCTTTGCAGGAGTAGTCCTTACTGGGTAGAGTACACCTGCTTATAGGGAAAGCCCCCCAGAATAGCACAACCTCTTTCCAAGCACCCTTCCATACTGTTATTTCCCTCTGTGTGATAATTGGGAGATCATGGTAAGAGAAACAGGCAAAGCCAGATTTGCCAATAGAAGAGCCATAAAGAGGAAAATCAGTAGGAGAGGGCAGGAGATGTAAAGGATTATTTCATGTACCTGGGAAACTGGACAAGATAATGAAAGAATTCATGTCTAGTCTTATATTCCTGTGCAGCATTCCATGTATTTGTGGAGATGATATGACCCAATCTATTCACCTTATTAATGGAGTGATTTGTAGAGATATATTTTCTCCCTTTGTATTTTCTTATTTGTTTTGTGGGCCATAGTTTTCCTTTGGTCCAGTGTAGAGCTGATCCACTAGACAGCATTAGGGAGAGGGACTCATAACACACATCTGTTGATTTGGATAGTTTCAAGTTAATCACTCAGTCTGGGTCTGGAAGTTTTACTCCCAGCTATATCCAGACCGTGTCAGCTGTTAAAAAAGTTTACACTTGAAATTCTGAAAAATTTCTAATGAGGCAAAAACCTTGAAATCAGATGTGTGAAATTAGTAAATGATAGCAGAGACCACAGCAGGTTCTGGCAGAGGAAAGATGTGCTCTCCAGGTTGGAACAGATTCAGGAACTGAGCTGGGCTCATGATTTTAACAAGCGTGTTGGAAATATCATTGCAATATCAAATAGAAGTCAAAATGCCTCAGCATAGGTCAGCACTGGTTCCTGGCACTGACATACAGCGGAAGTATCTCAGAGGAGAGGGAGCTGGCTGCTACCTGTGACATTTCTTTTACCTTGGGGAGACTAGATGAATTCCGTCATGAGAGCAGTGACTCCACAGTACCTCTGTGCATTGTAGCTAATGTGAAACTAAAGTAAGGCTTTCAATTCTTCCAAATCCATGTAATGCCAATAGCTGATATTTATTAAATGCTGTTGTGTAAATCCAAGTTTCTGTACAAAACAACAGTGTGATATAGATATATCATTGTATATTATGCATATATTCAGACTAAAAGAATGTCTTCTCTTGAAATACTTTGAAATCAGTAGTAGTGCTGTTGTTTGACATGGGAATGATGCATCCATCTGGTCAGGCCAGATTCATCCATGGAGTCCAGGAGATAAGTGAACCTATGTCAATTACTTTCTGATAATAAGGGTATTTGTCTTTGATCTGAGGGTGAGATAATTTAGAGCTTTCTGTCCACATATTGATGTGTGAATTATTCAGCATTGTAAAGTACAACTTGTACTCTGTCACTATTCATAGAATTCCTCAGAAATGTTTCCTAAATGCAGCATAGCCTCATAAGAAAGCAGAGAGAAAGGACTTTCAGAGGCTCCTTGGTCCAAAGTAGGCTCAGATATACCTGTCACTCTGCACAGACTTTCCTCCTGACAGGGGAAGATGCCCATTTGTCACCATGGGCATCAGCCAGTGATTTATTCTCCTTGAGTTCGGACCAACAGCCAAATTGTATTGCTTTTCCTCTCACTACATGAAAAAGAAATGAATGCAATAAGAACAGGGTGTGAAGAGGCTGTTTGTGTCAACTTGTATGGTTCAGCTGTCAGTGCAGCCAAAGCTCGATGTGGTGGTACCCATCACCCTTCAGGGGAGGCTCTATTCTGACCTGGTGAACTGTGCCATTGGATGTCTACCCTGTGGAACAGCTCCTCTCTTTACCACATTGTGCGGTGGGGAAGATATGATGGGATTCATTGTTGTTTGAGCATGAAGAACCAACCCCCTTTGGGATTGGGCATATCTGTGCTCTGAGCACCTTGCAGGTGTGCTGTGCCACTCTTTCTGTGCAGCTTTTACTGCCACTGCTGCACGGGGCTCTCACAAAACCAGCTGTGACAGGTACACGCTCAGCCAGCCCCTATGAAATGCAAAGAAAAACATACTGACCTGGATCACAGTAAAATAGTTTTGCATTAAGACTCAAATATCATTTTTATGTGTCTGACAACAGGTAATAAAAGTTGTCAAATGGGCTGGAATCATACGTTCATTTTGCTGGGTAGACTCATTCTTCATCTGTATATATATGTAGGAAGGTAAAAGCAGGACCTCTCACAACAATCTACTTATAATGAGGCAGGAAACTCTTCACATAACCCGTTCAAGAATCCATTTGCTCAGCCCTGCCACAAACTATGGTGTACAGGGAAGGCCCAGCAGTGTCTCAGCTCAGGACACGCAAAACAATCTCTTCTGCAGTCAGTGTTCTTTGAGGATTTCTGCTTATCTGCTCAGAAAGCAACACTGGAAATAAAAACATCTGAGCCTTTTTCAGGTATATATGAAGGTACATTGCAGTCATCCCTTGCTGAAACCTCAGCTAAGTCTGCCAGAGCTGAGTGGTGAATAGCTCTTATTCACAAGTGAAACTCACAATAAATCAAACGCTTACCAGGCCACTGACTTCAACTGTGAGTATGAAAGTGCCATCAATAAAACACCCAATAGGATTTAAAAAATCCCCCTCTCTTAGTGAGTCAGGCTCCATCCAGTCTTTCAGAAGTCTATCACCTTTGTGCTCTGAGTTGCTCAGTTGACTTCTTACCTCATGCTCCAGGCCTGAAAGCATTTTCCACTGCATGATCTGATATTGTGCAATTTCCAAAAACCCCTACAGGGGAAACAGAGATATCTGATGTCCCTTGCCTGCCCTAAAATGTAAATTTACATTTTACAAACCACAGCAGCTCATAATCCCTGAGTGTCCTTGGTAATGCCAGGTTGTCTCCCCAGCTTGTGTTAATGTGCACTAATGAGGAACAGGCAATAGGTATTTGGAAGACAGATAAGCAAAAAGCATGTCCTTCTAGATCTTTTAGAATATGTTATAAAGAAAGCCCAAAATGTTTTGTTTGGTTGCAGTGTTGTGGTTTAAGGCAGCTCCTCTTGTTCTCTCAGGGATCAGCAGCTGTGCTGGTGGGGTCCCAAGACAATTTTTGGTAGGGTGCGAGGGCAGCAGGTCACTCACTGGGATGCAGCAGTTTGGGGAGGATTCCAGGTTGTTCCTAGGGTGGTGGTGAAGGAAATGTGGTTGTAGGGGGGTGTTAGCAGGTATGTTGTGTTGATGAGGGAGGCTGGGGTACTGGGCTGAGCTCAGCTCGCTACTGTCTCGTGGTCGCAAACCACAAACCCTACCTCTAGATTATGTGTTGCTGAAGAAGTCTCCGGGCAGTTAATGGGTAAGGGCAATCTCTGTCCCTGCTTTTGGTGAAACTCATATTCTTTGGGGCAGAAAACTGTGAATGAGTGAGACTTTTGGGACTTTCCTAGGCTCTGTTCCCACAACTATGCCCACACTTCATGTTACATGGACACCAAGGCAAAAAAAACCTAAAAGTGAGTACTATGACCACAAGTTCTACCTTTAAATAGAGCCCAGCAGTCATTTTGGGTGAAGAGAGAGGAGGATTAGGGTTAAGATGTGAGATTTACCATTCCTTACTTCTTTTGTGGGTTTGACCCTTTGCCCTCCAAGGGAAGACCCAGGAGTATCTCTTCTGTGTAGAGCGTGTTTGTGCTAATAAAACCAAGTCCTTTCTCTCTCCCTTTGGATAGGTCAACCTCTGAAATGCAGCCCTGGATGATGGACTGCCCTCATTCTTCCTCGGTTGTCTCCTTGCTCTGTTATGCAGCCTATAAACATACAGTTTATTTCTTCTTTACCCAAAGTCGTATCCTTTTTTCCCCGTATTATTTTACTCTTAATTGCTTGATTCTGCACATGTTGAAGCGACCAGAACTGTTCCCACTACAGACACAGTAACAACCCAGAGATCCCCATATCCAAGCACAAACAAATGGATGCCACAGATTCCACTATCACCTCTTTGAGAAAGGTAGTGAAGGGTTCAAAACATCCACTGCTCAACTTGCATGCTTAAAGTCCACTGAAATAATTTGAAGCACATAACAAAATATCACGAACTCTCCCCTGGGAGGGCAAGTGGTGAGATTGATTTGACATAAAAGACTAGCTATCGTTCTTAATTCATAGTTTGGCAGATCTCACGCATTTTAAGTGAATGAATAAATTCTGTATTACAGAATGTCCTTTGCAGAATTCAGGTTTAAAAAAGAACATTTTAAATTTGGGCTTTTTTAAAATCCTTATGAAATCCTCTTTGTGAGTATTATTAATTGTGCTGCTTTAGAAATTTCATTTTTGTTTTAGGTACTGTATGTTGTCACAATTTGCGACACCAACAGAACTGGGTGGAACTGGTAATACTGTGAGTCTTAAAGAACTGTGTATAATAACTGTGGACAGTTGCAGAGTTTGAACGTGTTCCCCACCCAGACAAGGTGTCAATGTTCATCATTATTTTGTATATTCATTCTGCCTGCTGAAAGAACAGAAGAGTATGAGCCTTGGCAAAAAGATTAAGACAAAGGCTGCAAGCTTCAAATTCAACTTACCTGGTGTTCGTGAATATGAACATATGATTCATATAATATATGAATCAAATAAGGACTACTTTAATTTGTGTTACAAAACATCCATGTTTTTCTGTTAGATTTCGAGCATAAGGAAAAAGCTTCCTAACCTAATATCTTGGGAAATGCTAAAATTTTGAAGTTTTCAAACCTGAACTTTCTCCCCTTTGTCAAAATTGATTCCATAACCACCTCTGTAGTGTGCTGCCCTAGGAACAAAATGCAGCATGATTAATGCGGTGAATTCCAGGGACATGCTTACACAGCGTATTGTAAAACACTGCTCTGGCAGGCAGCTCTTCCAGCATTGGATAAACAGATTTTCCACAGCCTCCCAGGGCACTGGTTTTGGCTAGTGACTGGGACACAGCAGGAGGGTTAGAAAAGCAGTAACTTTCCAAATGCTGGGAGCTGGGTGACTAACTGGGGGCTAGTTCTGAATTTATTACAAATCCTGATAATTAAGGGGGCTCGAAAGGATCTCTGAACAGTGACTGTAGGCTAGTGCTGCTCTTAAACCTTGCCAGCAGCATCTGTGTGATAATTCGCAGGTGCAGTCTCCCTGCTGAGACACAGAAAGCTGCTGAAACCACTGAGCAGGTGCCAGTGTCAGCTTCAAATCTAGAACTTATAGCTTTATTCCTGAGACCAGCAAAGGGTGTCTAACAAGGGTACAGAAGCTGCTCTTTTAGTCCTATTTTGCTCTGAGCAAGAAGGTTTGTGAAGGTCTGCACATCTCACTTTGGGCACGACCACATTGGTAGCTACATGAGCGTTGTGTCTCACCAGAGAAGAAAACTACAGGACATAAACGACAAAAATATATTTAAATGTGACTTCAATCTGGACACAGGTTATATTCAATTGGATGGGAAAGAAGGAATATGTTCCTAAATATCTTATGTGTGGACTCCTGCTCACAGTAGACAACTACCTATACATTTGTTTGAGGTTGAAACTTTTAAACTGAGCAACCATAATAGGAAGCTTAAAAGCAAAAAAAAGAAAAGCCAGATCCCTTTTATGGATGGAGTGTTCTCTTCCTGGACATTTCCAAAGTCAAGAATGTACTTATTTTTATTCCATTCATGTGAAAATGAGATTAATGGTCATACCCAGGATTATTCAAATGCCTTTTTTTTTTCAGAACAGTATGTGGTATTTCTTAATTTATGGTTAAAGAAAGAGATGTCCTGATGCAGCAAGTCTTTGATCTCTCTTTTCTTTGTATGGTGAGACTTCTGCTTTCCCTTCTGGAGTTTACAGAAGTTTCTTTTGCTGGGCAGCTTCCCATGACTATATACTATTACTTTACACTGATTTTATGTGTTAATTTAACATTGAAATTACTCATGACTGCCTTTGGTTCTTGAATGAGATGAGTCCTTACCCTTTTGTCTTCAGAATGACCACTTTGGTACATACTGTGGCATAACAATCATAGAAAGGTCCAGTGTCAACATTTTATTTCAACTTGCTTGTTTTAATAGTTTCTATAAAAGTTAAGTTCAACAGAAACATGTAATTACAAACATTATGCAATACACAGACTAGATAAGATAAACTAATGCTGTAAATGTTTTTTAAGTACTGTAAGTAGACTTAAAATTACAGTAATTCATTTTAGATTACATAGTTTTAATAAGCAATTTCTTCTTAATCAACCCTGCATTAGGGTTATTTGCTTGCTGGTTGCTTCTCCTTGCTCTTCTTTTCTTTTTCTCAGACAGTTTTCCTAGAAATTGCATCCAGATACTCTTTGGGTCCGTTTCCATTTTGGCAAGGGAGCATCCCTGACCATACCAGGAGCTCTTGCACGATAAAGGTGGTGACAACACTGATCAGGAAGATCATCTGCCCAACGAAGATGGGGAACAAAGGACAAGCAGTTATTCTGATATGCCTTGGTAAATCCCTAAACTGATCTGTAGCCCTAGTGGAATGGTGCCATTGTTACTGGACTTTTTTTTGGGAAAAGAATCCGGTAGTTACCAAGTTGGGTTATGGCCAGGATGGAAACTTACTGATGACTAAAGCCAATCATCTTGTGACCCTATAAACAATGGTCCTAAGTGAGGCCCTTTGAGCTATTCTGGACCACAGTGGGCTGCGCCAGCACCTCGCTCTGAATGGGACTCCTCTCCAAGTTTGCAGCCCTCAAGTTTTCAATTCTCAAAAGACCATTGCTGATGACAAGGCCTAGGCTGACATCCCCCCACATACACACTCTTTGAGGTGCAGCCCATGCCTGTTGAGAAGCACAAAGGGATTTGACGTGAATATTTCACTGAACTTGAGGGAAATTTTTGACAGGTACCTTTACACACATAGTTATAGATGTGTTATCTCCTTGCCTGTGTGTATTAGTGTGAATGGATTATGGTATGAATGGTATTAGCATAAGTCTATAATTACGTCTGTTATAATTGTAGTAAATCCCATTGAATCACTAGTTTTTCAATGCTAAATTAGTCAATAATTAAGTGCTGCTAAACCTTTTCAATATTCTTTGCACCCTTACCCTTTGGCATTCCCAGCCTTTCTGTAAATAATTCTAAGTTGATTCTAATCCAATTTTCCTATGTATACTTCATCTGTGTATTAAGCAACAGAGTGAATCTTCACATGAAGCTCTGTTGAAGTTGCATTTACATGAATTGATATTAAAACCTGACTTTTGGCCATAACTTTGATGTTGACTCTTTCAGCATCTGAAACCAGTTGTTCACAACACACATCAGATCTAGTTCAACAAAAGATTCTGACAATCTTTGGGTTTGTGTATATTTTTGAATGACTTGTTGAATTATTTGTTCACATTCCCTTTGAAATGAAAGGAACACTTAGAATCTATGACTTACAATTATGTGCAGGCTTAAGTAATATTATACGAATTTTCCCTTTCCTTTCATTCTTTAATGATGCCTTTTGTCTGACCATCTCTGATTGAGAGAGAGTTTGCTGCAAACTTAATCTTAATATATTCAACAGAATCAGAAACACTGCTTTAGTTTCTTGTGGTTGGTCTGCCTCAAAATTAAGATATTTCCTATAAAGTGTCTAATTTCTTGTAGCTGAAGGAGAGCTGCCAGTACGTGGGTGTGTTGTTTGGGTTACTTTAGTCTGTAAATTTAAATTTTTTTCAAGGTTCAAAATGAAGTCCAAAGCTTTGCTATTCAGACAGTGGCTGCTGCTTTATTTGAAGATGTGAGGAAGTCTCTAATTTTGTTTTAAAAATAGAGATACTAACACTAGATATTTTTCTTTTTTGACAGTTATTAAACTACTTAAGACCGTAGGCATTTAGGGTCATTGGGGTTGTGTGGCCACCTGTTGAAACCTTCCAATAAACTATTTCAGAGCCAAAGGAAAAATTGCAGTAATGAAAAATTGCAGTAATAAAAAATTGAAAATAAACCCTGTGACTTTTGGTAGTGCTGTCGATACTGATGCTTCAATGATACAAGTAGAATTGAACACCCAAAAGAGAAAACAATTGGACTGGAAGGCAGCTCTTGAGCCTCATTCTTCTTGAATTCACTTAATAGCAACTTATTTAATTTCTTTATTAGCATCGACTTTTAAAAGTAATAGTTGGCTTCAGAGGGAAAAGCGATGAATCTGGACAGAACTGATCAGGGTGTCTACTTATGTGTCATGGAAATAACAGTGAAAGCAGGAACAGTATTAGAAGAAAAGGATGGAATTCTGTTATTGAGAAAAAAATTCAGAATAAAATGGAAAAAACTAATTTTTGTGTTACTAACCCGCCCTTAGAGCTAGACTTCTCCCTTAATTTTCACCAATTGCTATGAAAGTATATATTTAGAGGATTTTTTTCTGTAACATGGTTGTTTTTACTCAGAAGGCCCCCCTAATGGTTTTCTATTTTCAAATTTTCTCATGCTTTTGTGAGGTTATTAGTGGCTTGGTGTGGTATGTAACTGTCCTTTGGTTACATTCGAATGACCTATAAGCTTCTTAATTTTGCCTAGAAGCTTTTAAATATCCATTTGTGTCTCAGTGCAAAAGTAATTACTGAGGCCGTTCTTATGTTGGCTTTGATCTTTTGGGGAAATCTCAACCAGCACACTTCAAATCTACAGCTGTATGTATTCATGTTCAAGTCTGCCTGACTGTTGGTTTACTTTTTATATTTACCTATTTATGCATTTGTGTTAGCTCATATTATAAAACACACAGATTCTGCAAGGCCACTGCTATAAAAGATAATAAAGAACATATTTGTAAATACATTAACACAAAAGGAGGGCCAAGAAAAATCTCCATCCTTTATTGGATGAGGGAGAGAACACTGTCACAAAGGATGAGGAAAAGGCTGAAGTACTTAATGCTTTCTTTGCCTCTCCAGCTGTCCCAGCCTATCTTCAGAGGTGTCCCAGCCCTCTGATCATCATTGTGGCCTCCTCTGAACCCACTCCACCAAGTCTATGTCCTTCTTTTGTTGGGTCTTCCCCCTTCGATTTGGGATAGTGGAGCAGAAAAACTGGATTCAAGGAAGTGAACAGACAGAGATTAACAAAGACATAAAGTGTGACATTTACTCAGCTGAAAGTGAGAACCTACAGTGTGTCTGCATAGATCTATGTCAACATATACTAATCTGGTTTAAAATTCCTCTGTAATCACTTTAGATTTAGGTAAAAAGATCAATAGCAGCTGGGAAGGAATTCATGTAATACAAACAGATACCACCCTTTGCTCATATGAATTCCCAACAGCATCCACAGTATGAAACTGACTGCAATGGAAGCTTTGTTATGTATCTCAGGTAGATCCCTCCACACAGAGCAAAGCAAGTCAACTCTACCTGCGTTATCTCAATTAAACTTGTCTCACTCACCTCTGGGGTGCTTGAGAAAATCTGAAGGTGAGAGTGCTTGAAGGTCTGGTGGTTTTGCACCATGCAACTGGTGACTCCAGTCCTAGATCTTGACCCCTTTGAGTGAGACACTGCCCAGATTCAGAACTAAGAATGATTTCTGTCCCTGAGGAGCTTACAAGCTGACTGTAAAACAAGACAGAATTACAAGCAGACAAGTATAAAAGGAAAGGCGAGGTATAAATGAAATCCCTGAAAACAGAAGGAAAGAAATTATGTAATGGAAGGGTATTTGCATTTGTGCATAGGCCCAGAGCTAACCTTTTGCGATGACTTGATGGGATAACTTTTTAAAATATGGTGGTATTACAGCCGTGGAAAACATCTTCTGAAGAAGCACAAGTCAGAAAGAAAATATTATTATGTTGGCTTGCCTACTCTATTTTCTTGGATTTGATATCAATGTGACTTAGCTTGTCTCTGAAAGCATGCATCTCACTTCTGCCTCAAAAAAAAGCAGCAATTCAAAAACAGAGCAAATATTGTCATTGTTTTAAAGTAATTTTTCATCTGGCATTTACCTCTATCCAAATGCCACATAACTTTGCAGCAACTTGAGCACCAAAACCTTTTCTAAAGTATGTTTTATTTTGAAAACTTAGCTTATTTTTATAAAGATATTAAATTAAAATCTATAGCCATGTTATGACAATTTCAACCATTCATTGCATAAAATGAACTGCTGATTATCTTAAGGTATGGATGAGATCTGGGTGCAGTCTAATAAAAAATTATCTCATCATATTATGTGTCAGGTTCTATTACTTCATTGCTGGAGTGGAAACATCAAGAGAAGAAGATCAATGCTAATTCGCATGAGAGAAAAGTTCACACAACATCTTATAATGACAGCAGATAAATGTCCGACTTGCATTTTATCAATCTGATTATTTTATAGTGGTGAAGAGAAAATTTGATAAAAAACAAAGTTCATTTCCTGTTTCCGCAATGTACCTTATTTACTAATACAATTAGTGTGACAAACTGACACTTGAGTGTCTTGGTTTTGCTTAAAACGTTAGATTTTTGTCACACAGAACTTGGAGAGTATGCAAAGCTGAACTAGCCATAAGAATGAAGAATGAGATGTCTAACCATCTGTGTGAGGAAAGTGGCCTGGATTCAGCTGACAAGTTGCCAACAAAATCTCCCCTTGTGGAGGAGAAATCCCCAGTGGCATTAGGTGACTAAAGACAGATTGGGTCTTATCACTTTCATGGGAGGGATGAAGCCCACAGGGAACAGCTCCAAGATGGCAACTCTTCTGGGTCTCCATTCTCCATTGACTGTTCCTGACTAACCAAAGGATGTAAGTTAGAATTAGCTTGTAGCTGGTTAATGGTTTTCTCTTTGATGCGCCAAATACAACCTGTCTGCAGGAGAGTCTTATTCAGCATCAGAGGAAGAGCAGTGGGTTCCTGTAAGACATTAAAGTAAAAGCCTTACTGCTGAAGACAGCTATTAGGATAGTCCAGAGAGATGTAAAAGGAAGGAGGCACCAGTCCTATGCTCACCTGGACTGATTCATCTCTGTTCTCAAGAAAATAAGTGGAGTAATGGCTCACTGTCTGTTTTTCCTTTGCAGAGGGGAGGACTAAGTCAGAGATCCCTGATTAGCTTTTGTGTGGGGTGCCTGAATGGCATACTCTTGGCAAGTGGTCTGCTTAACCATAGTTTTTAAGATAAGAGCACAAGCATGAACAGTGTATATGTGTAACAAATACGTAAAACTGGCTGGGAGGCACTGACCAAAAACTGATCAAGTTAGAGAGGTAGGTGACCATCAGCCAGATCAAAGGAAATTGCGAGGAAGCTTTAGAAATGAAGAAAGAGACTGAAAAGAAGTATAAAAGAAGCATGAACATTTTTAATAGCATTAGGGATCATCATCATGGCTGGGCTTCACAAACGAAGATTTGGGAAGGACTATACCCGCATTTGCTACAAGCGCGCTGGTGGCTAAAAAGGCCAATACGAGATAGACACGTCCGGTTGCAAAAGGCACAGCAGAAAGACTCCTTAGATGGTATCGGCAAGACACGATTCTTTCTGCACTGTCTTTTCTCCTCAAGAGTGATCCTGCGTGCTTTCTCAAAGGAAACAGCAGCGTTATAGATGGTGTGTCTCCAGGCCTCCCAATTTGAGGCCAGAGTAGACCAGTTATGTTGATCAATATGGCCAAGGCTGAGATGTTGTTTCAGGGACTCCTTGTATCTCTTCTTTGGGGCTCCTCTCTTGCGGCAGCCGGTGGCAAGTTCACCATAAAGCAGGATCTTAGGGAGGCGGTGGTCCTTCATACTGGAGACGTGCCCTGCCCATCGCAGCTGTGTTCTCAGCAACATGGCCTCAATGCTCATAGCTGCTACCTGTTCAAGAACAGATGTATTGGTCACATAATCTGACCAGTGGATGTTTAGGATTGTATGGAGACAGCGTTGATGGAAGCATTCTAGGAGTCGCAGATGGTGGCGGTAGATGACCCATGATTCAGATCCATATAAGAGAGTAGACAGCACTATGGCTCTGTAAACACTGATCTTGGTACTTTTCTTCAGGTGCTTATTTTGCCAGACTCTTTTACGGAGTTTTCCAAAAGCTCTATATACCTTTGCTAACCTGTTGTCTATCTCCCCGTCAATTTTACCGTCCGAGGAGATGAGGCTACCTAGGTAATTAAAGTGCTGGACTGATTTGAGCTCTGATTCACCAATGCTGGTATGGGGATGATGGAAGACTTCCTGAGGTGCAGGTTGATAGAGAACTTCTGTCTTCTTTAAACTGACTTCCAGCCCAAAGAGCTCAGCAGCATCTGCGAAGCAGGATGTTAAATGCTGCAGAGCTGCTTCTGTGTGGGTGATGAGGGCGTTGTCATCAGCATAAAGCAGCTCCTAGACAAGATGATTTAAGGTCTTAGTGTGGACCTTCAGTCACCTTAGGTTGAATAGGCTTCCATCAGTACTGTATAGAATGTAGATACCGTCCTGAT
Source organism: Corapipo altera (assembly GCF_003945725.1). Classification (NCBI taxonomy): domain Eukaryota; kingdom Metazoa; phylum Chordata; class Aves; order Passeriformes; family Pipridae; genus Corapipo; species Corapipo altera. The sequence continues at coordinate 1,018,719 of NW_020884886.1, read as the reverse complement.
CATCGAGGTCTGCTGTGACCCTTTGGAGCACGATGCTGAAAAAGACTGTGAATAGAGTTGGTGCAAGAACGCAGCCTTGTTTCACACCACTGGATATTATAAAGGGCTCAAAAAGTGCATCTCTGTGATGGTTTCACTCTAGGTCTTCCTGGAGACCAGCTTGTAAACAGGAAGGAACTAGGAAGGTGATCACGGAAGTATTCCATGCTATTCCTTTACGTAACTGGAGGTATAAATAAAGCCAGCAGGAGGGACCTTACTCTCTTCCTTTCCGGTGAGGTTTGAGAACGGTGGGTCCCTGTCTTGGTCTGGCTTATCTGGAGCTGAGGCCTACAGCGACTGCTGTTATGTGCCATGCGTGAGGGGAGAGTGCTGGGCTGTGTCTAGCCATCCTGCCTGTTCAAAGGGAAGTGGTGAGATTTTGCTAATTTACCTTCAGTTGTCTAGTTGCTTAGATTGTGTAGACTTTTTTTGGTCTTAGTCCTTTTTTTGGTCTTAGTCCTTTTTTTTTGTCCTTTTCCCTTCTCCCTTCCCGTCTCCCCTTTTGGGGAGCTATTTAGGATTTCTATTGTGGTGTATAGCATTCTCATTGTATATATCTGTCTCATATAAATATATATATATATATTTTGCTATAGCTTTGGCTGCTTAGGTCGTTTTTTTTTCTTCGCTCTCTGGGAAAGCAGGTCCTTGTTGTCGGGTTTCGGGAACTTGGCGGGAAGCCAGCTCGAAACTTGTACAATCGCCATATCTGACTTGGCCGCACTGATCCTCATGAAGTGAGATGATCATTTTAAGGAACGTTCCTGGAATGTTTAAGGAATGTTCCATCAGGGATATTTGAGTGGAAACAGCAGTAATCAAAACCCACCAGAAGCTGCCCTAATGTCCCATCAATCTTTGCTCAGCGGGATGGAACAGCCACCCCATCAGATACTGTGAGTTGCATTCAACTGGTTAAGGAATTGCAGTGAGGACTTGCACCTCACACATGCTTATGCAAACCTGTGGTGGGCTTTCTCACTGGCATGGGGACCAGCAGGCTATAAGGAGTGACAAGGATTATCCTGAGTTGCTGATTAATTGCACATTTTTTTAATAAACCTCTTCAGTCCTGAATTGGTTTAAACTGTGGGAACTCAGTAGCTTGTCCCTGTGAGAGCTTTTGTTGCTGTTCTTGAGTATCAGGCAAGTGCAGAAGGAGTGATGTGCACTTGGAAGCATGAGAAGAGAGAAGGTGTTTTCTGGCAGGCAGGAAAGAGGTAAAGGGTCTGCATGCTTGTATTGTCTGTCTTCCACCCTGCAGTTTTTCTCCCTTTGTGAAGATGATTTGTAGAGAACTCAGAAGATGAATGTTTCTAAAGAGAGTTTGTCTTCCTCCCGCAGGTTTGTCAGTGGGAGGGAGGTCAGAGAGTTGCACTGAAAATCATTTTGGAAGGAGGCAAATCAAGGCAGAAAACAGACAACAGCACTGAGACACATCAGATATCTCATATATCCTGGGTAAATTTAATTTCAAAATGCAATCACCCCATTAATTCTTGCTTTTAGGGCACACAGTCAACAAACCCACAGGAGGACAAATAACTATTAGCTCTGAGCAGGTCCAGAACTAGAGGCTCAGAAGATCCACCCAATGTCAGTGACCAGAAGATGCATGGATTTAACAGCTGTACTGAGAGGGAAAACAAAGGTATTCCTCACAGTAGAATGAAATGTTGTAATGGAAAAAGCTACCCTAAAATGAGGAAGCTTGTTAAAGAGACATTTAAAATGAGCAGATAATGAGGTAAAATGCAATTGGGACACATTATACTAGAAACTTAGGGCCTAGGATGATCATTTCCATATCTTAAAGCTGGCATAGCTGAACAAAAGAGTAAAGGAAAGTATTAGAAGTAAAAATACTGCATACCCTTAAAAGTAGCAGTAGTATCCACTTGAGAAGAAGATAATGGATTGTAGCAAATTAAATACTAATGAACAGCAAGGCAGCCAGTAAAAAAAAAAGAATAGGAGTAACTCAGCGAAGATATAAATGCCAATAATTAAAATTCTTTCAAACACATCAGAAAGAAGGAGCTTGCCCGAGTCACAATTATGAATAGGCAATGAAGATTAAAAGCTTTGATCCTCACTTATTGCAAAGGAAGATGGGGAAGGTATCACTGTTGCAAAACAGGAGAGATGAGGGTCGTGGGAAATTGTGTCAGCCAGAATTGTCAAGAGCAGGGTGACTGAACACAAACCTCTTAGAGCTGCTATTTTTTAAAAGAAATTCAGATATGTGATCTTCATAGAATAATAGATTTGACAAACTATTCAGTAAATATCCTACCTGTTGCTTGACCCAGCCTCAGAATCAGGGAAATAAAAAAAAAAATATATGTCTAGTATGGTACCATTGGTGTTTCAAAGGGTGCCTCAGATCATCTCAGGAAAGACCAACCAGTTACTTTTGATTTTAGAACCATCCAGATTGGCCAGGAACTGTAATGAGAAATGGAATTAATAAATATGGATGAAAATATAGATTTGAGATGAGTCATAGACAGGAATGTCTTGTGATGCTATAAGTATTCTTTGAAGAAGGCAGTTTACTGGTAAACCTGTCAATCCAGTATACTTGGGCTTAAAAAAAAAGGTTTACAAGAGCTTTCAGCAAAAACTGCTGAAGAAGTTTTCCTTCAATTAACCAAAATAATTTTTATCTCTGTCCTGTTATAACCACATATGCTAGTAAATGAGCATTTTAGATTATCGAGAGTCTCAAAAGATATGTACTAGGACCTGCCATACTCAGGATATTCACAAATGATAACAACAAAAAAAAAGATAAACAGAGGGGAACCAATTTTGCAGAGCTTATGAAATTATTTATGACAGTTCATTCTAAAGCTGAATTCCTCCAGAGATGCAGAAAATCACAGTGCTGAATGACTGGGTGAAGATCAGATAACATGCAGGGTTAATAAATGGGAATTAATCCACATGAAAGAACAAGCACTCTATCTCTCTGTGTTTAATAGGAGACATACAAAAGGGTATTATCACACAGAAATGAGACTTTAGGGTCATTCATGGCTGTTCTCTAAAAACGGTAATGGAAATTTCTTGTCAGCAAGACACATGCACAGTACGGCTGTGGCAGAGAGTTAAATGACTAGTCTGAGAAAACCCACACAACAAAATCCATCCAGATGGGTGATTCAAAATATTGCTGTAGTATGTTAATTACTTTCAAAATCTTGTTTTGGGGGGGAAAAATAAAGGGAAGAATTAGAAAAGGATGCAAAAGTTACCAGTGAAGTTCAGTGAAGTTTCCACTTCTTTGTTGTTGTCTTCAGTAAAGCCTTTCACTTTTGATTCAAAAGCTCATTTGGTGATATAATTGCTTTAGTGCAGTGGTGTGCTGAGGAGGAGAGCTGAGTAGCTGCTTTTAGGTCTACTGCAAAGCAATAAGCAATATTACTGCTGAATATTCTTGGAAGGCTTTGCCTTTCCATATATTCTTAGATTCTTCTTGAACTACTTTTTCATATATTTCCTATTGGCTCCATTGGATAACCTAAAAATGCCATTTCATGATGAAATACAAAAGCAGAAAAATATTAGGTTTGCGTTGGGGTTTTTTTACCATTTAAGAGAAAATATTTTCAATCCTAAAATACAAAGTTTTCATATAGGGGCACTGTATTCCATTATCTATGACACCTGGCACCTCATATTTGCCTTATATGTTATTCTTAATTGATCATGTGTCCGCTTTCTTTGACATTTTGCTATCATTATTTTAATTCTGTTCCTATGGAGATGATATTGCAGGGACAAATTCCGGCTTAAATATGTATGAAGTAATCAAATATATGCTTTTACTTTCCTTGCTTGGAGAACAGTGAAGCTTTTGGGTTTTTTTGTTTCTTCCTTTTTTTTAATGCACAGGACTAGCAGCAAATATCATTAGTGTGAACTTTGTCTTCTATAGACAACATTCGGCACAAAAGGTCCCAGACACAAGTTCAAAACTGTCATTAGAGTTCACAGATGTCAGATATTCTTCATACACCAAACCCTAAATTGTTCATTCTGCAAAATGGGGTCATTTTTTTATTTCTTTGGACCTTTGTTCTTATAACAATATTCTGAAGATTACTTACTGCAATAATTATTCTGATCATTATTATAGTGAGTACTGCCCAAATTTAAGTTAAATTGACCTAGAAATGTTAGTCTCTAGGATCAACTTTGTTTCAAAATATTGTTGACAGAGTCTGAATTCCCAAGTAAGGCACTGACACCTGTGGAGCACAGATTTCTTCTCTCTTGGGACTTAGAGCATTTCAACACAAGACCATCCTTCTCATGCCTGCACTCCCTACTTCACTCATTCAACTCTTCCCAAGTTCTTGCCACAAGTGAAACCATTTCTAAGTGGGGCAAAATTAGATACTTGGAAAACAGTGACAGAAACCAAGGGCATGACCTGAAGTTGTGTCAGTGGAGGTTTTGCTCAGATATTAGAGAATGGTTCTTCACTCAGAGGGTGGTTGGGCACTGGAACAGGCTCCCCAGGGCAGTGGTCACAGTACCAAGCCTGACAGAGCTCAAGAAGCGTTTGGATGACACTCTCAGGCACATGATGTGGCTCTTGGGGATGGTTCTGTGCGGGGCTAAAGGTTGGACTTGGTAATCCCTGTGGATTCCTTCCAGCTCAGCATATTCGGTGATTCTGTGAACAGTTTTCTGCCCTACAAAACCCTAATTTGCCCCCAAATCCCAGTTCATTATTTCCCTGAGGAATATAGACATGCATTTGATTCTGGCGAATCCTCATTTTTTGGCCGGTGCAGCCTTCACAGGACTCTGTTTCCAGGCAGATTCTGAGGAAACCTTTCACGGGGTGTAGATCCCTGAACTTTTAAACAGCAGACATGAGCTTGTTTTAGTTTCAGTTGTTGGTATGATACTCCATGATGTCCTGTGGTTCTCCAACAGCGAAGCAGTTTGACCCCTCTGCATGCATGCAGGGGTCAGTCCTGGCTGCTGCTCACACCTCTGGTACCAGATACATAAATGGGGCAGGAGTTCTCCAGCCTCTGCTCCCAGTAACTCTGCCTACATCCAAACAAGGTGAAGAAAGAAACCTGCCAGAAGTGTGCAAGGGCAAAAGCCAAGCACTGGAGGTCCTGCAGTATCTCACCATCATGGGAGATTTGGCATTCTCATTGCCCCACTTCATTTGCCAGCAGCAGCAGACCAGCAAAATACATGTATCTTAAGTTCATTTCTCAGGTTTAATTTCAAGGGAGTATCTTCCAGTCACCAGGGTCCTTATCCTCCAGGCCTCTCTAACTTTGATGGCTTCTGGTCTTGTGCCTCCCTAGTCCCTGAACGAGCTCTGCCCTGCCATCCCACTCAAGGTATTTTTCTTTGTCAAACTCACAGAGTTTCTGTTCCTTTACACCCATCCTACAGAACTCTCTTCTACTCTGATCACGTCTGCACTGGTTTTGGGCTCTAATTCTTTATCACTCCCCATGGCCAGGTCTCCCAAAGTCAAAAAAAATCTCTCCATGCCTGATCATAGGGTCTCCTCTCCTGACTTGCTTTCAGTGGGGTCCTCCTCCAACTGGGTGTCACAGAAAATGAAATCCATGTTCAGTGTCTCAGCTGTGCCATCTCATTCTTCCCCTCAAGTACTGTAGTGAGGATGGAGCAAGCTAAATGCAGAACAGGTCCTTGGTGCTTTACTTCGACTGCTCACTGCTGATATGTGGAAGCAGGTTTTTCAAAGGCTTAAGGGCTGAGCAGTTTTCCCATGAGAACACAAAGGCGTAAACTTTGCAGCAGAGCAACCCTCATACCTCACCCCTCATGACCTGCATACCAAACCACAGGCTGCTGCTGCTTCTCAGCCACTCCTGCACTGCGCCTGATACCCTGTGATCGCCCAAGGAAGGCATCCTGTCAGGGATCAAGAACATCAAGAACTGCAGATCCAGTTAACCTTTGATTGCTGCAATTGTAGAGTTTGGGCACAGTAAAAGCATGAATTGAAAACACAATCTTCAAGGGAACAGGCAAGATCTATTGTAATGGAAAACAATTGTTATAGCAACTGAATATGTATCAGCGCCAAGTTATTGTGTCGAGGCTCCAAACCACTGGCATTAAACTAAACACACAGAACAAATCAGGCATGCATGTTTGAAATCTGTTTGACATAAATGCACCTTTTGTTGTCATGGTTAAATCCACAGGGGTTGATTTATTTTGAATATCAGACAATTGGTTTCTTAATAAACCTATAAAAAGTGTGCCTCCTAGACACAGGAAGTTTTTTAGAACAAGAGAGCTTAGCTGAATAAAGAAATTTTCTTCTTATAATTTTTAAAATTGTTACAGTGAAAAATGCTAGATAGGGCTCCTTCTTAGCCAAGGTGGCAATTTGGTCAACCAAACATTTTAATGAGAATATGATCTCTTTTCCATGTTCATATAAAATAAATGAAGAGAACTTTAAAAGGTACTGAAACTTCTTTGCTGAAATCCTGTTCTTAATCACAGTTTTCACATATTTTTAATGTTTTCTACATCAGGTCTTATGTGTGTGCTAGACCACTGGACACTTAAAGGGAGTGTAATCATGTGATTTTCCCCTAAGCTTTAAATTTTGAAGCCAGTTTGAAGAAGAAGATATAGACATCTTTGCTTCTCTTACTCAGGCTTCTGAAAAATTACAGCCTGCACATCCTGTGGGATTTCAGTTTTTTGGACTTAGGCCAGCGCATGTCAAAGTTGTAATTAGTCAGTGCTTGTAAGAAGCTGCACAAACTGGTGAAAAGCTTTCCTACAGATAGAATAGCAGTCTTAGTGTGATTTGCTAAAGAACTATTGTAATATATTGCTGTTCCATTGTGTGTTGAAATATCCTAATGACACAGAGCATGGAAAGACTTTAAAGCCTACCACTGGCTAGCAAGGGTTTCCCACCTTGCTTTTAGCCAGGCATGTTTTACCTCCCAGGACAGCAGACACTGGCAGTCTTGGCAGGGGAATATGGCAGCAGCTCTTTGGCAGGTGCATGAGGTCCTTGGTAGCACAGTGCTGTGCCAAGCACCACTCCTAGTCCTGGACACCGTCCCTTTTCCTCCGTGCTTTCTGCCTGATGTGGCAGTGCCCGTGTTGGAGAACCCAGGGCAATCCAACCTTGCCTCTGCTGAGCCTGTGTGATGGGAAAGCAGGTGGGATTTCTCACAGAGAGAGGTGCTGTGCTCTGTGATGGTCACTACAGATTGCCAGCACCACCTGTCAATGGAGACTTCCAAATAGCTGAGAGAAGTGACAGTGGGGCAGATTTTGTTAAGGATACCCTTTTTAAGGAGTGTGGCACCTGTGGCAGGAATAGACACAGAATGCAGAGGACACAGAACAGAGTACCCCTCAGGGTTTGCTGATCACCTAGTTCCACCTTTAATTCTCATTATCTGAAGGTAAATATTTTGCAAGTTGGACCTGAAAAATGACATCAGGAAATTTCTTAAACCATGTGTTTCTCTGGGCAGCAACCTGTTATTTGTTCTAAAAAGCATCCACTGCTCTGGTCCATCTGAAGTGAAAAATTAGTTCATAAGCAACACAATTTGTTCTTTCTCCTTTTCTTTGTATTTCTGAAATTGTTTCTTCCACCACTTACAGTTTTTCTCATGAAGTGTGAAGTAGCTCACACTGAAAATCTTGATTTTTGTCTTTGAAATATAATTAAAACTCAGGCTAAAGAAATTATATGTACTTCTGGAGAAGAGCTTCCTTCTGGATCCTGTTTGCACTTTGAATCTTTCAGGATACGTGGCAGCTATTTTTCTTCTATTACTAAAATTGGATATTCATTGATTATATAGCATTTCTTTCTGGACCATGACAAAATACAGGGATAGCAAACATTCCTGAACCTCTGGTGATGGGTCATTAAAATGAAATTTTAACTATGTTTCAGAGAATGGATGAGAGTTTACTAGAAAAAAAAAACCCACAAATTTTTTTAGAATTCATCCCATCAATAACTTTTGAAGACCAGAAAACCAACCTACCAGCTTTGATACAAGCAGTGTGTCACCAATAAGTTCCTTGAGAGCCAGCTAGTCACTGCAACAGCAGGTGACTTTCCTTGGTGATTTTCAGTGCTAGAACTAGCTTCACTAGCATGATTCTGACTGCTTTGGACTCCAACCTGATCATCTTTTTGAAAGAGTTTGGTTCTTCGGCAATGTCCTTGTTTCACTTGTGCCCATTATGCACTCCAAAAAACTCTGTATAAGAGTATAAGAGAAGGGGAATTGCTTGAGACCTCTGAAGAGTCCCTGACCAAGAGATTGGCACAGTACGACATACTGCCTCTCTTACTGTGTGAAAGCCAGTTTGAACCTTTTACAAACTTGAGGTTTTAAAGACTTATTTTATAAGTCTTATATTTATTGCTCTGTTTTCACAATGTAGCTGCCACAACAGCACCAGTATCATTTTTGTAAGGATGTGCAACTCTTGACCAGTCTTTCCTGTAACAGTATGTTTTTTTCTGTCTACAGGAGTTTTTTTGTTCAAATAAGATATTCATTGTCACCATCACAAAAGTATTTTCACCTGTCTTCATTTTGGATAATTCCCTCTTCATCCTTTCTAACCCCAGTGTCTACATATCAGCTCAACTGTAAAATTGAAAATATTTAAATATAAACTATTCATGTGTCACCAGTATCCTTCTTTTGAGAAACCCAGCAGAGAAAGAAATTTTTTGTTTCTGCTGTCAGCACTCTGCTGCTGTCTTTATGAACAACATTCCAGGATGCCACTGGAATGAAGAATAAACCAATTGAGGAAGGAATATAAAAATAAATAAATAGACTGTCCTCACAAATCTGGAGACCTTTTTGAGCCAAATATTTCAAAATATTTTTACTATTCAGCTAACTCCTATTCTTCCTGTCATTATCATACCTCTAATTTTTTAATGTGCTTAGGGTAAAAAAAAATGGTATAATGCTGAACAACAATGAGAGATGAGGTTTTGAGAGTTTTCTACTAGGACCTTGAATTGAAATTATCAGGAAAAATGGTAAAATGGATCCTATTAACTTTTCATCCCAACCTTTTGAGAAGGCTGTTCAGGAGAACATGGTTATGGAAATCAAAGTTTGTTTGGAGGCACAGCCATCACTGATCCCTATTCAAACAGCATCTAAGGAGCAAAAACATTATGAGTAAAAAATTATTTATATTAAATTATTTTAAAAATTATTTATATTAAAAGTAAAGTAAAACATTATGAGTAAAGTAAAAGGTTTGGTATTGATCAGCCTGTGTGCATAATAACTTGTGAAGTTATTAATAAAGTTATTTGTTATAACAAGTACACATATCCATTATTAAGAAATTTTGTAAAGAATTCATGCAAACAACAAGTAGTAGGGATGATGAATCTACTTCTGCAGCTAGATTTAGTGAGCCAAAGTGCACAGAAGAAAAAGGAGATCTAAAGGGAAAAAATTCAAAAGACAGATTAGAATTTTAAAATATATTCACAGAATTTTGTCTTCTTAGAAGTACATGATTCCCACAATCAAACATGACCAACATAACCTATTACTCCAGGTTATTCTGGATGTGGATAGAACTGAACACAAAAATATTCTAAGAGAAACAAAATACAGGGCTAAGTTTTGGGCCCAACAACAGGAGAGATAAAACTCCTAGTGGTTCCCTGAGCCAGGCATTCACTCCAGAAGCAGCTGCACAAAGGGAAGACATAGCAAATAGGTAGATACAAGCTCTGCTGTGATAAGTGGCTCTCAGACACACAAAACATTTTTCAACTGAAATGTAATAGAGAAATTGAAAAATAACAGACATAAATGTTTAGGTGCAGTATTTAGAAAAAAAAGTCAGTACTGACACTCTAGCAGTGATTATGCATAAATAATATCAAGGGTTAGCAGAAGTGTTTAAAATAAAATGCTCAAACAATTACTCAGAGAAAAACAAACAAGAATGATGAGTTTATTTTTTCATACTCAACCCTGTGGATACCTAAAGACCAAAGGAGAAATAAAGAATAAACAGACCACAATAAAATTGAGTAGTGAAAAGAATCTGTAGTTGAAGATTGTATTAGGTTTGAAGACATTGTACTCTGTGGATCTGATTATTGCAATTCTTGCTTTCCAGAGAGAAGAACAAAGGGACAGTGTTAGCCACTTACTTGTACAATCTAATGAAGTACAAGGGGGTTGTGGTTAGAGAAAATCTGTTTGCTGTTGAGAACATTTGTTAACAATAACTTGTCCTTGAGAAATTTAAAAACATCAGATATTTTCTTTTTCCCCCATTTCCAAAAGTGTAGGAATTATTTTGATCAGCTGCCAATTAGGAAAAATGTAACTAACACACTGCTGGCTTAATCCAGTTATCCAAATTTCACCCACTGGAAAAAGGGAAAAAACTAACAGCTGCTGTGGATTTTTCTGGTGCTTATCTCATTAGTTCCTTCTGCATTTTGATTATTTGTAAAAGACTGATGATTTAAACACAGATGCCTAAGTGTGGCTTCCTTCTGCATCTGAATTTTAGTGAGGGAAATGTTCCCTTGTGCAAAGTTAAAATGGATTCTATCCATGGATAGATAATTTTGAATCTGATGGTACTTATGTCATACATGCAGTCATTGATCTGTAAGCATCTGACTATATCTTGCAAGTGCAACTGGGATGGAAAATATAAAGATTTAAAGTGTCTCCCACGGTGCTGTAATTTTAACTCTTCACAAATCCCCAACCCAGCTTAATTTCAGCATCTGATTTCTTGCCATCTCCAAACCTAGCAGAATAAAGTTTCAGAGTCTACTTTGACACCAGGGTCTCGTGTCAGCTCTCCAGTGTCTCCTCACTTCTGAAAGCTCAGTATGTTAATAGAGGAGGTGGCTTTCATGTAAACAAGTTCCCTAGGACATGGAAGCAGGCATTTTCTCTAACTTTTCACTGTCTGACACATTCTCTCCCTTCCTCCCCCCCCCCCCCGCCCCCATTTTAATCTCTTCTGCTCAAGAATAAGTGGTACAATGCTTCTGGAAGCAAACTGAGAATAGAGACCTGTTCTACAGTGCATCTAATAAAGGCTCATCTGGAAAAGACCTATAGCATGTTCCCTTTTTAACCATTCAGTAAAGATCAGGAATGATATCACTCCTACCAACCATTATTGTGTGGATTTTTCAAAGGAAAATTTCTTTCCCTACATTAAAGATATTTATAAATATATATATTCTGTTGATGTTTTCAGCTACAGCTCATTACTGGCCCATTTTCAGTTAGAGTCTGAAAAAAAATCTGTCTCCTTTGTCTTGGTGATACCAGAACCACATGCGAAATTAGTTCTATAACAAGCTATAGAGGAAACTTAGATATGGGGTAATAACTGGAATTATAATAAGAATTTCTTCCATTTGTTGACATTCATTGACACTGCTCTCTATCAGTTATGAATTGGCCTTGAGTCCCAATAGCATAAACTGAGAAAACACACAATCAGCCCAGAACAGACTCAATCAGGATGTCAAGAAACAAGAGATATCAAGAGGAGATATTTGCAACTCAGACAGAACATTTCTACAAGGTTTGAGTGTCAGCCTTGGTATCAGGACAATTTAATAACATCGTGTCACCAAAATACAACACGGCATTGCTTTCAGACTGGTCTGGAAGTATTGAAGGAGCTCAGTCCCAGCGTGGTCACTTCTAGCTGTGCTTCATCACTGTTAGGAAGGACCAAGAATTTTCTTTCATTCCCATTTCTAGTGTCTAGTTTTACATCCTGCGAAATCAGTTGGAGTCTCTTGATTAGCTTTAATGAGACTTTATGACAATACCTATAATAAATTGCTGTCCCTGTATGAGGCTACATATAGTGCTAAATTTTATCAGAACTCACAAATTCTCACTTCACTGTCCCCAGTAAATGTAAAGTGAATGGCTCAAACATCTGTAAACAAGCCACTGCAGAGTCATTTGGTGACTGTGGAAAAGTAGCAGTCCATTCCACAAGCAGATATTTCTAAATGTAGGCTGTGTAACCCACTGGCCCAAAAATCTCTCCCCATTTGTCTCTTTCTGATGGCAATGGTAAAAAGGAATATTTTATCTACCCATATATTTAAAAACCTACTTCCAAACTCCTTGAATGATTCAAAATGCTTTTGTTTCTAGCCCCAGGGAAAGATTTGTTTTTGACCCATACCATGTGTCAGTACTCCCTTCTTCTTTTGACATGTCATAAAAATTGATGGTAATTATCATGTTTCTGGTGATAAAAAAATGATGAGAGAGGCATACAAATTGCCACATGGAAGCACAGAGAAGTTCTGTTATGATATTTATCTCTGACACAGGTCAACATCAAATTTAGGGCAGTACATGAAATACAGCAATCTACAAATCCAGAAGCAGTTTTCTGGTTGCTGCCATCTGATTTTTTATTTATGCCTGAAAACATGCAGATAAATATTTCTTACATGCGTGGCTTATGTACACGACTTGACAGTGTCTTTCTACTCATATAAACTTCTCATTTTTTTACAAATACCAGTTATGCTCTGGGCCTCAAAGATACTGGGTAACAATTCTTCAGAGGAGCAATGCCCAAGTAATTGCTACACCATCGTGTCAAACCAATAGCAGACAAACAATGGCATTGTATGGCAGATGTTTAATGCGAAGTATGGTAATAAACATGATTGCTTTTTATTTCTGTTCTGCTCATTTTAGGCTCTGAAATTTCCATGTAGGAAACTATGCAAGTAAGCTGACAGCACTGTTGATTATATTACTCTTATTTGTGTGGAAGATTCTCTTGTCAGCCAGTTATTACTGTTGTTATCCTTGACTGGGACTTAATCACTCAAGATATAACAGTGACTTGTCACCTTTCCAGCCACTGTGTACAATTTTGAGGGGAAATGAGTGAGTCCAATTCAAAGCAGTCAGCATAATTTTAATCAGTCAGGAGCTGCCAGCCTTCTAAACACAAGGGTGTCCCTGGGTCAGCAGATGGACAAATCCTTCAGCAGCTGTTTCTGCGTTGTGCTGAGTTGCTCATTTGTCAGTGGAGCTCTGCCCTTAGCAAAACAGTCTGAATACCCAAACACTGCAATACATCACAGCAAAAAAGGAGACTGTAGGCTGGATTTTTTTTTTCAGCACTCAGTCCCTAAAGTAGCAGGAATTTTATTGCAACAATTGTGTTTTGATTAAAATTTGACACATGGATTCACAGATCCAGCTTCTGAGGCTCCAAATCATGGCAGTGAAAAATCTGGTGATGTTTATTGATTATACTTTGGAGTGTGTACAGATGCACCCACAGTAGACATAATATATGTGAATTATTATTATTGTAAGTCTTGTCCAAACATATAGTTTGTGTGTGTGTGTGTGTATAAACTGCAAACATAACTTGATTCCCACCTCTACAACTGACCTCTTCTTATTCCTGATAATATAAAAATTCTCTGTGCAGGCTGAATAAAACTGAAGCTCCTACAAAACTCTGTAAGTTTTCCAGAATCTCTTATTCTATAAAAGCACAAACCCAGAACATTTCATGGTGTTTTGCTTAAAAAAGGAAAATCAGAAAGTGGATGAGAGTTACAAATGCACCTTTCTTTCATCCTAAACAGAGATTTCATCCTTGAGCTGAAATATCTTTCCCAAATTTTTACTGGAACAGATGCGTTTCTACCACACAATTTTGGTTCTAACAGATTTGCATCAAATCTCCACCATTTACAAGGAGAAAGATTTTTCTTGGAATATATTTACACTCAAGTGGCTGAGGCCTTCTGAAACAAAAAGAAGAATTTAACAGGGATGTTTAATTAAGTAGTTAGAAAGAATTTGTCCCTAACAGCATTTGAGTTAAGGCCAATTTGCATTTTCAGGTTCTAATTTTCTGAATCGTCTCACCCCTCATTTCTGTATATTCTAGTGATACACGGATGAAAATTATTATTATATACTTGGAAAGGAACCTTAAAATCATGGTGAAAATGCAAGATATATGTCTTAAACCCTTTTATTGATGACCACTAAATACAAGGTCCAAAAAAGGGTCCTTAAATTTTCCAGGAATGGCGTTGTCTAAAACCTAGTCCAAGCTCTTCAGAAAAGAGGGGCACTTTGATTGTCAAAGTATCAACTCTTCATTTGTCAACTTCTTCATGTTTGTCCAACATCTTTCTACTTGTGTGAAATACTTATGTCTCCTCACTTTTAGGATTTATTATGCTAAGCATTTAGTTCAGTTATCTTTGCTACCATAATTGAAATTCCCCACATTAGGCAAATATCTCCCAAGAAATCATCTTTATCCTGTATTTTCATTTTAAGCTGGACAGCTGGGCCATCTCTTACCTCTAAGGACAGGTTTGTGCTGTGTTTTGACACTCCTGTGTTTGTTCCCCTTTCTGCGCTTGACGTTTTCCCCACATGGTCTCATCAACGTCTGTATTTGTTTTTCAGTTCATAGGCCTTTCTGCTTTTTGTGAACCCAACTTCCATATTCATGGGACCAACTTTTGCAAGTAAAGAATTGAAGTAGAGAGGGGAAAAATGGCTCAAATAATCTCCTCTCACACAGAATGAGAGCAAGATCCGGCCCAGACAATTGTACAAAACCTTTTAAGTTTAAAGATTTTTCAAATTTAGAGTCACACCCTAAATTTTTGAACTAAATTAAACTTGTCACATTCCAGTCATTTCTCAGGAGAGCATGCACGAATTGAAGTAGCATAAGAGAAGCTGACATTTCAGCATGACAAAAGCAAGGAAGAACTGGAAATTGAAAAGACAGGCTGTGGTTTCTGAAACTAATTGTAAAAATCCAGCACATTATATACTTTGAGCTCTGCAGAAGCATCTCAGCTTCTGAGATCTGACAAGAACAAGAAATGATCTCTGAACCTGCTGGGGATCCTAATGAGATTCAGCTCTCATTAATAATCTCTTTCAGTATCATCTAACTTTTTTTTTTTATTTCTTTGCTACATCTGTGAACTGGCCAGAAGTCACTGTATTTCACACAAAATCCTCCCTTTGCTGTTGCCTTTTAGCTCTGTCCTGCCTTCTGCAAGTTCTCATGGATGTTTTCAGTGCAAAAATGTTAGCTTTAGATTCCCATTGAAGTTTGACAGCACTTCCATAGTTAAATTTATCACCATGAAGGTGAACACTCGAGTCACCAGACCTGCTACTAACAGCTTGATGTTCTAGTGAATTGGTACTAAATGTTTCCAAATGTTTGTTGGAAAAACTGGAGCTGTAAAGAAATTGTACTGCCCTCTGGTCTCCAGCTTTAGCTTGAAAAGCAGCAGCACCATGAATCCTTAATTTCTCTGCAGAAATAAAGAGTAGCAGAAAAGATGTGACTGGAGGCTGAAGTGCACCCAGAAAGGCTCAACATACCAGCTGCATCCTGTACTAAGGGAAGAGAGTACAGATCATCACTCAAGCTAAGTTTTGAGAATGGATCATAGATTTTATACAAGCAATGCTGTATGGATGGTGAGATTTAGATAAAAGACAGCTTTAAGAAATTAAAAACAAGACCTTTACAAAGGCCGTCCAACCTTTGCCACATTTCTTGTCATGAAGGCTCACCTTAATCTTTTCTCCTCTCAGGTCCCTCAAAGACTATTCAAGACCTGATGGCATCAGTAGGTGTTTTGCCATGGACTTTGCTAGTCCTTGAACTTAACTGACTGTTCATTTGCTGTTTGCTGTTTCATCTATGACCTTCCATCAATGCTCCTTCCAGTCTTAGAAGCAGAAAGGACTCTGGTTCACTCAGTCATTTATATTCACTTATCTCATGAGATAAAGGTGGCCTAAAAAATCGTTTGGTATAACAATGGTCGTTTGGTATAACAAAATGACCATTTCATATATGGATATACTTGAAAATTTGCTTCCATTTACTAGTAACTTAAGTTTGTGGTAGTATTTGCTTCAAACTCAAGTTTTCTGAAATTAGAATAATTTTGCCCTAAAAGGCCCCAGATAGACACTGCAGGAGGACTCTGTTGTTGATCTCAGGTAATTAAATAACCCTTACCACTCTGGGGAGATTGGCTCTATGACAGATGACAAGGTACCAATGGTGAATGTGGTACAAAAATTAAGCAGATAAAAATTCTCCTTCACAATTAACTGTGAAGCTATTATATATTAAGCAAACTTTTTCTGGGATAAACAGTTATATGCTTTAATCTCCTTTACGTACATTTTCAGGCACCTGAAAAACTCCAGTCTTAATACCTCCAGTTTTTTCAAATTGCATATTTTTACGGTGAACTTTTTAGTAATCATGGGTGTCTCTGTGCCTTGTGGGTCTTTTCCAGCTAGGGACCTGTTATAATTAAATTTCAAAAAAATTCATTAAACACACATACATCTATATAGAGAGCACGATATAGAAGAGCACAGTTTTTTTTTCTCACTTAGCTTCTTCCAAAACACTACTGAGTTACATTTTTCCATGTGTTTAAAATCCAAGCTTTCACACAAGTGACTTACTTATCATAGCCAAGACTCAGTCTCTTTTCTGTTCAAACCTACCTTTTTAAAGCAGTCACATATTTGTGTATCTTAATAAAAGTAGAGAAGTGATCAGCGCTTATTTTACATTTGGATTAAGTCCTGGGATAGAATTTTATTCTTTATAAAGTGAAGAGAATGACCATTTGGTGCTCCTTCATTAAACCAAGATCATATTTGCCATTTGCAAAGGAAGTCAGGTTCTTCCAGGGACATAACTCTTTCCTGGTTATTAGTTGTTCACAACTGTTAAAGATTTTCTCGAGTCTGGACATCAAGGCTCTCTCATTAAGATTTGTGAGAGGAAAGTTTCTTGATTTTTTCTCCCAACACAGAAAACTGACAGGCATGAAAAGGCTAACTCCAAAAATGAATTTTCAACCAAAAGGAACTGTTTTCAGAGTTAAATCCTGCATGACAATCAAAAGCCATTCTGTATTTAGGAAGACAAAACCTTTTTATTCTCACAGTTCTGACTTATTTAACAACACTGCTCCTACTGAACTTTTATTGAAATTTAGGAAAATTGATCGGATCCATCAAAAGATTCCCCTTATGATGTTATGAGTTGTTCTTCCAGCTTGGTGGGACTCAGTATTCTGAGTGATCTGGTGAGATATTGTCAACTTATCTTCAGTCTCCAGTGCCTTCTGTTTTCACCTTTTTTCCTTTTGTTGCATGAGAAACTGTCTGTGCTGCTTTACATTTTATACCAAGGAGAATACTTTGGTCTAAAAAATACAGAACATCTTTAGTAAATTTTGAGCAGATTGTTGTGAAACAAGTTATGAAACTCAGATCCTAACTTACTGGAATGCAGGGGATTTTACTGTTGCAAGCTTTCATTTAGCAATGTTTATTTTATTCTTCAAAGATACATGTTCTTTCGTCCTAGATGAAATGCGCGATATGCCAACTGAGTCTGAGAAATGGAAATTCTTTTATTTAGTAGCTTTGCAATGATAATGTTTCCCTTAACATTGTAGTGATTATTTATTTTATACTGCGTTTGTTTTTTTTTTTAATAGATACAATATGCATTGCAGGGAACTTGAGCTGCAGTGTCATGCAGGTTTAAGCAGATGTAGATCTAAATATTTTTTCAAATAAACTTGAAGTTGTGACAAACTTTTACAAATTTGTGACTTGAAATCATTTTTTCTTGGCCTCCAGCATTTGTGGTTTGCTTCTGGAGTGTTGACTTGTATTGCTGGTTTTGGATTTTTTGGACTTTGTTCTGATGATAGGTTGCTTAAAACATTCCTTGTTTCATCCAGGTTTTGATGACCTTGGTCTTTGCTTTTCTGAATATAAGTTGGAATATTAAGTTAAAGAAAATATCATTTAAGAAATCTGAATTTACCTAGTAAAAAGAAAAAGAAAATAAAAGCTACAGGTTAAATACTAAAACCGAATTTTTAACTTGCACATTAGGAGCAACGAGCTAGAGAAGTTTTGTAGGTATCCAGATTATACTCAGATCTACCATCTAACCTGACAGAGATATCCTATGAAGGAGCAAAATCACATGGAAAAAGCTGTCATTCACCCCAGATTCATGGTTCTTCAGGTGTTGGCCAACTGCCAGGTCATAACTGAAAAGCTCAAGTTTGAAATTTTTCATTAAAAGATGTGAGGTTGCAGATCCAAAACAATCCAAGGGGATTTTCCTCCTATAAAAATCTGGAGGAGTCATGATCTCTGCCTTGGGCCTTGCCAGGAGTTCTGGTGCCTATTAAAAGCCACAGAAGTGGCTGATAGGGTGCCAGGAGAAGCTGACAGAAACATCACCACCGCCTGAATTTGACTGAAATGAATTGATTTGCATCAAATGTGACAGCTTGGCTAAATCATCAAATTCCAATGAATAATGTTTTCTCTAAGAGCTTTTTTTTACTTTCAAACCTGCTGTAATAAGGAACTTCTGCAAATACCAGAGTACAATGAAAAATGCAAAAACACAGTAGAAAAGGAGTAGAAATTTGGAATAGCATATCAGGAGGCTGTGGTAGAGGATGGTAATTCATGCCTTCAATTTATGTGAACATGGGTTATGATGGTGTTTCCCTTCGCACTGATGTAAATATATACACATATACACACATTTACACTTGAGACTATACATAAAGCTGTGTGGTTATCTATATTCAGACATGCAGATGTAAGTTTTAAGGTTCAGCAGTTCTCTTCCACCTCCCCTTTCACCCAATCTTTACCTGTATTTTAAAATTTAAAATTATCAAAAGAAAGTAAAGAAAATTTGAGCAAAACATTTTACTTGATGCACAAGTCACTGAATAAAGGTTTATAGCGTGTATTATGAGTTCAGGCTATACAGTTAGGGTGACACTTTCTGGTCTCAAAAACCACAGAAATTGTCTGGCTAACATTTCCCAAGCTAATTTATTAGAGGTCGGATATCTATCATATTTTATAATTAATTGTCACTTCGAATTTCAAAAAAGTTCCCAGAATATTTCCTGTAATCATAGTGGACTCTTGAGCTTCATTACAGAGCCGAGACTATTCTAAGGAATTTCCATCCTTGATTAGTTTTTAAATAATTGAAGAGATGTGTATAGGTCAGATACAACAGAAAACTGAGGAAGAAGAGAGGATGCTTTCAGAACGTTACTGAACAATTTGGCACTGACATCTACTTAGAATTACACTACTTACAGAAATAGGCTTCCCTGGAGAACACCAAAGTATGTATTTCAGACAGTACTTATGACCTCTGATGAACTGACCAAACTTAATTGTACTACATTGTTGAAATCCGTATCAGAAGGATATTGACTTGGTATGAGCTAGTTGATATTCTTCTCTTTTTTTTTTTTTTGTGCACGTAAATGTTCTTTTAAAAAGCCACTCTAAACAAAACTAACTCAAATAATGGGGAGAAGAGCCATTTCAAATGGGCTTTTCCACAGTCACCTTTTATTCTTCTTGCATAAAGGACAATATTTGGATAGTTTTTTATTCATGGTGAGAAGCGAATACTGGAACTAGACTAGAACTGCACCCAGAGTTACAGTCATCACAGTAGTTTGGACACTACTAAAATCAACAAGGTGCTAACATAAATTTAATATAGCTTAAATTCTTGGTCAAATATAGGTCCAAGACCGACTGTTGGGCTGTAAACTATCCAATGGCAGTACCTAATTATGTAAGAGGAATTTTTTTGGTTTGGCATATTTTCTGAATTACCATTAATTGAAAGTCTAACAAAGAAAGTGCCACACAACTTTCACATCTGAGACATGTAAAGGCAATATTCCCAGTTCAAAAAATAACATTCCCCCATAATCACACTCCTCTGAAAGGAGAGAAGTCCTCAAGATCACTCTGTGATCAGAGTTTGTTCAAGTCCAGACACAAACCTGAGCAGAGACAGGACAATATGCTACATTATCAATAGCAGACTAGTTGCAGATATATTTTTCCTATCTCCTCTCTCCAAAAAACTCTATTTCCAACAACTTCAAACCCAGTTTTCCTCCTTTTTAAAAATTTTATCAAAAAGGTTCCTTGCATTGAATGACTACCCCTTCTGATGCAGGGTCACTTGTCTTTAGTGCTCACATGTTTGGGATTTAGAGTGCAAAAAAACTTATTTTGCATAACAGGACATGTTGTCACTCCTCATTTTTCCCTATTTTTGTCAATATGATTCTGAGGTCAGAGCATTGGGTTAATGGAAAAACCACTGATGGGACTACTCTAGATGATGACCTTGATGGTTTGTTTCCAAATCTTTACAGAAGTTTCCCCATCAGTTTTTTTTTTAGGATTTCTCTGTATCCAGTAGCTAAAGTAATAGCAAACACAACAGTCAACTCTTCATGTCAAAGTAAGTTTACCAACACCTCCTGAACACAAAAACAAGGCTTCAGGACAACTTCAGTTTTCTCTATGGTCCTTATAAACACCCCATAGAACTGGTCATCATACGCAACCACAGTTATTAAAAAATATGTCAGCATGGAGTCCAATTTACTATTTTGTCTCCCCAAAGCTAAAAACAAAACCAAAAAAATTCTGTGTGAACCAATGGCACCTTAGAGAGAAATCTGCCATAATGCAAATATACAGACAAGAGGCCAAACGTCAAGAGATTGTGTTCATCTTGCAAACATGGAGGTGTTTAGGGATTTAATCTCTGTGTCTTTCTACCCAAGTTTTTCTTTTAGCCCCATCCTTAAATTCATCTGATCGAAGATGACAAGTGGTCAAACTGCAAGTGACCTCTCTTGGTCCAAACAAGAGCTGTCAAAAGATGACAGCCTGATCCCTGACAGCCTTCTTGATAGAGACAAAGGTGCCACTTGTAAAAACCTACCTACCTGTCCCACCACATGTTTATGAGTCATTCTGGCCAGTGTGGCTGGAAGGTAAATAAAAGGATCAGCAAAAGTCTGAGTGGAAGCATGAAAAGGTGGCACATGATATGAGCAAAACTGGCAATGGAAGATGGAAGACTTAATGTCTTCCATAGATAGCTGCAGGTGCATTCCTGTAAGGCAAGAGCATATCAATATTTTTCATTCCAGCTGACAGCCTAGATGAAATTCAGAAGAAAGAAGGAGAGAAATGAAATCACAAGAGGAGTTTGCAGACATGAAAAGTGACTTTTGTAAAAAACTTCACCTTGACGCTGGTCTGGTGAACCAAATGGTAGACGTGTTTGCAACTTCTGTACCAAGCAAAATTTGGAAATGCTCTTGTTCCTGTGGTGGTAGTGGCTTTGCAGCAGACACTCTCCACACCTTTCCAGGCAGAGCAGCTCCTGCACTGGGAATTTTGAATCACTCTCAGCTTGATGGGATCATTGGCTCATGCTGAAAAGTCTGAAGAGGTGCTTGGAAAGCGTGTTAGAGCTCTTTTCTTCCTGCTGATCTCTGAGATTATGCTGTTAAATGTTCTTAATCTGACCATTCAAAGCCAAATCAAGCCTGCTGTTACTTTTACCACAGAACAATGGTAATAACGATTAATGTCATATTGTCATAACAATAGATATCCTATTGCCTCTAAAACCCACAGGACTCAGACAGCAGCAATTACAGTAGCTCTTTTGAGACTTTGCTAATATTCTAAGCAGCAGAATTATCATTAAGGGAGAAAAATTCTGGCAACTGAAGGGATTATTTAAATTTGAGATGCCTCAGATCTCAGGGTTTCTGATTTGTTCATACTTATGTATTTCCTTTCATGCATGTGTGCATGCCCTCCTGAGCTTTAGAGAAGTGACACATGAATATGGAGTGGAAAGAGAAGCCTCTGTTTGTCCTACAAGGAAATGAAAACACAAATCTACCTTGAAAAGGAATATCGGCTTAATTACACTTTACCATATTTTCTCAATTCATTATACAAAAGCCAGTACAAAGATTCAAATAGAAGAAGAATAAATGAAGTGCTGTCTCCATTTGATTATTAAACAGAAATGACTGTGAGGCATTTCCATTTTTTAAAAAATATCACCCTAAGAGGCATCTTCTTGAGCTCATCACCTCAACATGTCTCCAACACCCTTGAATAGCAAAGATTTATGACAACTTTTCAGCTGAGGCTTCATTTAATTGACAGAACTTTGTTGCCACCACTGAAACATTACTCTGCAAGCTTTAGGATATGAATGCAGTGACTAGTACATGTGAACCCTGTCCCAGTTTCTTTCCAAACTATGCTCAAGCGAAACCCCTCAGAGGTGGCACCCACCATTTCTCACTGTGAATTGGAAAACAAGCTGCCTTTCTAAGCTGCCTTTTCCTGAAATTCCATCTCCATTACTGTTTGCTGCCTTGTTAACAAAAAAGCTTTCCTTAGCTCCTAGTGTTTTGTATGTTTGGCAATTGAGCACATAAAAAAAAAAAAAGGAAATGGGCATACAAATCCATATCTGAAGAAGATTCCAGATTTTGAAACACACTAGTGACACTGCACACCTCAATGAGTGACACAGTTGGGAAATCAATCCACTCATTCAAATACCTGCAAAAAAACTAGGAATACAGTTGAAAATAAGTAATTCTGTCTCATGAGGAATTGTAACATTTCAATGATCCATGTCTGAGGGGAAACTTGGTTGAAAATGCAAGAATATTTAGAGAGGAAAAGGCCTGTAGAACTAACCTGAAGCCTAGGAAATACCAAAAACATTGAACTTGATATTAATCTATGCCTTCACAAGCAGCTACCTCAGGACAGAAAAGAAACTTAAAAAAGAAAAAAAAAAAGAGAAGGACTTTGTTATATTATGTACATTTCCTTCTTGATTTTATAAAACAGAACTTAGTCAAAAGATCTTGAAGTATCAAATTAGATTCCAAATGATCTGTGGGTTTTGTAACAGAACAGACTAGTGGTAAAAAAAATCATGCTTCCAGAAACTATAGTGCTGAGTTCTACAAAGTCTTAATAACTGGATGTTATGATAGGCATCAATACTGATTATTTCAGTGACTTAACATTTGGGAATAATTTTGCAGCAAACAACTCTCTGGAAATGTTCTATCAAGTGTGATACATATTTATTTTTTGGCATAAAATATAGATCACCATTAAGTTTTATATCTTTTCTCTGAAAGGGTTTCTCTCTGATGAGTGGCTTTATTGTGGTTCCTCTTACAGGCAGCATTAGACACAAGACTGGTGTTGCTCTGCTCTGGAAGCAGTGAAAGTTGTGAGTGTCAAACACTTTTTCTTGATCTTACAAATTGGACCACTCAGATTTTAAAATTCTGAAATACTTTTCAATCAAAATGACACATTAAAAGAAAAAGACAACAAAAACCAAACGTATGAACTGACCAAAAATTACACCGGGTTGTTCAAAATAAACAAATGTATTTTTTACAATTAGTTAGACTAGGTTTTTTCATTTCACTTGTAGATCCCGAACTTCAGGATTTAAGGTCCCTAAAAGCCTAATTTCTTAGATTTAAGCCTTTCATGTGTTTAAGGATGAAAGAAGATAATTGCCTAATATTCTTTCATGATAAGTGAAAGTATGGTGCCCATTTTTGTAACAGAAACCTGTAAAAACCATTAATATAATATATAAATTTCAGTAGATGTTTATGAGTCCTGCACAGAAAACAATTCCTATCAGCAAAACTGAATCTGAGTCCTGGGGTTTTAACCTACAAGGGTTTAAATAATCCAGATAAGGCCATGACAGATGCCAGACAAAGAGTTATCAGGAACCTCTTCCCTTCTGATATTTTCAAAATTGGTTTCAGTGATCCCTATTTGCCTTCTACAAAATCCTATTCCCTTACTAAAATTTAAGAATTTAACTCCCTGTCCTCATACCACTCGTCCTTGCACCACCTGTTGTTGTATTACTGTGACTGCCTCAAAGTCTTGACTGAATCCACACCTTGCTCCTTGACTTAGCTCAGTGTCTCTTTTTGATTCTCTTGGTGTGGTCACAGAGATACGTCTGCCTTAATCTTTACCACATCAATTAAATGATTTTTTCCAATCTAAACTGATTACATTTAATGAATTAATTATATTTAAGTGAGTTTAATAGTGATATATTTCCATACTCAGGATATCTGTGTTTCAACTGCCTTCATGTCAGCAAATTGAACCATACATATGAAGTCACAAGATCTCCACAGTTAATAAATCTCTGTTATATCAAAAAGAAGCTTCCACAAATATTTATATATTCAAAAATACTAAAAAGTAGTAATTTTTTTCTCACTTTGAGGTGAAAAAGGACATATGGGTTTTCTACAATCAGTTATGACTTCAAATTGAAAATGCCACTGGTCTTCAACCCTTGTCTTAAAAGTGTAGCTGGAAAGAAAAGCAGAAAACTTCATACAGTTATTTAAGTGAAGTACAAAATACATATTCACATATATGTGTATATATAACCAGATTTTATACAATAGCATTTCTAATAGTAAAAATGAGATTTTACAGCCTCTTGAAAAATGCTCACAATTAAGTAAACCTGGAACTTGAGATGCATGAGAGCTTGTTGCCTTCCAGAGACTGGCTGTTCCACACCGATACATTTTGCTCCACAGAAGACAAGGATAATTTTTCCTCTAATATGCCAATTTTGCAAGAAGTGAGTTAGTCAGTGAACTGAAGCACCAGCATGCAAAGAATAAAGGATTGTTGGAAAAGTTTGTGGAACTGTAGGCATTTTTTTCTTTGTGTAAACTATTGCCAAACAACTATGAGAAATGAATTCACTACTACTCTGAAAAAATATGTTGATAGGTAATACCCAGTGATCTGGTACAAAGTCAATGAGTTAAATCCTGAATTTTAAGAGACCATATAATATTCCAAATTAAATCAAAACTGGGAATGGGAATCAGTCGAACAGTCTGTGTTATGTTAGTCACTAAACTCATTTTCCAAGAGATAAAGTCTAGTAAGATGTACTGTTTGTATTGCTTGCTTTTGGGATCAGCATTAGTCACTTACACAGGGAATTTTGGTGTTTCTCCAAGAGCTCATAGATGCTCCCAGATGTTCCTCTTAATTTATGATTCAGGCACAGAGACCCCCTCCTACAGACTTGTGTTTCTTTGATCTTCTGTACCATGGAAACATGATATTACTGGATTTTGGGGGCTATGTATGGGTACAGAGCTTGTTTTGGATTTCTCTAGAGGTTGCTGGAGACACTCTACAAAAGGTTACATTTTTCTTTTGGAAGATTATGGGTTTAAAAAGTAGTTAGTGTCAATTGCATCTGACTGGGTGATGTGTAAGTGAGGTGACTACGTTATTTTTATCCTGTACCATCTGTTAGATGGAAGTAACAAAAATATTAACTCAGCCTAAAATTTATTTTGAAATAATTAATTTAAAATAGACACATTTAAGCCTTTCGGTGCACAATTTTATTTCACTTGTAGTTTTTCACTACAATTTCACTAGCAATTCTTTTCAGATCTATATGATTGATCATCCTATTTTGCCCCTGCTTCAATAAGCAGCTGCCTGACAGACACCATATGTTGTTTAACCTAGATCTGGTACTGTGTTGTTTAAAATCCTCTCTTGCTGCTTGTTTACTCATTTTTTGTCACATCTTTTCATTAGGTGATTTAGTTTTAAATGGGTCATGGTATTTTCTCCTTTTCAGAGTGGTTTTTAACGTTGTACGTTTTTTCACTCCACACACGGTTTCTGTTTCTGTACATATTACCTCTGTCAGAGTCTTTATCTTGAGGATCATGACTACATTTTGCAGACCTCTGGTATCAGTAAGAACTCATGTATTAACAGTTTATTTTATTCCTCTAGTAGCATATTAACTGACTGAATTTTCTGCCAGCTATTTCATAGCCTTCATGATTTTTTCCCTATTCAGGATTTTGCGAGAGAAAGGAAGATTTTACTGCAACCCATTTTGCCACATAAAAATGTATCTTTTTCCCACTCCTCAATTCTGTTATCACCTGCAAGTTTTCTCATTTCGCTTTAACAGAGTACCTCTTCACCACTCTATGGATAATAATTTGCATAATTATGCAAACATTTTCTAATATTACGTAAATGCCATAATGAAAGAAAACAAAACTTTGACCTATAATTATTAAAAGGCACATTTGAATAACACATCTATTCTAAGGCTCCGAAATTGCTTTACACAGAAGGATGAGTGCCTAAACACTGCAGTCATGTCATGGCTTAGCTCCCTAGGGAAGACTTGGCAGGAACCACATCTGCAAAGGCTCAGCAAAAGTGTCAGAGGAACCCAAAATCTCTTGTGTGTCACTCCACAGGCCCATGGGATTCAAGGTGCCAGCAGAGATGTGCTTATGTGTAATACACACCAACAGGATGAAACTCTTCCCAGAGATCATCACTTTTTTTAAAAAAAACATACAGTCCCAAGAAACAATGTTGTAATTTTAATATGTAGTGTCTAAGGAGATTATCAAACTGCTTTCTTGCTTCGGGGAAAGTAATCTAATTTAAAGGAAGAAACCTCAAGGGATTTTTTTTCCAGAATGATAAGCTACATCCCCATTTCAAAGCAAAAATGCTTTTAGGCAGTGGCCAGTACATATGGAAATCTGTGAGGAAGTTAGTGCCCATGTTCTGTTTCTCTTTTGCTCCAGTCAGCAATAACTTGGCAAAGTGAGAATTATAGATATGCCAAGATGCTCATCTCAGCTCTATGATTCTCATTGCAATTGCCTTTTGTTCCAAAATATTCTATTTTAACCATTCATTTCCACAAAGATTTCCTGTATTATCGTATGGCAGCCTGTGTCATTGAGCTGTTTTTGTTGCCTTTCTTCTGTATTCTTATTTTGCCTTCTCTCCTCAGATCAAACGGCAGAGTAGCTGGAGAAGTTGACAGAATTCATAATGGTAGACTGAACATGAGAATGATATTAACGGCAATTCCTATTCCTCTCTGTGTCCAGACATAGATTCTAAAAAGGTTATATGTTCCCTCAGTAGGAATTCTCAGGAAGAAGGAAAAAATATAAACATGGAGATAGAGGTGTAGGAGCAAAGAAGGAGAGAAGGAAATAAAGGCTTGTGTTTTACAGTGAAGGTAAAGTTGTGCTGTATTCCAGCACAGTCATTTTTGTGAGTGATATAGTGAGAGCATAATGTGCAATAATTTTAAATTATCATGAGAATTACCCAACAGTATCTCCACACCTCAGTATCTTGGTTGTCACAAACCAATAAAAGGAACCATGGTGTCTGCTTTTTTTACATCTAATGTTGTGGAGGTTCTGCTTAACCTATCATTTACCAGTGAAAATGTATCTGATTTTATTCCTAAAGCTTCGAGAAGGGAAAATTATACCCTGTGTATTAAATTTAATTGAATGTAATATATAACAGTATAAATCAAATTTAATTGGTGTACTGTTCCATACAAGAAGTGACAAGATACTTCTTCAGCTGTGGAAAAGATAAAGTGTGATTGATGGCAGAAATTAATAACTGAGGAATGTAATTCACTGCAATAGATACAATCTACGGAGCAGTTTTCAAAATGGTTAGGCAAGGCTAATAATGGGAAAGGTTTGACACAGCTCTTGTTTGAGAAGCACAAGGTTGTGAGCCAAACAAACAAATAAATTAGAAGACTATTAAAGACAAAGAGAACTGAACTTGGACACCTTTTTAAACAGAATGCCCATGACCACTGCTCGTAGAAGTGAAATGACAGAGGTGAGGAGCCCCTGGTGCTGAGGACTGTGAGTGCCTCTGCTCCAGGACACTACACCCACTTTGCAGTCCACCCCATCAGTGCAGCAAAGGAAGATGCAGAAACCATTTTTGAAACAGAGATATGACAATAAGAAGAATCCTCTTTTAAAGTCACATTCCTGCCTGCCTGCATCTCTTGACAAGAAATGAGCCTTCAGTGGTTCTATAGCAGTCCTGTGCAAGGACATATGTTAAAACACCCAATCCTGATCCTCGATGTAATCGACCTCTCCCTCTGTTCTGGGAACAGAGGGCCATGTCCTCTTCTCCTCACTCCTGCCCAAGATCAAAAAATCCCATACTTGCACAGGTCATTGGGGCCACATCTGGAAACAATGGGAGGAGAGGAAAGGAAGATGCTGGGGCAGAGGTGTTAGGTATGCCCAGCAGCATTAGGTGTTGAAGTTTGGTTCTTGTGATACTTAAATATAGTTTACTCATCACCAACCCCCTTTCTTTACACCTGGCCTGTTGAACTTGAATAAAAATGTAAAGGAAAAAATAACTATAAAGAAGCTAAAAACTTCTTATTATATCAAGTTACTTAGAAGGAGTTTTGTGAATTGCTCTTTGGGCTGTATAAGAATTCAGATTTTAACTTTTTTACCCATATGAGTCAGGCCAAAGTATAGCTTTGTACTCTTTTGCTTTCCCCAGTTGTGGGAAATCCTCATGCCTACCTCCCTGTGCAATCAACTGATCAAATGAGTGTCCTCACTAAGAACTGGCTAAAGATCCCAGAAGGGCAGCCATTCCAGCTGATCTAGATAGCCAGTCCTTCCTCCTATATATTTGTAAGATCAATAAAGCACTTTCAGTTGATAGCCAGAGGAGTAAAGCATTGTGCTGGATTCAGTTTGCAATAACCATTTCCAATTGTCATGACAAAGAGGGTATTCAGCTTATTATTTACCTGTTATGCATCAGTGTCACAGCCATGTAATTTATGTTATTCCCATGGAGCTGATCCCTCAGCCTCTGTTTCCTCCACAGGCACATGCTGGAGCTCCTGCTACCCTGAGCCTGATGAGCTGTGATGAGCTGACAAGATCCAGACAGTCCTCCGGAGACCAGGCTTCAGGTGCACCACCCACTTTCAGTCTCGCCTCATCGTGTTAGTCTTCCAAGACAAAAGCTATTAGAAATATGCCTGGCACCCAGAGGAGTGGTATTTTCCACCTTTCAGGCAGCGTGTAGTTTATGTTGACATTGAATAAGCCTTTTTGAAGTGAATAGATTAGAGAAATCATTGAAGAACAGTTCATCCTTTATAAACATTATAATGACTGAACCGAACGTTTTCAACTGAGCGTGTATAAAATTTGAGACGCAGGTGTAGACATGAGTAATTAAATTTCTGGTTTGAATTCATCAAGTGGACTATTTTTTTCCCTAATCATCACCATCACTGTTTCATATTCCAGTGTAAATTAGACAAAACACAATTATTTGAATTGAAATTTTATTATTGAAACAAATACCTTCTTCAGCTTTTTTATTTTTGAAAAAGGTAATGGTTTTAAACTTAGTGAAGGAACCAGTCAAAATACTAGGACCAAGGACACACTGCTTGCTGCACTGCACAGAGCTAGGATGCAGCCGCAGCTACCCTGTTCCCAGCAAAAAGCATCTTAACCCTGGGCCCAGACTCCTGCCTCAACACAAACCCGTGTTAAAAAGCCTTAAGTCTTGGCTGTTAGCATCTTTTCTCTTTCTGTTTGTGTGGAAAAAACCCAAACAAATGACCCCTGAGGGGTCTGCTCTTTGCCATTAAATGTTCTGGCCTGAAACCTTGCAGGTGGGCATGGATGGAGAGCAAACTGCCTTCCAGGAGAAGAGTTAATAAGGCAACTCAAAAAAAAGTACACTTTCAGATATGAAGTAGACCACGAAGAAAAAGAGAATTTTGCCATTGGTTCAGTTGTTCTCTCTATGTCAACATTTTTCCCCCTTGCTTGTCTCTGTCATTCTTCCTCCTCTTGTGGTTTTTTCCTTTTATTTTACTTTCACCTTTTTCCTTTCCCCTATAACTTTTATATAACTAATCCCTGCCCTTCACCAGAGGCATACAGCAGCTGGATCATTTCATAACCTGGAAAGGGTGATGCTCTGCTCCCAACAGCAGAAACCCCATGTATGAGTACAATGCCCTTACCCTCAACCAGGTGCAGAGGGATGCTTTCCTCACCATCCCTTTCAGTATCCCCAGCTTCTCACAGGGGTTTCATCCTGACACACCTGAAATGTCCTGGAGCTTTTTTCAGGAGTCAGTAATGCACAATTTCTTTTACGTCCATGTATAATTTTTTAGTCATGAGAAACAACAGTAAAGTCCTCTTATAATCACACATCTAGCCTGATTCTCGGATACTAGTCAGTGCCTGTTGCTGTTCATGTTAAATCAGTGATATTTACCCACAGAACTGCTGCTGCAGCTCCTCAAGGGTTGATCTTGCTTGTTTCTCACCTATTTTAAATTTTCTCAGTGTCCTCTAAACACAATTCTGCCCTATCAGTTTGAACAGTTCCCAAACTTTTCTTGGAGAGAGCCAGATTCCAACATCTTTATATTAGGCACTCCAGCAGTCATCCCACTGAAACCAATGAAGCCACTTAAGAAGTAAAAGATTATCCAGTTTCAGAAGGCTCATCTTACCAAGGCAACTCTATCAGTTCTTCTGCACTTGAGAGTTTAATTTGGCTGTCATATGTTGGCTTGTTTAGATTCAGTAAGTTTGTTCTGGAGAGCTCAGTTAATTTTCTACATTCAATTTGTTATAAGTATTTTGCAGACACCTTGTCCCTGCCAAAGGCTGCAGTTCACAGAACATGAATGGATTAGCTTCCTTTAGTACAACAGCTGACTCTCCTTTTGCAAAGCACCTCTGTAAGTGTTATCTTGGTTTTGACCCTAAGGGGCCAGCTTCTCTCTCCAAGAGTGGAAAGAGCTACAAGTATAAATATCTTCTGAGGTTTATATCCAGTTCTGCATAGCTTCACTTTCAGGTATGAAGAAATCCCACATTGATAAGCAAACCTAGATCATGACTGTGTTTTACCTTACTACTCAAAAGTCAGAGTTTCATGATGCTTATGGAAAAGATTTGGTAGTTTCATATTATAATGACACCTGGATTCCCTGCAGGCAGAGGCAGAAACTCTTTCTGAAACAACTGGCATTGCTGGAAAATACAGGCAAATATTTACATGCAGAGATACTTCTTCAGGTCATCTGCACCTGTAGCAAACACACACCTCTGAAAAAGGGTCAGAGAGTTATAAACACACCTGACACCCTGTATTGCAAACTGCAGCAGCATGTTAACTGATACTCATGTGCATAGCTGGAGCAAGGGCTTTTCCTACTACCCTTGCTCTCAGTCATTCCTGCACCATTCCCAAACCAGAATACATACTTCAATAACAATGAAACTCCAGTTATATTGAACCCGCAATTTCCCAAGTATAATACATAATTTTAGCTCAGGACAATGGGGATATTTTATGGATTTTTTTTTCTGGTTTTGAGCCTTCTTTTTTATTTAAGCCCGTGATGTATAACAGAGCTGAAACAGCAGATTTCAAGTTTTGAATGAGCATCCTTGTAATCAGTAACAGGAAAAAAAAGAGATTACAGTCATTGCAGTGCAACTAAAGTAGCTGCACTGTAAATATGCTATTAGAAAGTCCAAAAATGGCCTACGAGAAGCCCCCTGCTTTCTTTTTTCTCCCATCTCCTGTAAGATGATCTCCTAGCTGCATTCATAGCACAGCTAGCACTCTGCTTCCTGCACTTGGAAATGCAAAATGGTTTCTTTCATACCTCTAGGAAAAAGCCTCATGTATGAACACATCACACTCAGTTCCATGATGTCTGTAGCAGACAGACAATCCAACCCCTGCAGTGAGATTAATCATTTGAGTTCAGCAATACATTCTCTCCTTCTTAATAGTATTACTCATTTGCACAGCCCCTGCATGTATCCAGGCACTGGCACTACAAGGAAAAAACCTCATTCTTGAGGAGATGAGAGTCTCATCTGAGTTACACTCTGAAGGGGGGCTTGAGAGGGAGAAAGTAGTCCCAGGCTTTGCAATGACATCTTCAGAGCTAACTAACTGGGGTCTTTGCTGGGTCAGCAACATGATAAAATCATGTTAGATACCTTAAATTCTGCAGTTGTCATTGAGCTGCCACCATCTGTCATCCACCAGAGGTGACAGAGTTATAAACAAGGAGATGAGAAAGAACCTGGTTGCAAGAACAAGATTGCCCCATTGCAAAGACTGCATGGAGTCAGAGAGAAAGAATAAGATGCCATACAGCTCATCAGTTGTCCTGCCCCTGGTGTGCAGGGGTGCCTCAGCCAGCTTTCTCATTTCTGGGTCTTTCCACTGAGCCTTGTGACAGAAAGATGACGAAGGGGGAGGTATCTGTTGAAACATATATAAAGTCATAGCATACCAAGCAGTTTAGGTTGGAAAGGAACTCCACATCCAGTCCAACATCCTGCACAGTTCAAAGTTAGATCAAGGGCCTGGCCACCCTGAGTCTTGAATACCCAGCATTTCCACAGATTCTCTTGCATATATTCAAAGGTGATTTTGATTTTTCCCCATATATCCATCAGAATTTCCTCGTTGTAGCATAGGACCATCACGCACCTCTGAGAAGAGTCTGACTTCTTCTCCTTAGAGCCTTTTATCAGTGAGGCACCACATTTCCCCACTGGCCCCTCAGCATTCCCTTCTCTAGGATGTACAATCCCAGAGTTCTGTCTCTCCTCACACATCATGTGACACAGTTCCCCACATCTCTCAGAGACCTTCTGCTGGACTTGCTGTGACTTCCTATCCCTCCTTTGCATGGGAGACCGCAAAAGTATTCCAGAAATGGCCTTCGAATCTCTGAGCAGAGACAATCAGTCATTTCCCTTAACCTGGAGCAGAGGGGCAGTCTGACCTGTGGAGTGAATCAGCACTGACTGGGATACTGGAAAGAAGAATAAACAGGATGATGGAAAACTGTATTGATACTGACATCTAAGAGCTGTGTCAGTTTGCATAAGACACATATGAGACTTCAGATGTGAAGGTGTTTATTCAAACCAGTCCCCTAAAACTTCTGAAGTTCTTCCATCCCTAAATAATAGGAGTACTTTCAAGATGTTTTTGTTTTCCTCCATCTGTTCTTGTTTCCTTGGGAGTCTCTTTTACTGAGAGAAAATGATGGTCTTTTTTTTTCTTTCGGTGAGAACCACTGACACATTGCCATGGAAACTCGAAGTTCAACATTTTAGTGTCATAACTTCAGAAAAAACATGCAGGTATAGCCAAGCCCATTCAAATTTATTTGCAGGAGTTTTTCTTTAATTTACTGCTGTTTCTAGTTAACTGTGGTTTTCATCTGTTTCTCAAAGCTTGGTCTGTTGGCACATAATTCATCACGATGAAATGTGGTTTTCCTTCAGCATGTTAACTGCTTATTGGTTTTCATAGAAATCGATTTATCAGCTTCAGTTTGTGCAGATGGACCTAGATATGTGTGTACAGGATTCAGACTTTCCAAGGACTGGGCACAAGCGATTTTGACAGTCTGAAGTTTTGGTTGTCTCATCTGAAGTAATGAATTTCCTCACCATATTCTGAAAATCCTGCCCACCAAGGAACCTAACTATTAGGAAATCACCTGAAAGGAAGATAGGCGGGGATTAGTTTCTTCTCCCAGGTTACATGTAATAGGGCAAGAGGAAATTACCTTAATTTGCACCAGGGGAGGTTTAGGTTGGATTTTAGGAAAAAATTCTTCACTGAAATTGGGGTTAGGCATTGGAACAGGCTGCCTGGAGAAGTGGTGGAATCACTGTCCCTGGAAGTGTTCAAAAAACATGTGATATAGAATCACAGAATCATAGATATTATATGGTACTTAATGGCATGGCTTAATGTCTGGACTCAATGATCTTACAGGTCTTTTCCAACCTTTGTGATCCCATGATTAACTATCCATGACTGGTAGTTAAAGGTAGTCTGGACTAAGAGCTGTCCTTTACGTGGGTACTCATTCTACTGATCAGCCACATGGAAATTATGAAACGAAGTGCTGTCTGTATTCACAGTAGAAACAACCTGATACATATTAAATACTTTTTGTTCCTAAAATTAAGTAAGCTTTTTAACAAAATACACTCAGTTTCTCTGACTCACACAGAACAAAACAGACGACAGATTGCAGAGATCTTACCTGTGGGAGCAGCTCCTGCAGTTGCGTCACAAAGCATGCAGTTAGCCTTAACCCATCCAATGTTTGTGTGCTCCCATAAGTGATAATTGCAAATTAGACCTTTTTCAAAATATTGAGTGCTTGCTAACACTAAATTTACATGACTCCTCTGTTACACTATCAGCTGTCACAGAGTTACCAAACTTCAGTTTTCCTAACTATCTTAAAAAATATAATCTGCCTTCAAGGACACTCAATGTCAAAACATCATTAATATCTAGTTGATAAGCATTTCAATTTGTATATTAATGTGTTACAGGGTTAATTATGCTCATTATACCATTAACAAATCTTTTACCTTCTCTCACAAATGCATTTCTGCTATGCAGAACACTTGTGCTCATTACACAAACCTGCTGAGCTGTTAGCAAGGCTGTCAGCAGGGTTCCTGCCTCACCAAATCAACCCTTACTTTTTCCCAAATGAGAGCAGCAGTTGCTTTGTCTTCCTCGTGGACACTGCAAGTTTGGCTGGTCCTATGCAGCAGAGAAGAAAAAAGTAGAGGGAGGAAGGTCTGCTCCCTTGCAGATGCAGATGGGGAGCTGGAGGAGTTTGTCTTCTGCTGAGGAGGAACGTTATTGTGGGAAGTCCTCACTCCTTTTAAAATATATGCATTCTCCATTTAGTTATACATAATTCATATTGCTTGGCTGAAGAAGTATGGGAGCGACTATCCATTATGTAAACCATTTCTCAAAAATACCATTTGTTATTTAAAAAGTACAAAAAGACTGATGGCAGCAGCTGTGAAATAGAATCTGTGTTTCAGTGAATTATTTAGACTAAAAACAAATGCTCCAGGGTGGAAGAAGATTATTGTTTTGCTTTAAGTCTTGTCATCAGGGAGTGTAGTTTAAGGGGAGAAGTAAGCTAAAGCCAAGAAGTGAAGGAACCCAAATAATTTGTTTCCCTGTTAATAAACATCATAATATGAACTAGAAAATAGCACCATGAAACAAAGTGGAGAAACAAAGGAACACATTGTGTCAGGGCAGCAGAGTTAGGTTGTGCTCCCTGTAGTAAGGCAGATGTTTTTCATAGAAGATATAAAACTGAGATTGCTAATTTTCTGTATTTCTAGCTGCTACATACTGTTGATCTAGAAAGGGTCACAATGGCTAATATCAGTCCTAAACCTTTGCAGTAGAAAAAGCTCCTGTGCATATTAGAAACCTGTCTAATGGGAAGCACATGGTAATATTCAAAGAAACAGCAATTAATCATGCAATAAAATGATTCATCTGTATCATACACCCAATTAAATGTGAAAATTACCCCAAGGACATTTTAAATATTAAAACCAAATTTTTACATTAATATTAGGGTAAAATTATGAGTTCACTGTTCATTATAACCGAAGCGCTCATGATGAAGTTACACTGACAATATAGGGAAGTTTAGGTTTTCTTTGCACTCCATACTGCTCAAAAAGCTAATATCTGTTAAGAATCAACCTTTTCAGCAAGGGGTCCCCAGAACATTAACTTTTGCATTGTAACTCACAAAGAACATGCAAGAGCCCCCAGCTTGTAGCCTAACATAGTCCAAGAACAGAGGTCTGCAAGATCTGAAGGACATAAGAGCTGTGGGTCTAAGAGCAGCTAGAAGGAAGTAGATCTTAATCAGAAAATTGTTCTTAAATTGCAGGTTAGTATAAAAATGTAGACTGTGAAATATGTACAATCAGGATAAACTACACAGAGTTTGGAGTCTATTGGTCAGAAGCAATCATTGGTTGCACAAAGTGTGTACCTCTCCCCTGTAAAAAGAAGACTGCATCGTTTGCACTTGTGGCCATCAATTCATTCCAAAGACCATTTAATCCTGCAGCTCTTCCTTACTTAAAATCATAGAATCATAGAATCAGACGGGTTGGAAAAGACCTCTGAGCATCAAGTCCCACCCTTGATCCTCTACCACTGTGGTAACTAGACCATGGCACTAAGTACCACATCCAGTCTCATCTTAAAAACCTCTAGGGATGGAGAATCCACCACTTCCCTGGGCAAACCATTCCAATGTCTGTTTAACCTCTCTGTAAAGAATTTCTTCCTAATATCTAACCTAAACATCCCCTGGCAGAGCTTAAGACCATGCCCTCTTGTCTTACTGATAGTTACCTGGGAGAAGACACCAACCCCCATGTGGCTACAGCCTCCTTTCAGGTAGCTGTAGAGAGTGATGATAATTTTTTTCAGCTCAAAATGATTAATTGTGCACAGAGATTGAAGCTGAAATTTTATTCCTTCCCCTCAACGTAATATTGATACTCCAGCCATATAGTTGTGTATGAATATTTTAGAAGTTCTCAAAAACCTTTCCTAAAGACTAAGATCTACAAAGTTTATTTGTCAAATTTGCAGTCTTACTTTAAAACAAAAGCTCTTTCATTTTGAAATGCCAAAAATATTCCCGTTTGTTTTAAAAATGACTTTGCCGTAGTTGCTGTTCTCAGCCATACCAATAAGGGGGAATGATGGAAAGTGATGACTTGTCAGTACAGAACAAAATGTCACCAGAAAAAAAGGTCTGTGCTGTAATTGTGAACACTTCTTTTCAAAAGGAAAATAAAAAATCAGGGAGTTATAGGGAAATTATTGTATATCTACTGTATCTAAATTGTTATGTATCTACTCCCACAATCAGTCCCTATGACATAAATGTTCCTAGTGATTTCAGTGACTTTCTATTGAAGCTGTAAGATGTTACATTCTCAGAGAAAAGAAGTAGAATTTTTTTCAAGTATGTGATTTATAAGCCTAAAATCTAATCTGTTTTCCACAAAGACACTTTAGAACACAAAAATATTTTTATAAAATAAACGTGTTAGTAAGTGCCAGTGCCAGTTTTTCTGCAGTTCACAAGAACATGCTTTAAGAGTAGTACTAATTGTAGTAGAATTGACAGCAACAGCAATATAAAATGTTGTCAACTTCAGATCTTTTTGAGGGAGTCCATTTCTACATCAAAAACCCAGGAGGTACCCAGCCATAAGCTGTGTTTATGTTCTCAAGTAGTAGCTTGGGTCATTATAGAAACTGATGTAATTTCAGTCCAGAAAAATGGTCATTTGTCCACTAATAAAGCAGATAAGAGGTCTCAAGTTTGAGGTCTAATGATGCAACCTCCCTTGTGAAAACTGGGGACTCCAGTTGCTGGATAAACTTTATAATGTGAATTTACAGCACATTCAAATTAAAATACAACTTTTCTACAGAGAGGTCATATCTTTCATTAGATCAACCAATGTAGGTGGGACAAAAAATCATAGGCTTTTGTGCATAATTATTTTTTTTTTGCATTCAAAAAAGGTTAGAAAGTTCAAATGTAAATGCAGACTGAGAAAAACTGCTCTGAATTTAATTTTAGAAGTGTTAATCAGTCTGACCACATGAAATAAAACGTTATTGGTATCCATAAAGTAAAAGGAGAGGTGATAGGCTGGTTTTCTCTTGAGAATAAAAAAGATTCAGGTCATTTATTACTTGCAGAACACTGAAGAGTTAGTGAGAGAGGAATAATAATATTCCAAGAAAACACTCTCTAATGTACATTGCTTCACTATTTTGTAGAATTAGGAAATATAATTACTTGACCTGAAAAGTCAAAGAAGGGTCTTTATAAAGAAGTACTCCCATACTGGTTAATGAGTGATTCTATCCTTTGCTTGTTGTCTATATGTCCTCCATATCGGGTGATGCTCAATTACCTGAAGCGGGATACAACATCAGACATCAAAGCTGTTGGAATGCAGAAAAATGTCAGTCTACAGCACAGGTCAGTGTTGGCATTTCCCTGGAAAGAATAGCCCTGTTATTGTTATTTAAGCTGTTCTATGTCAGCAGAGTAAACACTGGAGGAATTCTTAGCAGCGTCTTGAAGAAACAGAATTAAATTCTGGCTTCAGGAAGGAGTGCAGACTCCCCACAAAGACAGAAGGTGAAAGCCTGGACAGTGATACAAACTGCCTCTCATTCCAATTCCCACCTCCCCTTCTCTGATGTTTATCTTTCTACAAAAAAAACCAATCCAAAACTTGAAAGGCATTTGGGGTGCACATCTGCTCCTGAAATTACTTGTTTGTTGTTTATTAAACTTCAGTATTTATGTTTCTTATCTCCGTGTTCTGAGAGATCCAGCACCAGGATGAGTCTTGCACACAGCACAGTCCCAACCACAGAATCACAGCATATGCTGAATTGGAAGAGACCCACAGGCATCATCGAGTCCAACCCTGAGCCCTGCACAGGACCATCCTCAAGAGTCACACCATGTGCCTGAGAGTATCATCCAGAGACTTCTTGAGCTCTGTTAGGCTTGGTGCTGTGACCACTTCCCTGAGGAGCCTGTTCCAGTGCCCAACCAGCCTCTGGGTGAAGATCCCTTTTTTAATATCCAACCTAAACCTCTCCTAACACAGCCTCAAGCCATTCCCTTGGGTCCTGTCACTGGTCACTATAGAGAAGAGATCAGTGCCTGCCCCTCCTCTTCCCCTCAGGAGGAGGTTGTAGACTGTGATGAGGTCTCAGTTTGCAATCAGCACTTGGGACAGGAACTGGGACATCCCCCGGGATTGAAACGGCCCAGCCAAGATGACTGGAGAAAGGGAGGTGGTTAGGAATGTTCTAAAGCACTCCTCTCCTGCAGTCTAGATGCAGCCAGCCTAGTCTGACACTCCATGTCTATCACAGTCACACCTGAGTACATCCTTCTGCACAAAGGCTTCCTTATACTCTTTCCTGTGACATAATTAAATAGATCTAGCTAATATTCACATTTTCTTTGAAAAAAAAATGCTCTGTCTAGACAATTCCTAGAGTACTACAGGTCCTAGAGTTCCTAGAGTCCATGGGACCGCATGGCATCTGATAGAGGCTGTGTACTATTCATAAACTTTCATTTGTGCTTCCTTAATTGTTGCTGAGTGGACATGGGGAAATTTTACTCACTCTTTTTATACCATATTGATGAATGTTGGTTTTCTACTCTTGAATCAATTAATGACATTCCGTGAAATAACATTCTCTGTCTCTGCATTGACCAATGTTATACTAAAGTACATTTAGAGGAAAGGGTTAAAACCCTTTCATGTTATGCAATTAGAGTGAACATCCTTTTACATCCATCAGGTGTGAAATCCACTGCATAAAATCCATTGTACACTATGGATTTCAGCTAAAAAACCCTGATTTTGCTGTGTCTCATGATGTCCAAGGTTTATCAGCTGAGACAGATATTTAGAGTTATATTGCAAACAAGGCTAAAATTTTTCTACCATCAAGAATAATGAGAAAGATTCTGACCATAATCACGAGGTGGGAATAGTTTCACTGAAATCAGTGACAATTGGGTAAAAAGAAAATTAGCTCATATTCTTACCTAACATCTGTTTTTAACACATTACAGGCCAGCTTGTGCTATTCTGATTAGTGTTAAATAATCCTGTTTACAGTCAAATGCTGTAGAAAAATGACCCTATAAAATATACTTGTTTCTGGGTTAATAGTCAGAAGGGTATGAAGAAGTACCCAAATGACAATTTGGAAGTTATGGTAAATCTCTATGCTGTTCCAGTTCTCTACAGAAAGGCCAAGATAGCTATATGAAGTGCTCAGTTGGCAAATCAGCTTTCACCACTTTTTCTGTTTTGGCCACTGATTAGACCTATAAAACCTTTGATAAACTCCATGAGATGGGATATTAGCCTCATTTGAC
Organism: Corapipo altera; assembly: GCF_003945725.1. NCBI lineage: Eukaryota > Metazoa > Chordata > Aves > Passeriformes > Pipridae > Corapipo > Corapipo altera. Next base: position 978,855 of record NW_020884886.1, on the reverse strand, counting down.
TTTCTAATTTTAATTTTTATAGGTTGCTGCTGTTTTAAAAAATAGCCCAGTTGTATTTTATTACCAGAAATAAACAGGAGCCTGTAGTTTCCTTCCCACTTTGATGGCTAGATTATAAATATAATTTTAATTTGAAGGTAAATAATACAGTGTATGTTGCTCCACATGCTAGGCAACATGGAGCCAATCCCATTTGCAATTCCAATAGGCAGTGTGGTCCTGAAGGTACAGATTGCTGAGCAAAGGGTAATCACAGCCCCTCAGTCCTACTGCTGATGCAGAAATGTTATGAAACAGAAGGCACATTTGCATAGAAAAATAAGCATGTTTTAAAATGTTTCTCCAATTACAGTTACTTCTGAGAATAAACTCATTTAAGTGGAAGAGTAGAACAAGAATTTGAAACCTTTTCTATCCTAAATAGGACACCTAATTTCACAGTGTAATCCTAAATTTTGTTAAATTTAGTTTTTTGTAGTTTAAAATCAGGGAGGCAAAAATGATCATTCTACTGAATTTCTACATAAAACAGTTAACTTAATGCCACTGATAATTTCTACCGCAAACACATCTTTATAACATTCCTAGAACATATTTTTTGAAAGGAATTTAATCTTGAGTAAAAGATTCAATTTATGGTGAGATTATTACCTCTGTTAGCAAGTACTTTTTTGTTAATTGAGCATGAAGAGAAAAATACCACACTTTACATTTTTGTCACTTTAGTATTTGAATGTTGGATTGAAATCAGATTTATGGAGGTTTTTTAATACTTTCTTTAAAGACGGCAAACTGCAGTAATCATATGTGTGATGAGGATGCTGAATCCTACTCGATTGCAGTTGTGTAGCATCTCTTAGTTGAGATGCTGTCTTAACTCAATTTTTATGTGACTTGCTTTAGCTTCCTTTTCTTTTGAAGGTTCCTCTCTCCAGCAGTCCCCAGACTTTACCTCAATCTGCTCTTTGAGCAATGTTACAAGATTATTTTCAGGTCTGGCTCAAGACCTGGAAGCACCATTCTGTAGAAATCAAGAAAACATCCTTTTCTTGTTACTCCTAACATTTTTTGTAACTTCTATTCCACAGCATCTCACTGGAAGAACATATTGAGGTTATCTATCATTAACCTTAAGGTCTTTTCAGACTTGTTGCTTCTAGAACACAATTTTGTAGTCTGAACTTGCCCTTCTCAGTTTTGATGTTTGTGTCCTCTCTAAAAGCATGCTCTATAAGTAAATCTACTTTGGTAATTTTTAGAGCCAGTTTTTGGGGTTTTTTTCCATTATGCATTTATATTTCACATATTAGAAGAGACTAATAGAGATTTCTGTTTGATTTGGGATGCCAAGCTCTATGTTTGCTTGTTCGAAACCCACAGCTGGATAGAATGAATTCGCATCAAGGGCTCTTTGTTCCTAAGTGTCTTTTAATGTTCCTTTGTCCAGGAAAGGGCCTGTCTTAAGTGTCCACTTGAAAACATATTAATGATTCCACTATGATTTTGTGTGACCTTTTGTTAAAGTTTTTCTCTGCTAAACCGCCGATTTCTGATACTCCCTTGAGTGGATGTTCAGCAAAGGCTTAAGGATGCAGTATTAAAGCTGACAACTTCTGACTCTGTTTCAGTAACATTTTGAGATAACAATTAGAAAATCCTATCAGTCAAATCATCTAAACAAGACTCCAGAATGCCATGAAAAATATTTTTTTTTTAATAAAAGCAGTGTTGGTGAGATCCAGAGTTTCCTAAAGCATTGAACTAGCTTTGGAAGGGGAGATATAGAAGAAGTAAAGAGTTGATATATTTGTTCTAAAATAAGAGCCTAAATTCCCTCTGAAGTCAATAGAAAGCATAGCTAGGATATCCCTGAATGCCAGGAGCAGTTGTAGTTTCCTAAAACAATCGTTGTTCTCCTCCACTGGCTGTCCAGGGAACTGGTAGGAATCAGTAAGAATTGTAAAGAATTACAACCCAGAACTTCCTATTCCTCTCCTGAGCAATAAATTTCCAGTGAGCAAAGCTTTTAAAAGGTGGTAGCAGTGATATCAGTTGCCCCCTAATCTATATGACTGCACAGTTTGCACAAAGGTGAACACTAAGGTAGGTGGCATGGGAAGGGCATCAACAAGTCCCAGGGCTAAACCCAAACCACCACAGTGAACACAGTAATGTGCTTTTTCCCCCTCCTAAGTCTGTATTTAATTAACTATGAGAATAGAAAAGGACTCTCATCTGGGAAAGGGCAGGAGAAATAATTAAATTCAATCTGAACTCCCATCAGATTTTCTATAAGAAACTACAACTGGTTTTTTTTGTATAAATGTAAGAAGAAATCTATCTGGCTTTACAGCAGTCTGTTCTGTTAGAAACTAAAACTATTTGGTCATATAAACTTAAAAAGAAAGCCATTCGTGACATTGATTCTTGTCCTACAAGTTAGGGTATTTGTTCTTTAGTGAAGAAGGTATATGTCTTTCCCGGTATAACTTGGACTACCTTCATCAGTACATTTGGAATCGTGTTTCTTTCTTTCCACTCTTTATAGGTGTGCTAGCAAGTGAAAAAATCCATCAGGATAGAGAAAATTCATACACTAATGTGTATACTTATAAACTAGAAACAGATCTACCTGACAGAATTTGTCAGCTTTCACATTCTTTCCTAAAACACTATAAATAAGCAATAATTCAATAGTGATGAATCAGAAATAGGATACTGACCCATACATTGATTCTTTTAAGTGCTGTTGATGCTCAAATATTTCAAACTTCAGTGCTGTGAATTACCATACAGCCTAAATATTGCTATAGTCCCAAACAGTCACTGAACAGCTTAGCATCGGGAGGAAAAAAAAATTAAACAAGGATGTTGTGGATTTTGTGTTCAAACAGGAGGTTATTTTGCTCTCATACTAGAACTGGTATCTCAACACCTTGAGAAGCTATTTATGTGGCACATCTGAACCACTCTTGTTCTGGTAGGATCAAAGAATATATTCTTTGGGGTAGGAGGGACCACAGGAGGTTTCTAGCCCAACCTCCTGCTCAAAGTTGTATCAGCTCTGAGGTCAGCCCAGGTTGCTCAGGACTTTGTTCAACCTGAGCTTGAAAATCTCCAGAGATGGAGACTGCACAATCTCCCCAGCACAGTGACCCACCGCTTCACTGTTCTCATAGGGAAAAATGTTTTTGTTCATACCCAGTTTGAACTTCTCTTGTCCCATTGTCTCTTATCCTCTTATCCACAAGGCATCACTTTAAAGAGCCTGCTTCTGTCTTCTCTTCCTTGTAGGTACAGGCAGGCTGTGGTTCAGTCCTCTGAAGCTGTCTCTTCTAGGATCTGAGGAAGCCCAAGTCCCTCAGTCTCTCCTCACAGGGCTTTGGCCCCACTGTCACAGTAGTGGTCCTCTGCTGAACTTGCTACAGTTTAAGGATGTCTTGTTCTGAGGTGTCAAAGCTGGACATGGTGTGGTCTAACAAGTGCTGAGCAGAGGTGAATGATTTCTTCCTTCAATCCACTGACTCTAATTCATTTCATGCAGGAATTGTTGGCACCGTTGCTGCCAGGGTTGCTCATGCTCAGGTGAACATTAAGGACCCCCAGGGCCTTTACAGCAGAGTTGCTCCCCACCAGTCAGTGTCCCCCCTCAGAGGGACAGGACTTTGCCTCTCTCTCTGTGGAATTTCACAAAGTTCTTGTTGTCTCATTCCATCTGCAAACACTGCAAACAGCCCTTCTTTACACTATTTTGGTCAGTTCATTTTCTTGGTCTTAGTCACAGATCACTGGTGATTCCCAATCTCCCCTCCACTTGGGTTTACTCTGTAAAATGGCCAACTTTTCTTAGAGGTAAACATGTTATGTCTGCTCTGGTATTTATGCACTTCTGGGACCTGTTTTATTTAAGTAAAGCTCAGTATAGCAGTAAAGCTCAGAAAATGCAGACAGCATATAGGTGCAGGTGAATAGCGCTTCTGCTGATCAGAAAGTTATTTCCTGGATAAGAAGTGCGATGTTGTTTTAAAGGCTGTGCTGTGGAGCATGGGATTAGTCACTCGCCAAGATAATCAGTTTGACTCTCCACAGTGCTACTCCAGCTGCACTCTTTCCTGTGCATAGCCATTGTAACAGCGCTTAGAACTGAAGTCATACAGCAGTGAATCAGGCCTGGAAAGTTTAAGAAAATAAGAAATGGAGGTGTGGTGGGAGGTTAATTTCCCTCCTACAATATTTCGCAACAGTGAAAGCAATGTAACTACCTTTTTTCTTTTTTTTTTTTAGATGAAAGAAATGTAATCTAGCTCTCAACTCACCACACAAAGGAGGAGTGTTATGGTTCAACAGCTGCTTGTAAAAAAGTCCCTGGTTAGTAGCATAAAATGTTTTCTTCTGAATTGTTTTCAATGACAATTATCACTGATGAAATATGCAAAGAGGGAAAATAAGAGAAGAAAAACAGAGAAAATAGTATTCAATGAAAGTGCATACTTCAAAACACCTACAATTAAAAAAATCAGACCCACAGTTTGCTGGATATTTGCACAGTATAGAAGATTTCATCTTATTTTTCCAAAGTTGATGTGACATCATTGCTATTTGAGTAGCTGGGATATAGTTATAAAAGTTGCAGTTCCATGGAGTGACAAATTAGATCTCATCTATTTTATTTAAAATAAATAAACAGTTGTTTTGGCATTTTTTACTAATGCTAAAGAAAAAAAACCCACTGTTTTAAACAAGCTCTTAGTTTACTTCCTTTTGCTTATTATTTTTCTTTCTTAACCCTGATCTTTATGATCAATACATGACAATGTGACATAAAAGAGCTGACACTAAAGTCAGAAGTTTCTAGCAAACTATCTACTTATACTAATCCATAGGGAACATGGTAATGTACTGAAGAGCTTCTTTTGGGTTTCCAAATGCGTTGAATGAAGGCTTTTATTCTTAGCCTTTCAGTTCACAAGAAATGGTCTTAAATGTTAGCAGATCTATTTGGTATTATATTGGGAGTTATAACTTCTCTGCATTCCCAGAACTTTATGCTCAATAATACTATAGAACAGTACTAATTTCTCTGCTGCATTGGCAAGTTTTCTCATTTTAGTTACAAGAAACACAGTATGAAACTGATGAAAAAAAGCTGTGTAACAGTTTGATTTCTGTATAATTGAATTTCCCAAATCTTCCCTCAGATGCTAAAGTACAGCTCTGTCTAATTTACAAGAGCAAGACAGAGACACATATATCTGAACAAAAATCAGCACATACTGTTTAATTCCTTCACAAATCTGCTTTTAGTATATTGACATCATTATTCTATTACCCTATTATTATTCTTTGCTGGACCAATGTTCCCTGACACAACCTTCCCCCAAAAGATTTACCTTTCCTGACATAAAGAGAAGTCCAGACTCAAAATGTAATTTTGATCTTTAGTTCTCTGTTTTTCAAGAGAAGATGCGACTGTGGCAACCAATACCAGCAGCAAAAGAGTGAAGTGTCTGTGATTTGCCTTCCAGCAGCAAAGCAAACCTGTTCCTTTGTTTATATCATTAGCAGTCAGATTTATCATTGTTGCGTTTAATGCTCTCCAAGAAGAGGTCCCCAGAGTGCTTTATGGGCATAATTTGAAGGTGGTCACTGCCCCAGAGAATTTTCATTTAAAATCATTCAGATGGGAAATAGGAGAAAACTTATCCGCAAGCAGAGTCAAGCGGTACTACACCTATTTAGGATTTTGGGGAGGAGGAGGCAGTGGAAGGGAACACAAAAGGGTCCATGGAGGCAATTAGCTTAGAGAAAAAGAAGAGGGCTGATTAGGATTCTTCCAGCAAGAACAAGGCAAAGGGGAACAGACTGAGTGAAACTTGGATAACAGAGGGTGCAAGCCATCACTCATGACAACAGGGCAGAGTGGAGATTATCAGTGCTAGGGAACATCTGAAACCTCCTATTGTTTGATTCCTGTTCTCACCAGCTGGGTTCTCTCAAGTTATTCTGCACCTCCTGGTCTGGCCTCCCAGAGAGCAGTGACCATCTCCCACTGTCTACAGGCCTTCCTCACATCATTTTTGCTGGTCAGGAACCCATCCCTGGTTGCCCCCATCCCTTGCTGATGCTCCCATGAGGTCACTTATCACTGCTGCAGTACAGTGCTGAGGCTGCTGCAGCAGTATCAGCACACATAACACCGTGGCAGCTGTGTTCCCTTTGTAAGAGAAACATAGTTTTCTAGAGTTTCGTCATACAAGGCACATCCCCTAAACCAACCCCCTCAGAGTAGGTACTGAAAAAAGAGAAGACTCAGCAAGGTAAAGAGAGTACCATAAGGATAAGGACAGTTAAGCATGCCATCAGGGCAAGCCTCCTGGAATTTAAGAGAATGAGTCCCAGTGAGAAAAAAAACAGGTGGGCTTTCTCATTCATTGCAGATCTGCATTTAAAAAGCCCAAGTCAGCTGGAGCAAGCATATTTCTGCTTCTTCTGCTAGGTATGAGGTATCCTAGGAAAAGAACATCCTCTGCAAAGCAAGAAAATTCAGCAGGTCAGTCTGCATCGTTCGCTAACACAAACAAATACTTTTCTAAAAAGCACAGCCCCTTTAGGATTGTTAGGGAATCATTCTGAAAGACCAAAAAATAGCCACTCCAAAGCATACTTAAGGATCTCCCTCTGGTTCATGCACATTCTTTAAATAAACCTTTCTGAGAGAGAATAACAAGTTCTAGAGCTTGTATTACTATTATTTTACATATTACTTAAATGATGTAAATTAACTTGTCAATCTCTGATCACATATATCAGAAGGAAGCTGCAGCTGCTTGTAGTCTGAACCATTGTCAACACAAATCTGTTACTGGCAACAATAATATGGGATGAAGTATTTTTCTGACAATCATCAGAATAAATAAAAGTATTACATAGCCACACTGTATCATAAGTTTTCTAATTAGGATCCACACTAATGATGTCTGAACAAGAATTCAGTTTTTAAACTCTTTGTTGATACCAGTCTGATTCAAACTCCAGTGGTGCCACAGAAAATATTTATGGAATGGAGACTTTTGCTTGTAATGGGAGTGAGGTGAAGCCAATGCATAAATGGTACTGAAGAGTGCTACTATCTCAGATTATGGTTCTCATTAGCCTCTCAGAGAACATCTCAATCAATAGTTCATTGAATATATACTTTTCTTAAAAAAAAAAAAAGGAATTGTGGATCAGAAATTACATTCTTCTGTTCCCATGTCAGCTGAGTAGGTATGGAACTGGGTATAGTTCCAGACGCTTCTAAAAGACTCTTCCACCACCAAACATAGCCTTGGTGTCAGTGCAGCGCTGTAAGCAGAAAAATGGCAAGGCCACATGAATCAGCTTTTCTACCCGCTATCTCTGGCTTCAAATGTTTAATCAGTTTACTTTATACAAACTGATTGAGGCTACAGTAGAATCCTTTTTCAAGCTCCTTTCATGCTTCTTTGGTGAATAAAGATGTCCTCTCCTCAAGCATTACTCGTCAGCTCTCTTTGTATTGTGTTTTGTAGATGCCTAATTAGCTCACCTGAAAGAGCCTGTGAGAATTTAGAAGTTGCTGTTGATACTGAGCTCCTTTGACTGTGCTCCTTGAGGAACAGCCCTTGGAGGTGAGATGGGGGTGTTACTATGGCGACAAGTGGAGTCAGTGTTCTCTCATGTCCCACTCACATAGAGTGACATGAATCTTTATAACACAGTAACTTGGGGTTTAGTGGTGAATATGGTTAATGGTTAATGGTTGGACTTCATGATCTTAGAGGTCTTTTCCAATTTGATGATTCTATGATTCTATAACAGAAGAATTTCTTGGTCTGTCTGCCCATTTGCAGGATGAAAGAGTAGCCCTCAGGGACTGAGATGCAGAGAGGGGTTCAGGTGACTGTAGTTTGATTGCACATACACCGAAATAAATGGCTGTTTTCCCTTGGCTCATAGCACATTTCTGATCCCAGATAATACCCTGAAATATAGAATAGACAGTGATAGCTGAGTTCCAATGGAAGATATGGCAAAAGTTATGAGAAGCTTTGGTTTAGGAAAATATAAATTTACAAAATGAAGCTACATGTATTACAGACTATGGAATTGCCTCTGTCCTTCTATGTTCTCTTGTATTTGGCATTTTTATACTGTGTGCTTTTACCATGACTGGTCTGTGCTTAAGAAGCTCGGTTTGATTTACATCAAGCACTTAAAGAAACTAATTTCCTCCATTTTTTCCTCATTGTGATCCTTGAAAAAAAATTGTAATGGAACTCAGGATTTTGAGAAATGTTGAAATCAGAGAACTGTTAGCAGGAGTTATTGGAAGCTGTTACCCAGGTAAAGGGGCTAAATATTTGTAACTGCGGCCAGGAATTACAGCTGGTTCTCACTCTCACTTCAAAAGACTTAAGATGCTTCCTGCAATTACAGGTAATTAGAAATTTCCTGGTAAATACAGTTGCTTTGGGGTAATGGAGGGTTGCAGGGAGACAGTTGTACCCAAAGATGGAAACTTTGCGTTATCAATTAGCATATCTATTATTTGCATAGTCTGTGTAATCACAGAGCAAACAAATCTTGAGGAATAGCAATGTTATCTTTTGGGTCCTTCTTTAGTTTTGTGGTAGAATCATCAGAACAGTGAAGATTACTTACATTTACAGTGAGAATTTCCAATCCTTTTGAGTTAAGGTTCTGTCACTGGTGTTTTGCTAACATTTTTGTGTATCTCCTTCAGAAATATTCAGAGGTCCAGATTTCCCTACCAGTTTTGACTGGGACAGCCCCTTATCTCCACTTATTTTCAGTTCACCTTCCCAAACATCTGAGCAAAATTTGGCAAATTGAATTTTTCTGTGTCATAAAAAGAACTGGGACAAATAGCACTAAGCAGCCAGGAAAAAAAAAGAAAAAAAAAGGAAAATTTCGAGATCTGAAATGAACCTCTGACCAGCTGCTCAGTGTTTTCAAAAAGATACTGTGATTGCTCATAGAGTATGGAAATGAACAGGACAGTAACAACAAGCTGCATATCGCTCAAGTGTCAAGTGAAACAGTAAAGCAAATCATAGGGTCAGGGGGTGAGCTGAAATTCAGTAAAGTACAGTTAAAAAAGAAAATCAGCCAAAAACACAGTAAAAACAGGCAAAAAGACACTACAAGAAGCACACAGAAGTTTTTCTGCAAGGGCATATTTTCTGTAAGTTTGCCACATTGGCTTTTGCACTATGAGGTGGGAGCATGATCTGCTTGCAAGAGGGTTTGGGTTAGAGATGTTCTTTTCAAACATTCATCAAAGGCTATGGGAAAGAGGGGCATTGACTATGCTTCCTTGGATAAAGCAGAGAGCTTTCAGATTCAGTGAGGCAACTGGGCAAAGGTGGGAGCTGCAACATGACCAGAATTAACAGCACCATCCTGGTCACACAGGGAACGGGAGAAGCAGAGGATAGAGTGTTTTCTTCTCCGTGCTAAAAAGCCACAGAACTGCCAGCAGAATGTTTGAGTGTTGTCACCTGGTTTATGGTCATCTAGTGGATAATAAAAACAAGACCTGAAAGAAGAAAATGTTAAGAGAATTCAAGCTTGGGGCTCTGTTTCTATTCCTTGGCTGATAAAATTGCCAACTGACAAGTGGTAACCCACAGCAATCAGAAAAATTTATTGAAGATACAAGTTAATAATTACAGTGGTACACTGTGTCTGTAGCTCTGGGACAGACTGATGTGCTTTCTTTCTGTCCCTTACAAGACTATAGAAATCCACATCCTGCAGTTATGTCCAGGGCCTTATTCAATCAGATACTCCATGAATGAAGCAGACCTGTGACTGAAATTAGGGGTTCCACCTTGCCCTCCACGTGCATCTGATTTCAAGCTGAGACTGTGCAGGGAGTGACTTACATTTCTGCCTTTGAAGATTTCTGTCCCTCATAGGAATATTTTTCAGTTCAAGATGGACTACCTTATTTTCATGTAAGATGTACTGCCTAATAACATAATTTTCTGTGCTGCTGTTAGGATTATCACATCCCTAAATCTCTTTTCATCTTAGGCTCTGAAACTCCTATTTTTCACAATTTGTTTCAAAAAAGAGGTATTTTTCATTCTATCACTTAGCTTGATTAATGTCTCATTTTTCTTTGACAGCACAATGTGTGTTATCATTAGGATTTTCATGATCTACTTAGTAACTCAAAGCAGTTAATTTTTTTTCTCCTCTCACAAGTACTCCCCTTTGAAAAAGCCCAGATGTATTAGGCCTAAATTAGGCGCTTAGTCACTACTAGAGATTGATGCAGCCCACCTCACACCTAAACTGACCCTTTGAAGCACCCTGATCTATGGAGGGAACCTGCAGAGATCAACCTGATGGTGTAGGTGTATCAGTTATGTGTATAGAGGTAAGTGGGAAGGACCACAGTCTTTTGCTTCTTGTGGCAAAACCTTAATTCTTTGCTCTTGTTCATAATGACAGCTAATTTACTGTGCCTTCAATGACAGTTAATTCCATTTGCCTTCTTTTTTTAAAATATACCCCAAATAGCACACTGCTCAAAGCAACTGCTTTGGAAATATAATATTAGCTGTTCAATATGAAATTATGGCTTGCAATACCAGATCCTATAAGGCAAAAGCTTACAATATGTTTAATTTAATGCATTTGTACTAGCACAGAATTAGCAAAAGGTGAAAAATATCTAACTTACAAATAAGTATGTACAGAACAAGTTTGCAAAGCCGGGGTGCTACCTAATGACTTCTGGCTTACATATATAAAATGCCCGGTTATTACTTCACTCCTTGTAACAGTTCTTGTTTGACAGTATCTCAGTGTATTTTGACATATAAATAACTAAAAATAAGGTAACAAGGTACTTGTTCCTAGGAGCTCTGTAACACCTGTAATGAGCTTACTCTCACCCAATGGTAAATGCTTTGACTTTGATTCTAATCCTGACCCCTCACTAGTGCGTGACAAAGTCAGTCCTAGCTCTACTCTCTTTCTTCCTGCTGCTCTGATTTTTGTCATCGTTTGATGTTAAAAATTCCTGAATTGTGTCTGGGTTTTCTGTGTGCTAAGGAATCAGATTGGTAGAACAGGCTCATTTCAAAATCTGCAGTAAGGTGAGTCAGACTCCAGTCATTGCAGAGCACAACAAGTCTTCTTTGGAGGGGACAAATTGCGGAAGCAGGAGAGATGCAACTTACCTACAGACCAGCATCAGGAGCAGCTCTCTTTTAGTTGTATTGATACAGTAAATATGTCCTTTCTTTTGGTTTAGCATTTCCTTTGAACCTTTCCAGTTCCTCACAAAATTCATTTAAAATAGGTTTTGTTCACAATCATGAAAGCTTCCTCTTTTCTTCCATTCTGCTTGTCCTACACCATCAATCCTCTTTCATGCTGCCAACAAACCTGCAGCCCTTCACTGATTTACTGAGAAATACATTTGCATGTCCTGTTCTCAGGATTAAAAGGAAGCAGGAATCCACAGTTTACAAAAGAATGAACAGAATGAAATGGAATATAATTCCCCTCCATCCTAGCAAAACCTTTTAAATCAGATCATGTTCCTTCCAAGGAATAGGCTTCTTTCCTGATAACTTATTTCCCCCCAGATATTTGGCCAATGTGACCTACTAAGTTAACACAATGTGAAAAAAACTCTCTACAGCCTGTGAATGAAGTCAAGCCACCCTGAAGACAAGATGTCAAAGAACGTATGTTTTGTTCTACTGTACACAGATGAATTGAACTTTTACTATTCCTTGGGGTGAGGGGAAAAAAAATTACCCTGGAATGGAGACACTCCAGAAGTTGAGGGGTGCTTGGGGTCCCCATTATTTCCCCATGTTCCTTTGCAAACATGATCCACATGTTCCTGCTCTTACATAAGTAACTTCTGAATCAGGGATGCTGAATGTCTCTGGTCCTCAGCTCTGTGTGCCAGTTGCAGTTGCATGTGCTCTGTGGGCTGATGGGGAAGGAGAACAACTACAGCAGTTACAAACCATACATAAATATTACGTGCTGGCCCACTCTAGCATGTTGTCCAAAAGTGGACTTGGGAAAGAAACACATTCACATGCCCTGCTATTAGAGAAAAGAAAGGGTGTGTGTTAGCACAACCTTGTTCACCGCTGACTAGTAGAAAGGGAAGAGGTACAAAGCTCTTGGAAGAGGTACAAAGCTCTTCTGAATAGTAAGTTTTGTCCTGATAGTAAGTTCGGAAGGACCTCACAGAATTGAGTCAGAGAGCGAGCGAGTGAGTAAAAAGGTGTCAGGTGAGCTTCACTATAGATTAAGGTAAATTACAAAGAGAAAAATAATCAAAATTATGCCAGTATTATGTTGAGTTTTGAACTGATGATGGCAATTTACGAAAAGTATGATGGTATCATCATTGTCTCTCTGAAACTGTGGAGTCATTGTGCAGTGGGAGATAAATGCCCCAAAAAGTGTTGGGTATCATCAAAAATGGTATTGAGGAGTCTCAGGGTAATGACGTCATGAGTACTACATGTACTTTTGGTTATCCTACCACAAGTTGGACTAGTGATGATAGAACAAGCATATAAGATAGCAAGTGAAGTAGTCAAAGCAATGTAGAATCAATTACACGAGGAAGAGTTAAGAAGGCTGGGATCTCCAGTTCCGGAGGACAGGGCTGAAGCAGATATTGCTGAGATTTAAAAAATCTTGAAAGCAGTTGATAAGGTGATTGATTACCAACTCTCTGAGAAGTAGAATGAGGGAACAGCAATTGAAGTTGGTTGGATGTCAACTTAAAACAAATAAACTATTGTTTAAATAGAGTAGTTAAGGAACTTCTGGAGCTTGTTGCAAGATAAGGCTTGGTGGCAAATGGAATCAAGAGCTCCTAGAGGGATTAGACAAATTCACAGTCTAATGTTTAAGGCAATAAATAAAGACGTACCATTTTAACTTTCCTAATCCTAAAACTGTGAATGCTGTGAGAAGTATGGAGTGTTGGTCTGCTGACAAAGGGCAGGCTCTGGTACTCTCCTTTAACAATATCATAACAAAATGCCATTTTCAGAGATAGAGTACAGGAGTAGCTGGAGCTCTGGAACTCCTATCAGACAAGTTAAGGCATTTCTTATGTACCTAAAACTAGTTGAAGACATGCCCAACCATGTCAGTCCCTTGTGTACTCCTAATACTCACTCTCCATGCCTCTGAGGTCCTAGTTCACCTCCAAAGATGTACCAACTCAATGGCTCAGATGCTCACCTCAGTGAGGTGGTTTCTGTGTTTTAGGCAAGTGCCTTACTGTGTAAAGGGACTGGGCAGTTTTGTTCAATGTGTAAACATGCATCTTTAAATATGTGCTAAGCTGATTTTCATTCTGTGAAGAATGTTAAGGCATTTTGCCATGACAAACTCTAGTTTGTGTTTAGAGCCTTGAAGAGCCCAGAGACAAGGACATTGACAACAACGATTGCAGACAGTTATTTTGTACAGATATTTGAAATAATGTGTTGAAACTCCAGCTACCACAAGCTAAATAACCCCCTCCGCTTTTCTTTAAGCAAAGTTGAATACAAATTCAGTCTGTTAAAACCTGTGAAGTGTGCTAGGTAAGTGATAGAGAAGGCAAAGATTACTAGTTCTTTCTGCAAATTGTCCCCTCTGAGACGGAGAGTGTGACATTAGAGTCTGCCTTAATCAAAAAGCTAGTGGGTAGTCCAGATACACTGTTTGATGCAACCAATCTAAAGGAAAACTCTGTAGGTTTATCATCCTCCTGCCTTTTCCTCTCTAATGTATTTTGCTTTCTGTAATTTGCTTTAAATTGTATTGAATAAGCAGGCTGGAAAAAAATCAAATTCCCTTAAATTACAAATTACTTACTTGCTGTATTTCTTGTTTTATTATACTTTCAAGAACAGAAAATACTTGAACAAAATGCAATCCCTTGTGTAACTCTAGAACTTGCTGTCACAAAAAAGAGACAATAAAATAACATTAGATTTATACATCAAGAGGAAATAAAAGTTATGTACCTATAGGAAACACTTCAAATGCCAGCTCTACTAAACAGCCATATTTACTTGTGAGAAGATAATCTCTTGGTACTGGGTTAATCAGGACCTCAAGCGTTTAGAACATATCCCAGGATTTTAGATCATCCTGCATGTTGATAGCTGTAATAGGGAGAGTTCAAAAGGATGCTGAAACTGAAACCATGCACTGTTGAAAACTCAAAAACCCCAATATTTATTACCAAGAGATGTCCAACAAAACGAAAACACGAGAGAGAGGAAGGAGTAGGAAGAATAAGCTCTCAGTATGACTCCCCCAGTCCCCCAGGTGCTGCTTATGAAGTTATCTTACCAACCTAGAATGCCTAGAATTACCCATAGCAGAAGCTGCATTCTCAGACAGTCGGCAGGCTCACAAGATAGCGGGCATCTCCGCAGAAGGCAACTTTGTCATTTGATGTGAAGCTAGCTTTTTTCATCCTCCACCCAACATGAGCTGTCTGCTTTTTATACAATTAATTGGTGACATCTACCTGGGCAGGTGTGGCCAGCACTGCCCAGCCTTCAGTCCCACCCCCTGTTATGCAAGTGGTATCACTTCCACGCACACGTGGGTATCTTGGAATTCCCCTCGCTCTTGCGCATTAAACCTCAGGGGTCTTTTCTAAATGAATCTGGGGGCTTACTTCATCCTCCTCCTCCATCCTCCATCCTTCACTTTCTCCTTCAAATGCCCTTTAAAGGTGATAAACCAATCATAAGGCAGCAATTAGTTTCAGTTTATACAAGATACTTGCTTCAAGGACGAAGTTCTCGTTTATCAGTGGTTGTTTTCTCATAGCTTGGCCAGAAAAGAACAGAACTTTCACAAGTGGCTGGGCCAAACACAGACCAAAGTATCAACATCTAATTAAGCCCTGATACAACAGCATAACCTTTTCCTATGACAAAATATCCCTCTGTTTGCAATCCATCTAGAGCTAGCATGGATATCTACACAGACCCTTGGAATTTCTGTTCTTGAACCCATCACATGACATAATCCTTTTGGAATCACTTTATCCACCATTTTCTAGCTAATAATGGCTAATAGCTAAGAATGTCTACATTAACTGATAGTCTGTGTTTGGCTATTTAGTTTACTGTTATTTTAATAATATGTAGTCCTCCAACAAGATGAAAACTTTGTGTACACAGCACAAGATCAAAGACATTATTTGACTTGAGACATGATTATTATATAAAAAGGGGAGTAAACAAGGTAAAATGACAAATGCCCTGGAAGAACAAAATGCAGTGGCCCAGATTCATGGTTTGTAATTTCTTTTTTGATTTTCCCGTTTCTAAAAAAAAAATTCCTCATGAACGGACCTATTTTGACAGAGAACTATTCTTCTATTCTGTAAAATGCACAATAGTACATAGTTCCTTATGTTCATATTCACCTTTCATCAAAAACTTCTTAAGATACCCATTAAAATTGTTCAGTACTATCCCCACTCAAGTCCAGCTTTATCAAGGGTCACTTACTGAGGCAAAGTTTCATTAGATAGTACTTCACATACTGTAAGGTGTTATAAGCTGGAAGCATTTTTCACTCTGATTGAAATCTGCCATAATATTTTTATTACTTTGCACAGGTGTACACTCCTGAAGTATTCCCAGAGGTCTCATTCTTTTTGTAGACACTATTTGTAGACACAGACTCGGTTTCTGTGAGTAAGGTGGGCACTGTCTCATCATCAAAACCAGTGTTCAAATATTCTTTCTCTTGTTAAAGGCACCATCTTCCTCCCTCTCATTGTCCCATCAATTTCATGGGCTGTGCCCATGAGGGATTCTGATGTGATTAATGGTAGATTTTACACTTTTGCTAGCAAAGCACTCTGTACTTCCAGAACTGCATAAATAGGTTATTTTAAAATTAAAATGTTAAATAAATTGAGTGGACTTTCAGCAATGGAGAAGTAGAATCACAATTGTTTGGGAGGCATTGTCATTATAATATCATAATATCAAAGAGCAGAGAATATCAATGCTCGCAGACATTCCTGAGTGTTTATGAGAGATTTTGTGATGAGACAAGGCTGTTTGAGGGCTCACATGCAGTGGCTCAAGAGTCAGGGAAGAGTATCAGGCGTAGATTGTGGGACAAGATAGGAGGAAGCACAGGGAAAGAAAAGTGATGAAAGAAAGAACAATTTTCTTTTTGCTAGAAAAACTAAGTCTCAATGTTACTGTTGAAAACATTAACTTGCACACGAAAATGATGGCATGCACAACGTACAATGATATCTAAACAACTCATTTCCAGTGAGCTTCAGCATTGTTGAACTTTTGCCTAAACATGGTTACAGTCCTGCAGATACTTAAGGCTACCAGCACTTTGTACATTTATTATATTTTTGACACTGCTCACAGTACATAGCATAATCATAGAATCATTTAGGTTAGAAAGACCTTTTAGATCATGAAAACCAACCATTAACCCAGCGCTGCCAAGGCCCCCACAAACCTTCTCCCTAAGCAACACATCAACCTGTCCTTTAAACACTTCCAGGGATGGTGACTCCACCATTTCCATGGACAGCCTATTCCAGTGTTTGATGACCCTTTCAGTAAAGAATTTTCCCCCAGTATCCAATCTAGTGCAATATGAGGCCATTTCCTCCTGTTCATTGCATTTTACTTGGGAGAAATACTGATGCCCACCTTGCTACAGCCTCTGTCTGGTCATTGTATCTTCCCAGACTAAGACCATATTTCTTTGTGGATGCTGCCCAACATAAACTAACGCTTCCTGGCTTTCAGATCCAAAACTTGAATGGTTCTTACAGAACCAGTGTTTAAAATCAGCTGTATTTCTTCCCTCCATTCTAGAATGTAGCAGGTTAGATGCAGAGACAGAAGACTATCCATAATTAAACCTGACCAACAAAAATTCCAATTAAAAGCTTTTCCAAATCACCAGTCCTTCAGCAGGGTTTCATTCTGTAAAGTTAATACACTGAAATTTCTGCACAGAAGGAAATTAGAAAAGTTTTCAACTTTTTCAGCTTTATAACTTGAAACAAGTATACCTGTATATCTGTACAGTGGAATGAACCACTGTGTGGTTACAGCTGTATCAGTATAAACCACTTTGCACCTTTGCTCATTTCTGTAGTTTTTGGGATTTTTTTACCATGAAATCACTTTCAACCACACTTGGTCAAGTTATTGATAAAGAATGAATAATTTGGAGAAAAGCTGATCTTCTGTGATATCTCTTGTGCAGTTGCCCTAAAAGACACCAACTAAATTCAGAAAGCTCCAGGCCAATATTTAGTGCAATAAACAGGTCTTTTCCTTGTGCATGTGTATGTAAAATCTGATTTTCTCTGTAACTTGCAGCATTATTGATGTCCATATATCTCAGCAGAACTCAGTGCACTTCCCTACTTTGAATACAAAACAAGAATTTTGTTAAACAACACTCTGATTATTTTGGGAAAGTTTTGTCTGGATAAAGAGTTTTCAAGGTAATACAAAGTCAAATTAGATCATCATGCTCCTTCTACCCTGTTAGCTAACTATCAAATGCTGAAATTCTAATTAAATTCTTTATGGCTACACTGCACTTATCAGCCAGTCTAACATGATTTGTTTCAGTGTTTTCATTGATAATTTAAATCAGCTTTGGTAGATGTGTTATGCATTTTTCTGAAGCGCTAATATTTGCTGTGTCTTAATGAAATAATTCAACAAAATATTAGTGTTATTCCTGAAAAAGATTTGGTTTCTGTAGGAAAGGAGAGATATTAAACAAATTATACACTTGCTAATGCATTTATTTTGAAACACAACTACAAAGAGAAAATCAAGTGAGCAGTACTTGTAACCTCTTTAAAGGACTGGGGTTTGTCTTCATTTTTTAAGTTAATGAACAATTTAGAAGAAAAAATTGACTCATCACTGCTAAGACTTGCAGAGGACACCAGCATGAGAGAAGTACTAAATGATGAAGACACCAGGCCAGTTGATCAGAAGTTATTCTAAAAAATATTCATAGGATTAATACTAATACTTGTGATGAGTTTTTGCTACTGGTTTAGAAATACTAAAATTTTGAATACCTTAAAAATGTCACTGGAATTGCAAATTCTGTAAAAAGTTGTATAGATGTAGATTATCCAAACTTGCTTGGGCACTTCTTGAAGTTCTTTAACCTGTTCAATAGACTACAGATGACTACAAGCAGTGTTTTAGATCCAAATACTCATATGAACAGATTTTTCCTACAGATCTAGCTGTCCCAGAGGTCCCTAAATATAAAAGAGAATGCCAGGCACCAGAGCAGAACAAAGACAGCAGGAAGAAACAGCTTGTAGTGTGAAATGCAATTAAATAAATTGTAGTAGAGAGAGAATGGGTTTCATATGGAAGTATAAAAAGTTCCCTGTAGTTCCTGGAGTGGATAAAAAAATAACTCTTTGATGAGTATCATTAAATGTTGTGGTTCTATAATCAAAATTGCCCTGGATCTGCAAGAGGCTTTTCTGCAAGCAACACTGGAAGAGCTATTTCTTCAAATGTTTTGAATACTATACACCTTCATTTTCTGAACGAGGTGCTTTCTGGAAGAATAAATTAAATAAAAATGTTTTGACTGTGAGATTGTTGCACTGTAATTCTTTCATCTAGGCAACAAAAAAAGTTAAAAACTCTTAATTTTAAACAGTCACAACTGACAGAAGCAGTTTAGATCTTTGGCTGGAATAAATTGATGTAGCCACAAGAAATTGAGGAGGCTACACTTCCTTCTTATATGAAAAAGATCTGTCTCTAAACTAAACATCCGAGGAGTTCAGATTATGCACAGTTTCAGCAAACTCCTATTCAGATGCAAATTTCTTGTGGGAAGAGGGAGAAGGGTAGGACAGAGGTACTTCACTCTCAGCTTCACTCCCATCTCCATGTGTTAGTACACTGAGGCATCCAAATCCCAACCCCGGCACTCAGTCAGTAAATATGGAAACACAGTGACTTATGTCTCTCTTCTTGGCTCCTGAAGTCTTGGGTCACATTTAACACCCTTTTAACAAGCGCAGTTCAACATTTGTAGCCCTTCTGAATCATGGAAAAGATTCTCATTTTTTGTGTGTGACAGTGGCATTCTCCAAACTATTAAAACCGTCCAAGTCTTGTGCCAAGGAAGGCACGAGGACCTCATCCCTTGTTGTCCTTTGTGACCACTCCACAGCCGAAGGGATGCAGAGCGCTGGACACCAGGCTGGTGAGTACTAGCCAGGCACTGGAAACTGCAAACTGGCAAGTGCAGAGCATGACAAGAGGGAACAGAGAGTAAAGCTGAGGATATCTTGGAGCTGGGAGTAGTGAGATCAGTTTTAGGACACAGAGAGAGGATGTGGATGTGTGGAAAGCATTGGACTGTCATGTTATTTAGTGTTGAGTACTTCCATAGTGAAGAAAGTTTAGTCTTATAGCAGTGAAAAGGATTTATCACCTCAGTGTTTAGGGCACCAGGCTTCATTAATTCTCTCCCTCATGGAGAGAGGAACTTGGTTTACAATAGTTCTAGTATCTCTTATCCAGTGGAGAAGTGTCAGGTAACAAGTATTTATTGAAGTTGTTTTCGTTACCTTTCTTTGAAACAAGCAAGTAGTTCCTTCAAGCTTGTCCTCTGCCAGATTAATTTGACCAGTCCAGACTGGTGGCCCAGTACCAGAAGCAGATGCAAAACTGTACGGGGTAGAATGAAATGAAAATCATTGCATACAGGGGAGAGGAACTGCTTTTGAAGTGACCTGAATGAGTACTGAATTTTTTTATTTCCATGCAGCATGAAGAACACCATGTACGAGGAGAATGCAGAGAGTGATTCCTTTAAAAAAATAAAATCAACCCGTTTGATAATGTCTTCTTGTTTCACAGTATTTAGGGTTTTATCACAGTTAGTTCTTAGTGGCTTGGAGTGTTTATCTTCACACCAAGGCTGAATCACAAATAAACGGATTAGAAGTCCTCAGTAATGCGAAGGATTTACATTGACAGGAGATGCATAAAGAATGAAACAAACTGTGCAGCTGAATCACCAGGCAGAGCAACAGCAGAGTGCTTCCATCGACATGTAGGTGCTCACTGATTCACACCAAGGAGCATTCTCTGCACGACACCAAAACTCCTGCACACCGCAGACTGCCACAGACAGAGCCCCATGCCATTTTTTGGCATTAGGTAAACAGACACATACTGGAAAGATGTATGAAAATATAGGACAGGCCCAGTATTCCTAGTATTTCAGTACCATCTGCAAAGTCAAAATTTATTCGGACTGATTTAGAAATATAAATTTTGCTTAGGAACTCTGTAAAGAGCGATCTCAGTGGAGGTTAATTTTACATGAATTTGGTTGTGGAAAATAAAGTTAGGTGTCTAATAGGGGATGAAAACATTCAGCAGTGTTCTTAGCATAATCACAGGTATGCTTTTCTCCACAGAGGATGATATTTTACATAACTTTTAGGAATTCCATGTCTTTGAGATCTCTTGTCCTCTACAATTAATATCGATCAGCAAATCAAAAAGCCAGTTATAGGTCCCACAGAGATGGATGAATAACTCATTTACCAGCACAATGTCACTGACGGTCCACTTCCTTAGGGTTTCTACAAAATTGGATCTTGAAGCTGAGGAACCACACAGTGCTTGCCACCATGCAGAAAGCACACAAATCAGCACACAGTGTGATCTTTGCTTTATTAATGTGCTAGCTAGCAGGAGCAGTGAGAGTTTCAGAACCATGTGCCCAAGCACAATAAAAACACAACCATGGCTGATTCATGCCAAAGAGTAACAGTCACACTGTTTCAAGGGACTTCAGCCAAAACCCTGAACGTTGGCTCTTTCTGGCTTGGACCCTACTCACCTAATGGATTGTGTGAAGAGCATCCCTCCTGCTCAGCTGGCAGAAGCCTCTAAAAAGGCAAAGCTGGGTGAAGGGCGCCTGTTGTATCTGCTTCTGTCTGTCCCTGCTAATACAAGCATCAGACAGGTCCTCAGAGGAACAGTCATCTCCTCTGAACTCACCCAGTTAGGAAAAGAGGAGTAAGTCTACCTCCAGAATTGCATTTATAGCAGTTGATTTTCCAGCTTCACTTTGCGTGACATGCCAGGTTTTTTGCCACCATTTTCTTTCATTGCAGGCCACTTTAAAATCTCCAGTGGTTTTAGTGATCTGAGGAAATTGTACTGCAGCTAGTAAAACATTTTTTAGAGAGACATTTCCTTCCTATGAAGCAGTAGAAAACTGTAGTTCAAAGTTTTCTCTTAGGTGTAATATATACATAGCTCATACTGTAAAACAAGCACACCAGGAGGAAGCCAATTAGTATTAGGAGCAGAAACCTCCTAACAAGGTGACATCAAGTTGCAGTTTCTTTTTTGTAACAAATTGTTGGGACACCAAAGATATAAATAACCTCTCATCTATTCAGGAAAGGAAGGATGTAAAATGACACTGAGGTGAGCCCTCCAATTCCAGTTCAGGCTGCTCTACAAATGGAAATACAGATTTTATATTTGTAATTTTACAATATACGGGTCCAAAGAAGCACACCAGTTACAGTAAGGCACAGTGTGATGCCTGTATGTGGTTTGTGCATGCTATGTAACACTACACTGTTGTCATTTTGACCAACAGTGGGAGGCAATAATACCCTGGTAATGCCCTATGTTTAAAATGAACTGTCAGAAATCAGTTCAAAATTAATAAAATGTGTATCGATAGTTGGTATTTAAAAAAGAATCTGAAGGCCATTAAACTGCAAGAAGCTAAACTCAAATTTAGGGGTAAGAGTGAAAACTATAAAAATTAACAGCTATACTATAATTGAGTTTCAGTTCCTAAAAAGTGCTAACAGAAAGCATTCTCTGTAGGTACTGAAAAACGATTTTACCTCTTATTTTATGACAGTCAGAAATCCTGATTCAAAATATAAAAAGCTTCGAAGTCTAAAAGTCAAAGGTATTGAATATAAAATTTTGTCAAGTAGGTTTATGTTGCTGTATAACAGATAAATAGTTCATATTTACATTTTTCAACACTGGAAGTGTAAAACTTGAAGAAAGTTTTAGGTGGCCAAACACTCATGAAAATTTACCCAATACCAAGTCCTGTTAATAGTTGAATTCTGGTCCTGCTCACAGGTATGCTGGTTTGTCAGGTGAAATCCCACTGATGTCAGTACAGTCTTGCACAAAAAAAAATCAGTTTCATTATGAAAAAAAAAGACCACTATTAGAGTGGTTCATACTATTGTAATAAAGTAGATACATAAAATGAGCTGGAAGCAAAATGAAAAGCAATGCTTCTCCAGAGCTCAGGAAGACAGGTCTAATGCAGTAAGTTAGGCTGACAGACCATCCACAGTCACTTGTCTGGCACTTTCCCATCACAAGGCTGTTTTCAGCTGCCAAAAGTAATTATTTAAGTTAAATGTGCATTTTATTTCTCCACCCCTTTGTGGCAGAAGGAGTGATGTACAAGTGAAGCAACCTTAAGAAGGAGGGGGAAGCCACCAGGACCCCCATAGAGAGGAGGCAAACCTGGACCTCCTACATCCTCAGCCTTAGCTACCAGGCATTTGGGCAGGGGGAGGCCAACATGACCTCTGAGGGCCAAGGCATGGACGTGGAGGGAGCTGCCCTGGTCCTCACAGACTCCAGTTTTTCTTGGTTGGGCCTAAGAGCAGCAGTACAGTGGCCTGGGGTATGTTATCATTGAAGAACTTCCATAAGTTAACCTTATCATGTAGAGGTACATCCCCAAAAGTGCAGTACCTACAATATTTTTCTGCTCCAGTTCTTAGTGTTAAACAATTTGTTTGTGTGCCAGCCTAGTACCAGACCCGGCCTAAATTTGCCTCTTAATAATTATGAACCCGGCAAGGGAAAGTGTTTTAAGAGAGCACCTTTAACTTTCATTTCAGCAGTTTCCCTGCTGGCATTTGTTGCCATTATTCACTTTAGAGTTGATTTCAAGTCGTATCAACTTAAACCTTCAAAAGAGGCTTAAAACACTCTGAAAAAAGAAATAAAAAATCCTGCATTGAAAGTGTCTGAACTTTACCAATGGCTCAGCAACAAAAACATTATTATTACTGTACCACAGGAATGAAAGCTACTGATGCACTGAACTACCCATGCAGGACCTCAGCACACACACACACACACCTGGAAGAGAAGTACACTGGAAAACTAGGAATGGACTGAGAAACCTTAATTTGCTCTATATGCATCTACTTTGTTTCTTTACCTTCCCTTTTGGGGTCATAGGAATTGTTGCCTTCAAAGCCTAGAGGAGGGATAGGATGCAGTGAGCAAGCAGCTTTCTTTATGGTTTGTTCTCATTGACCAGAGGGTGGCCTTGTGCTTTGTCTGTTAAGTTCAACTAGAGTATCGTTTGCACTGAGAATTATTAACATTCCTGTGGCATTTTCTACAGTATTCATCATTGTAGTGCCTGATTGCCTTGCAAGAACTAGATAATTAAACCCTTACCGTACCACTCGGAGGTGAAGTATATTAATTTTGCAGGTAGGGAGCTGACAAGGCAGTATTGAATACAAAAATTTACTGCTGTGTTGGGAGCTCAGTTTACAGAAACTATAACCCTTCCTGGAGGAGATATATTGATTGTATTTTCTCCTTAAGACTGTCAAAGGTGCTTTTATAATTTAATTTTCATTGACACACATAGATTAGACTGTCTATTTTACAGACCAAACTCACAAGAAGATCTTATTTGGATCAGTATATGTTTCTTCTGACCCACTTTCCTCATACCCAACAGAGTCAAACTTAGGTATAGGCTCAACTCTTCACAGGGGGTAATGCACTATAAAGCATAAGGCATTATATGCAGTACTACTCTTAAAACCATGACTTTTACTATCAGCTTCTGCATGAACATGATATTTATTTATTTAATTTAAAAACCCTGAAAAATAACCCTTTTTTGGTTAGCTACATAAAAAAAGAATATGCTTTTCAGGTTCTTTGCAAGTAGGATGACTATAAACAAAGTAAAATATTGCCAAGCCTTGAAAGAGGCCAAATCAAAAGGAGGAATTGCAGGATTTCATCATGCCTTATGAAATAAGAACAGGTTACCAATATTTTAGGTCTTTTAAATGTGATTCCAGTTTGTGGCTATACAGCAGAAAGAAGCCTGGAAAAAGCAGACTTAAAAGTGAACAGCCAAACCAAAACATATTTATTTCCCTTCCTAGACTTAGGCACTTTAAACTCTGCATTCAGATCACTCAGAACATTAAAGAGCAGTAAATTTCAAATATGAACTCTTAGAGAGGCTCATAATTCAGACAACTGAAACTGAGAGCTCTAAATCCAGTTTCAGCACCAGAATACAGAGGACAATATAGAACCTCAAACTGTCCATTATAATGCCTGCCTTAAAGTCTGTCACATGCAGAAATAGCTTCCTTTCATACTCGTTACAAACACATGCTAAAAGCTGCATTTCATATCTTTTGCTGTGTTACTTTGTAGCTCACTGAAGGACCATATACCATTCTTTGCGTTAAGGTACCTGAAAAGTAACCCATAATTTGGAGCTCTCAAAAAGTGGCAGTTCATTTCAAAAAGTTTTAAACCTCTTTTTTGGGAATCATTCAACATGTCTCATATTTGGATTCTCAGAAGTGGTTATCTCCATTCACTAGTCATGTTAGAAAATTTTCTCTTGAAATTTCTGTGCTGTGGGTTTCTCTCTTGCTACTAGCATTTTGTAAAGAATCATCTTGAGCCTTAGAAGTGTTGAACTCAAGCAGTGTGACACCAACAGTCTTATAGTCAACTATTTCCCTGATACTGAATTTTGCACATACAGTGTTTTGACACTGGCTTTTGTTTTACAAAGTGAAAATAAATTTCAAGTCCCTATGTTTTATGAAAACCATATGGCTTAACTCACAGTTCTTCAGCTTGGCAAGATTTGCTTCTGTAATCAAACATGAAATGAATAGCTGATTTCCTTCTGCATTTAAATTTGTTCTTGGAGATGGCCTTGACTGATACTGAAAACAAGTTATATTTGATTTAAAGTGATAATCACATGATTTAATTCCAGATTATATTATAAAAATGAAATTAGATATAAATAGCAAAAAGAGACAAAAACTAAATGGAAATTAACACAGTCCCAAAGAGAGGTGTCAAATATGTAGGTTAAACTGTAGGATTTGGTGGAATCTCTCCAATGACTCTGTAGAAAATCTGTTAAGACTAATGCTGCCTCAGGACTAGTTTTTGAGACTTCTTATGCATCATGTGGTACAAGATGCTTTTAACAATTTTTCCTTAAGTAAATAAAGAAAAATAATAGTGAAAAGAAAAAGAAGAATCCCATTTTGGGAGATATTAAAAATACAAATTCAGGTAAGATACACCTTCTAGTGACAGTGGAATAAATTGGGATACTAAGAACTCTGAATATATCAGCTTCAGACTGGCAGAAGAGAAAAAAACTGTACTCATTAAATTTTATCTCAATTTATTAATCTCTTTTGTTATCAGAATTTATGCACAGGGACAATTACATTATCTACTCCTGGGGCTCAGATGAGGAAAGGGCAGGGTTTGGTTTGGTGCTGCCAGTTGTTGTTCAAAGGCAATATGCTCCCAGTGCATTTGAAGCGTCACTGAAGTTTGTGCCTGTTGCCTGTCCTGGGTGCACAGCTCTCGTGAGGAGACAGATGACTGCTGGACCACCTTGCACTGTGTGGTAAGTTAGACTTGTAGGTGGCTTTTTCCCCTTCCCAGACTCAACCCTGACTCCACCAGGAGGGAAACCGTGTCCAGCATATCAGTACTTGGATGTGAACAACCAGACTCCAAGTAGAGATGCACACTAAGCTTGCACCAAAAAGAACTCATCTAGAGCTCTAACTTGCTAACACAGATGCATCCATAAGACCCTGTCTCCTTCTCACACACACAAAGCTCCTGAAAACTTCAGTGTTGTTGGAATTACATACCATGGCCATTAATTTCATTTATTGATTCCCACTAAGAGGGTCTTATACTTTGGATATTAAAATTCTTTTATTAGTAGCCACACACCAGCAAACCTATTCTCCTCCAAAACCCTTTGTCAAGCAAAGGGAATCAGTTCCTCTGCATCTACTACCTTCTACATCCTCTGCAGTAGAGGTGACTGGGACAACATACATTTTGAGTAGCATTTGGAGTAGATTGATATGCAAGCAGAAATCTACTTGTCTTTTATTATCTTCACATTTTGTTAGTTGGATATATTCTTGCTCCTTTCTCACCACTTCCAGCTAAAACCAAATTTAATGAGTCACTGTCATACATGGTTGAAGCTATGACTACAGGTGGTGTGAATCTGGGACAAGATTGGAAGAGTGTATCATAAAATGTCCTTAGGAAAACCAAAATGTTATGGTATTCCTCACTTGATACTCAGTATAGTATGGAGAAGACAGACACACTGTGCTCATCACTTTTGTGAAATGTAGGCTTATTTAAAGATATTTTGCCTCACTTAAGCCCCAGAGTCATCTTTATCAAAGGGAAAAAACCAAACTCTCACCTTGATGGGTAAGAATAAGACTGAAATATTAGTGAGACAGAAAATCAATGTTTATAGGAAAATTATTTTTTCCAAATAAAAAACTTCAAGAGAATTCACATAAAACCAACAAATATGGTGTGTATTTAATGACCTAGGTTTCTATTTTTCTCAGCTGTAAGTATATTCAGTTGTCATTCACTTTCCTACTAGAATTACTATTTTCCTTCTTAACTAACCACTTTGAAGTCCCTTAAAATTTGTGTCATGACACCAGACTCTCTCAGTTATATATAACCTAGTTATGCTGATATCTAAATCTGTACAATGTTAATAAGTATGGATCATGTGTGGGAGAAATTAGTTATGTACGTGCTATACAGAAATGAGCTCTGATAAAGACAGATGATAGACATATCTTTCTGTCTAAAGAGAGAAAGATACGCCTGTTACAGCCTTGCTTTAGATGCTTAGATTAGTCTACATCTGACTTCTTTGTCATTTGACTGTTCAAAGTGTTTGCAGCAATAACAAGAAGAAGGAAAACATCACTGCAGGGTTTGCCATTAAGGTTGGCTAATTTTAATTCCTGCCTTACCTGGCTATGTCTATATTGCTGTCACTGGCTGTACCTGAGCCAGGTTTAAGGCAGTGATTCGAGCAAGTTGCATCCATACAGCTTGTGGATCTTTCTTGGTGAAGAGTCTGTTGGTTCACTTTCGACCACAGCCAGAGCAACAGGTGACATGCAGGTGATAAAGGACCACTTCATCATTTCTCCTCCTGCCAACACCTCTCCAACACAGAAATAACAACAATCCTTTATTTCAGGTGATGGAAGCACATGGTACTTACCTTTGAAAATTACTTTCTCTATTTCAGGCCTGAAAGAGAACCCATGTGCCTGAGCACTGGGGTATTTTTCCAACTATATCAGTTGATCTAATAAAAACTATGACCTCTTCTTGTCTTGTTTATATCCCTTGATCTTAACAGTGACAGCAGCCCTACCACTACAATAAAAAGTAGGCAGTCTAGTAGGTCCTGAACATGGGAACAATAGTAATAAACAGTCTGAAGAGAACACTCTCCTTCTATTTTATGAAGGCCACATTTCATCAGTTTTTTTCAAATATAGGTGTTTCATTCAGTTTTAGACTCATACCAGTCTTCTATGGACAGAATCCGGATGCAGCAGTGACACACTCGTTAGCACAGCAAAGGGGAGCCATCAGCTTTATGGCACAGCTTTGTTGCTCAGTCTAGTCACATGGGTGTCTCTGATGGCAGGCCATTCTGCCTCTGTCTTCTTACTTTTGAGGTCTTAATTTAAAAAAGATGAAATCTGTGTCACTTTTGTCTATTGTGTGTCTTACTTTTCTTTTGTTATTCATTTCATGTATCCAGTTTTTCAAACTTCTGCAGTGTTTATTTGAAATGAAATAAGATTCTTATAAAAAAGTAGAACTTTTTTTTTTTAAAATTCAATTCATCATGAGAAACAATCTGTGTTCTACCTTTTATTGCTACTCTTTTCCTAGATAACCTGTGCAACATTGCTTGCTATGGTCTCTTCGTCTCGACTGTGTGTTCATTTCAGCCTTTATCTGAAATCAATTTTAGGATTATTGTAATAGTTGATATATTAGTTTGGAATCGCTCTATTTAGGAGCTTCTGGGTGTGTTCATTACCCACCCTCAGAAGACTTTGATGCTATGTAATAAACCTTTGATTAAACGCAAACATTTATTTTCTTTACAAGCTATTCTCCCATTTGTACAGGGTCTCTCATACAAACCCATCTGCTCTGGGTTTTTTTTATGATACACTTCCAATGCAGGCAATTTCTTCACAAGGGCAAAACATCACAGAATAAATCAATATTTATGTTATTTCATATTCCTACTTCAAGCACCTTCAAAACCTCCACTGAGTTTACTGCCTAAAATGTGAAGTTTTTAATAATATATATTTTCCACAGCATTCTAGAACATTGCATTTAAAATATATCCCATAAAGCAAAGCAAAAGGTTTTTACATCAGCAGCAGTGTCATGGTTGCCAATCTGCAGTCTATAGCCACCTTCATTTATCACTGTTTGGCAGTATAGGATTTTGGAGACAGAGTTCTGCAAAATAGAGTTTTTGTTTTGAATTTAAGGAATCAGAGAGAAGTATGTGTCTTATTAGTTTGAGTCATCCTTTGCTTATCTCTAATTTCCTATTGCTTCAGATGAATCAGCACATTTTTAATTCATTTTCTTGACTGATTGTCACTCAAACGCTGCCATCCTCTCCATCAAAAATAATAGCATTTTAAATTCTTTATCAGAAACTTAGAATGGTTATCAGATAACAGGTTAAAATCCCAAAGGCTGCTTCTTTGGAAAGAGGTAAATCCTGAGTGTAATTAGATTAAGAAAATACTTTCTAAATGGTGTCTTGAAAGCTTTGAAAATACAAGGAACTGAGACATAGCTTACTTACATCCTGGAAGTGTAGATTCTTGTCAAGAGGAGAGGAACTGAGGTCACTGATTGTCAACACTTAGAAGATTTACAAAGGAGATAGCAAGTCTGTCTCTAAAAAAAAATGGTCCAGGTATTTGGAGGACAAGAAAGAGGAGTCTATTTTCACTATTTCATTTTATTATGATTGCCTCTACAAGAATGCTTTTCAGAGACTTGAAAAGTTAAATAATAATCTTCCAGCAACATGACTAAAATCCATATGAAAATAAGTAATCTGATCCAAAGAAGAGTCAGAAATCATTAGGGGTACCAAGACGAGTTCTGGGGACATGAGCAATTGGTTTCCCCAGTTTGAAGAAATTGTAGAAGGTTGGTACCAGTGGATGGGAGGATGAGATCACAGGTCCTTGCCAGAGGGAAGAGGAGGAGTTGGCCCATGCAGGTGTTTTTTTGCCCACAGCCTCTTCACATTACAATTCAGGTGCAACCACAGCCCAGGCAAGCGCTCGTGTCTTACCTTTAATCCAGCCAACCTGGGCAGCAAGAGTGGAGAGGATATCACAGGCACAGAGGGCAACCCAGACCGCGTGAGCAGATCCTCAGAAACCCCAGCAGGCTGCTGCACTGTAGGAAGTGGAGGACAGACACCTAAAATCAGAAACTGTTTGTAGTTTGTGATGCTAGTCCTGTGTTTCCCATCAGGAACAGGAGTTATAGAAGGCAAAAATTAATAGACCTGAGAACGTATAGCAAGCATCAAGCAGTAATGGTGAAGGTGAACCATAGAGAAACACATAGGGTAGGACAGGAGGCAAGAGAGTTGCTTTTAAATTGAACAGGTAGGGTCTTGGAAAGATAAAACCAAGAATTAAATTAACAACTGTACTGAAAAGGAGTCTCAATTCAGCAATGATCTTGTTTATGTGGCCCCAATAACCACACCAAGAAAATACCTTGCTGCTTCCCTGGCCATAAGCGCTTCTTTCCCTTTCTGTCTCTTAGAGGCTGACAGCTTCATCATTTCTTCTGTCACTAGCATCCCTATTTGCTCCACAAGAACTGGCCTCCATTTCTCTTAAATTGTTTCATTCATTCAAGACCATAATTTAAACTCTTAGCAAATCCCCTCAGATTGTATTAGATTTTATATTTTCCTGGGGAAAACACAGGCTTGGGCCTAAAGGAGTACTCACTTCTTCAAAGCATGGCACTGAATATGAGATTATTTCTCCCAATAATTGTTGATTCTTTTATCTTTTCTGACAACATCCAGGACTGGTTAACACAGGAAACAGATATTCTAAAATAATAGAGTCTTTGTATGTGTATATTCAAGGAAATGGAAAAGGCTTATGGAGATACAAACATGTCATGGCAACACCAAATCTAAATTACAAATGTTGTTGAAATTTTTTTTCATCTTATAACCTCATTACATGTCCTAGAAGAAAGACTGAAGGCCGCATGACACCCAAGGCTGAAGGACACATGACACCCAAGCCTTGGGTAACCTAACATCAATGTGAAGTCCCCTCTGTTACAACACATGGCAGGGTCTGTTACTCAGTTTTTTTCCCCTTTCTCATCTGCAAGTTGTTCTCTGCATAGCTCACAGTAAATGACTTCTTTATTGTCACTATTACTCTAATTGAGAATTCTGGATAAGATAATGCCTCCTTTAACACTCCCCTGGCGTTAGGATCATGCTCCTTCATACCTTGCCTTTGCAGATCCCATAACAAGTTTGCTGCCCATGTAATACCAAGAGGCAAAGCTTATTTGAGGTCGTTACAGCAGCCACAGCAGACCCTGGTATGCTTCAGTGTTTTGAGGTTTTGTGCTCAGGTTTGTAGTGGGATTTGTACTTAGCAGCAGTGTCATGGAGAGAAGATTTTATGTCTTGTAGGAGTTGAAAATTCCGCCTGTGAGAATCAACCTGCCCTCATCCACTTAACACGGGTACAAAGAGGCACACATTGCTTTAGCCTCTTTCCATACTTGTAAGCCAATTTTTCTTCAGTGCAAAACCTGTTAGCGTTGGCTTGCACACATGGGCTTTTTATGCCTGAAATGTGGATTTGGCTGACCACGACATTGAGTGATTTTGGCTATGACACTGAATTGCAGAACCCACGAAACCTCCGAGTGTGCGTTTGTAGTGCTGAAACAGGAACTTAGAAGTAGGAGTGCAAACATTCTAAAGGAGCAATATGGAAACTTTGGCATCCTCCTGCACTTTTCCCTGTCCTGTTTCCTCTCTGGAAAATGCTGGGAAGCCTCTCTCAAAGCCCGTCCTTGTCTGCCAGCATATACTGACCCACGTTAAGCACTGGATGCGTCACCTGTACAGAATTTAGCTGCAAAGACATCTGAAGCTTACATGGATTTTAAGAATGATACCATTTCCATATATGAAACAGGATGATTTTTGAAAATATTCACACTTATGTGCTTTCTGGAAGCATCACTTATGTTTTCAAGACCCAATAAGCTAAAACTTCAGTTCTTGATTGTTATAGGGCTAACCAGGCAGTCTCTAAATAAAGTTTGGAGTTCATTCAAAAAGTTAGAAAATTTGAGCAGTATCCAGGTATGGAAGGAATGGTACTGAAAACACTTCCAAAATTGGATGCAATGACTTTCCTGGCATCAGACCTGGGATTAATTTGACCTGTTCAATGCCATATGTGCTTTCTCACTTGCTGTGTAGTACCTGTGATATCTTGATTCTTTGTGATTATCCCTCTGTATTGGATGGATTTGTATGACAGGAGCTCACTAGATTCTCTCCACTGACCTGCCTGCACAAGGTTTGTTTCAGTAGAAATGCATACCCCTCAGGGAAATGTTTAATCCTGTACCTTCTCTCACACCTTCTGCTCAAAATGCAGTCTAATCTTACTGAAAGTACACAGATCTTGAGTGTGTTTGGTAATAAAGGCATCGATTCTTCAACACAAAGATGTTACTATCTTCTTTGAGTGTCTCTTGTCCCTTTATTCGAAGCCTACTTGTATGTTTGATAATAAAATACATCTATCCATGGAGACAAAAACCTTTTTTAGATGACAGAGAAATATAAAGGTCTGAATTTTGCAGTTAGGATCCAAAACAAGAGCAAGAAGTCAAAAATAAGTTTGTTTAAGTTGACATTTTTTCACAGTATACAAAAAACTAAAGACTTTTCTTAGAGAACACAGCATCACTTAGCATTTCATACAGAATTTTGCTTTTGTTGCGGCTGGGAAGCAGAAGTAACCAGGCTCTCAGAAAGTAAGGAAGAGAGCCCATGCTAAGTGTACTCTTTACAGTATGGTAAAGTAATGCTGGAAAATTGCCAAAAGCAATGTGTACATTGAGGAGGATTAGAAACAGGTGTCTGCGAAGCAGCTATAGCAGAAAACTATATGCAAATAATCAAAAATATCTTCTGCCTTAAGAAAAGAAAAAAGAGCTGCTTTAAAGAAGCTTGAAGTGTAAATACAATTGAGGTATGTTATAAATCCTTACAAATAGAAATACGAGGACGTAAATGTTGTTACAGTCTTAGGTTTTTCACTCAGACTGAATTTCCCAAACACTGCTTTATTAGCCATGACACCAAGACAGAAGTATGGTGTGGCTGATGCCTTCTGTCAGTCCACTTGCCAGTCACTGCACTCATTAAAATGCCAGAAAGCAAGGTGCTGCAGAAATAATGTACATATTGGGGAGAGTCTATATTGTTTTTAACTATCTCTGCAAGAATTACACTTGTTTTGTTCATTTCTGAAAATTCTTGTTTCTGATATTTATGGCTGAACATCTGTTTTATAATCTCTGGAGAAAGCTGTGTAGAATAAATTCACTGTCATTAAATGCAGAACAATGTTGAACTATTCTATTCCCCAGTTCAGAACACTGCTGTTATTTAAGGGCTTGAAATGTTTCTCTTCATGGCTAATTGATCATGATCCATGTGACAGCTTCTCCTCTCCAAACAGAAAGTATCACTAAGGGATTCTTTGCCTTTCTTAAAGTCTGTGTCTTTATCTTAAAAATTGTCTGTTCTTAGCTGGGCAGTGGTTTTGGTGGAGTCAAAGGTAAGGTGGAACCAGGATTAAAACACAGCCTAGACTACCCTGACAACCCACAAATCTGATGACAGGCATTATCCAACCTGCCATAAAACCCAGGGATGAAGTAGACAAACTTCCCTCATCAAATCTGAGAAGAAAAAGTATCCACTCAGGGAAGAATTTGGCTAATGCCATCCTCATGGAGGGACACTTACGTACATCATTTCTGGTGGGAGACCATGTGAAGCACCCATGATGATGCATTTGCTGCTGTATGGCTTCCAAGCTGGCTCTTGGAAAACCAACCATCACTTTCATTTACGAGTTAGCAGTCCCATTAGAAATTCACTGGTGAAAAAGCATCTCTCAGGCTGACGTGTCATTGCTAGTTACTTTCCATGACACATTCCTGCCTTTGATGCTTTTGCATGGTCTCCCTCTGTATCTGTATCATTCAGTTCTTGTCTCCCCAGCAGTCAGCCTGTCAAAGCTTGCAGGCTTTGCTTTTTTCCATTATTCAAAAGGGTACTAGGGACATATTTTAAATTGCTTTGGTCCTTTCTCTCACAAGGCCTGATCCTACTTCTCATCCCTGTGCCCACCATCTTCTTGTGGGCTCTGCTTGTCTCTGTGATTAGAATTATCTGGCAATATCACGGGTCTGATCACAGCTGATCACAGCAGCCAAGCATGAGGTTGCCAGGAGGTAACAACTTCACAAGACCCAGAGAACAAAAAAGAGAAAGCAGCTAGAGTTTTTAGAAATAACTGAGCATCCTGTTTTTCATTAAATTTTAATGGGCATGAAGGTCATACACTGAGCTCATGATCCAGCTTGTGCCTGGGAGAAAGAATACAAACCGAAAACACTGTGATTGTATCTTTGCTTTTCTTTCTTATCAGTTACAGTAACAACACTCTCTGGCATGCTAAACTGGTATTTGTTTTTTAACATTTTTTATTTTTTCAATCTGTTTTATTTTATACTGAGTAGAAATAATTTTCTGAACATTGTTTTTAAAAGCAACTGCACAAGAACTAAAGATCATAAGGTTGGAACAGAAAACAAAACCAAAGTTGGTGGGTTTTGGAGGCAGAAGCCTGAGCTGTCACATCAGCTCACCATTCACCTCGAAATTCACATCAGTGAACACCTTCAAATGTGTTTATGGTTTCAAGGCCCCAAGCCTGGAACAAAAGATACTGATTCTTCCAAAGTATGTTTTCTATGAATTTCCCCTGAGTGTGTTGTCCTGCCAAAAGCAAGACAAACTCTGTATGTCTTAATGTGCTGCCCAAAATATGACACAGTGGAAAATTAAAAATTTTGAATCTATCCTGAGTTTTTCTATATAATGACAAAGATAAAAGGTGAAGACTTAACACAATACCTTGCTGCATAAGGGGACCTTTCATTTGGAAGTTAATAACTATTTGAGTAAAAACCATTACTGACAAACTAACATGCATACTCAAAAGAGAGGCAGAGGTCTGTAAATAAAACAAATCTATTTCCTTTTTAAATTGCATCCTCAAGTGTGTTCACCACTGAGAATTATTGCATTTAAAGGGGCTTCTCAAAGAGCTGCCTGTGTACTGGCTGTGTGATGCAGGACTACAGCCTCAGCCTCCTGCAGGAAGGAAAACCAGCTGAGGAAATTAATATGCTGTGCTCAAGGCTGAGGTGATCAGATAATTTTCTACTGCTTCAATGCAAGCTGAGACCTACTCAGAACTTCATTGTACCTGTACAGTGACACTTTTTATCAGTGTTTCCCTACTGTAACGAAACTGCTTTCTGAGTGACCCTCAGAATTGAGAGGCTAATTCACTTTCTTTTGAGCCTATAACCTGCAGAGGTTATGATCGGCCTCACTCAGAGTACTAACAATGGGAAAAAAAGACAGAGACAGTTCCAAACTGACGGTTGACATCTTAATAGCAACTTTTCTCCAAACATATTCCTGTTATGTCTGTACTTGCCAAATCAGGCACACAATTAAAAAGTGCTGAGGAAACAAACAGGACAGAATTGCTGCTACATTACACATTTTGTTTATCTTGCATCATCTTATCCCTTTCCTTGTGAAAATTAATTTGACCTCTTTTTCTGCATCCTAATTCCAATTTACTCCTTTCTTCATTTATTTTTCAAAAAATCTAAATATGTAATATACACTATGAAATTTTCCTCCATAACATTATATCCCTTCTCACACTCTAGGTCATCTTCTTTTGCATTCCTAGCTAACATGGATTCCCAAGGCACAATCTGAGTGATGTCTTGGTGGATGCACAGCAGAATAAATGCCGTGGAAACAGGAGGCAAAGTGGGGTGGAAAAAAACAAATTAAAAAAAAAAAAGGAAATAAAAATACCCCAAACAAAGCAAGAACAAAGAACAACTTAAAAAGGAGAGGTTTACGCTACCCTAAAAAATCCTTGTTCATCCCCCCCTCCAAAAAAAAGAGAAGTGCAGAAGAATGGAGAAAAATGCAGAAGGAACCTCAGTCATTACTAGTAGCTCAGTCCCACCAGCCAGAACCTTCAAATATGCTTACACATCTGCAGGAGCTTAGATTCTGCAGGTATAGACATCTTTTTTCAGCTGGTGCTGTACAAAGTTTGCAAGATCACAGGAACTTGACTAAACAGAAAGGATCACAGTAGTTAAATGAGATGTCACTTGGTTTTACCCTGGTTCTTGAGGTGCACATGCCTTCAAATCCTCTGGGCACCCTCTGATGAAGTCAAGTATGTCAATGAAAAGTTATTTTCTCATGATTTACTGTCCTTTTAAGTCATTCATCCGTACCTGCTTCTGCAAGGTAAAAGCTTTCTAGTTTAACAGCTGACATTTCCCTCACATTTGGAGTTTAGTGCTTACCAGAAAGCAACTTCTACCAGAAAGGAAGAAACCAGGTGGAAACTCACATATTGAAGCTTTTCTCCTTCATACCTTCAGCCTTATTTTATACTACCTGCATATAGACACTAACCTCTTTGCCTCCAAATTTAAATGACCCCAGTGGAGATCAGGTAACAGGGAGAATTTTCATTTTCTTTTGGATGACTCTTTAGCCTTTGAATGACTCAAGCAGCTCTCAGCTTGATTTATTTATTTGTAAAAATTTAATGCTATCTGATAAACCATACATACAAATGCCTTTAAAGCTCATGTTAAAGTTTGGAAAATAACAAATATAGAGCTTCTTGCTTGGTCCTTGGGTGTTGTCCACATCTCAGCAGGATCTCTAATGGATTTTCCACATCATTTAATATCTTGCAAGACACAACAACATATCGTGTCATTTTTCAGAAGCAATTAAGCTAAAGTTATGATTTGAGGGAAGCTGACTGCCACTTCATCAGAAGGCAATATGTTTCTTTTGCCAAAGTTTAACCATCACAAAGGGGGCAAATTTAATAACTCTAAAGAGTGAAGCTCAGGATCTATAGACATTTGTAAAATAGTTCTTGTAAATGGTAAATTTTACATGCATGGATGAAAACAGACCCTGGATTTACCCTGTTTGGCACTACAAACTGTGTGGGCATAACCAGGCTTGTGCATAACCAGCATAGCTCATGCATAAGGAAACACCTAATCCACTCACTCTACCTTGGTCATTAGCTCAGATGAGGCACTAACACATCAACGTGGTTGCCAGGGCTGCCACATGGCCATCCAGGTTGAACAACAAGCAGGGGATCCAAAGATCCTCTGAACCTACCCATGCAGACAAACCCTGTGCCCACTCAGTCTCTTGGGAGGAGCTGTGTGGATCAGAGCCCATGCTAACAAGTTTTTCTGGTTATCACTAAGATTTTGCTGTTGACAAGGTGATGGTTGAGATAGAAAAAAAAACCCACAAAGAAAACAAAGGAAGGCAAGGCCATGGCCAAGCTCCAGAGGACAAGGAAGAGCCAGGAGAGGAGCCAAGATGAATATCGGGAGATTCCTGGAAGTCACTGCTTAAAGCCCTCCAAAAGCTTCCATGACATATCTTTAGATGGACATATGAACTGCATTCACATGCTGAACCAACTCACTGATTTACAGACAGCAGCTATTGGTCTTTCTAGAGGTAAAATTTCTTTTTAGGCAATTTTTAGAAGTCTATAATAGTCTAATTCATTTTAATCTCATGGGGTTTTTATGCTTTCCTCTATGCCAAAGCTGAAATATTTTGTTAAAGTTGAATGGAAATCAGCTTACAATTTCTGGTCCAACTTTAAAACATAAGCAACTTTGCAAACCTAATTATACATATTCAGAAAAAGCTTAGAGGCTGTTTAGAAAACATTCCTGCCCTGGAGACCTTACAAGCTTATGAAAATCTGGAGATCAACAAAGGGCAGAACTGTCATGCTCATTTTGCACATTTCATTAGATCTAAAGAACAAGCCAAATGTGTGGTGAGGAGGAATAGGGCAGGGTAGGAGGTCTGGCTTGTAGCCTTACAGCTATATGCATTTGCAATGCAAATTCCTCACGTATGCACTAAAGTTGCTATTACAGTTTGATCAGGAGATGGTTTTAAAATATATGAACTGAACGGTTTATGAGTAACCTCTTTACACAGCTTGTAGTTGGTTCCGGTTTCAATTCCAGTCCTGAGAGCAAGAAAACTCATCTCAGACTTTTGCATTAGGTCCAGATGGGATATCAACCTTTCTGCTTCAAAGCACAATACAGCCTGTAAGTGCAGGAATTTCAAATAAACTTTCCAAAACGTGGAGGGTTTTGGCACTTACCTGACTGGTACTTTGCTTTTCCACATGGTGTAAGGCAGAGTGATAGTTGCTCTGAGGAAGAGGCACTGAATTAGGATTACTTGGACAATACTTCAGTACTCTCTTTTCTATGCACCTGTCCATTCTTCAGATCAGGTACTTACGTTCCTAGTAGAGGGTTTAGATCTGTCTCATTCCTTTATACTTGTCATAAGTAATGTGGTCTTGCATGGCAAAAGATATACATCAGCCAATCTTACTCATCACAACTTGAGTCTACAATTTTTTTCATCTGAATGAAGTATTACTTTGACTGCTGTTGCTAGTTAGAAAATGGCAAGTTCAATAGATCTGTCACCTTTAAATTTCCTGTAATGATTTAATAATTCTTTGTTAACTCTTTCAAATATATAAATTATTTATTCCAAGGTGAGGTAAATCCTGTATGTTAATGGCAGTTCTAGACATAGGCAGGACAAGATGTTCTGTACCTATTTATGTTCATTTTGCAAAAAACCCTATTTTTGCAAAAGCCAAGAGGAATCTGATAATAGCCTCTCTTACATTCTATTGTATTACAAAGAACTACCCATGGCCATGTTCACTTAATGAAAAGAGAAATGTATTTTTTTTTTCATTACAGACAAGAAAAAAACACAACCGTTTAGCTTGCGGGGATTAGAATGGAAATTCACTAAAAAAACATAAGCATTTACCATTGTGAGACAAAAAGATTGGAATCCTCCTTAATTTTTAGGCATCTTATGAGACAACATTCTGCTCAGGATGCAAGCATGGCACCTTGACACCACCAGTGAGTAGGTCTTTTGCAGCCTTCTCGTGGTAACTCAAAAGTCAGTTTGCAATGACTTCACCATGTGGACAGAAGAGACACTGTAAACCTCCTATTTTTGAAGTTAACCGAAAGCAGAGTGAAGGAAGCAACTTCACAAGCTGAGAAGCACCTGCTGCAGAAATTGTAGTTATTACAATGAAATAAAATAGTTCTTTCCTAACCCTACTGTATCTTAGTCAACGTAAATCTTGTTGACAGCCCACTTCAGAATACTTATGATAGATATTGGAGACATCTGTCATCACTAGTATTTGGCTTTCATCCGCTAACAGGAACAAAAAAACTTATTTTTTTAGGTGCAAAAGAGAATTCCTAATCCCCCACATTGCACACATACTAATTATTCTCATGTTGGTAAAACTGGTAGACTGTTGGAGGTAAATACATAATAGAAA
This sequence comes from Corapipo altera, assembly GCF_003945725.1. NCBI lineage: Eukaryota > Metazoa > Chordata > Aves > Passeriformes > Pipridae > Corapipo > Corapipo altera. The sequence continues at coordinate 939,686 of NW_020884886.1, read as the reverse complement.
TAATCGAAGAGAGATCTTCTATTAAAAGGAAACTTAAGGTTTTATGTCAACATCTATTTTTGAAAACTTACATGGAACCAAATGCATATTGAAAGGACCAGTAAAAGGCTGGAGATTTTCACCACTGTGCCTAACTGTTCTTGGGAATGAAGAGGTATTTCTTGGTAACTATGGGTTGATACTTTCACAAAGAAATGAACAACATGATTGAAGGACATCTCTGACACAGTTTGTATTGAAATAACATTGAGGACAGAAGCTGGAACTGAGTGTGGTTAGATATTTGTCATGTATTATTAAAATTTCTGCAATTATTTCTGTGTCACTTGAAATAGAATTTACCTCATGATCAAATTAATACTGAGGGAAATGATCCTCCAACTGTGTAAGTGCAGACACTTTGGTCTGTTTGCCTTGAACTCTAGAATTACTTAACCTTGAATGTCTAATAACTCCCACTTTATGGTTTCAATTATACAACAATAAAAAAAATCAGAGCCTTTCACAAGTTATATATTGTTAAATAAAATGTACAACTCCCTAGATATGACTACAAAAATCAAACAAAAACCCCCAAAAATGAATAAAAAACAAAACCCCAAATGCTTTTGGTAAGCATATTATTATCTAGTCCAAGGTAATTCTCCTAGAGAATTATCTGGTTTTGTAAAAGTCATTCTCCTTACAAGAGTTTTAAAAAAGTAGCACAGACTACCTACCACTCACTACGGTCTTGCTACCAGCTTACCTGCCCATAAACCAAAATCCCACAGTGTCATAGCAAGACATCTTCCTTCAGAAAAACAAAACAATCATATTTTCCACTGAAGCTTGTTGCCAAACCCATCCACACAGTAATTCACCTTTCTCTACATATAATTTTTGTAAAACATGGAAACAGTTTTGGAGGCACTGAATGTTCTTCCCCACCTATGGGATGCCAACCTTTAAATCCTCTCTTCAGACATTTTTAGACTATATTTGACACATGCTAAATTTGGAGGTAAGACTTACAGCTGATTCTATTCTTGAATAGAATAGAATAGAATAGAATAGAATAGAATAGAATAGAATATACAGAGTTGGAAGGGAGCTAGAGTCATTAAGCCAATGCCTGACCCTGCACAGGATACCCCAAGAATCACATCATGTGCTTGAGAGCATTGTCCAAATGCTTCTTGAACTCCGTCAGGCTTGGTGTTGTGATCACTGCTCTGGGGAGCCTGTTCCAGCGCCCATCCACCTTCTGGGTGAAAAACCTGTCCCTAATATTCAACCTAAACCTCCCCTGACTCAGATTCATGCCACTTCCTTGAGTCTTGTCATTGGTCATGGGAGTGAAGAGATCAGTGCCTACCCCTCTACTTCCTCTAATGAGAATGCTGAAGGTTGCAGTGAACTCTTCCCTCAGTCTCCTCTTCTCCAGGCTGAACAGACCAAGTGACCTCAGTTTCTGCTCATACAGCTTTCCCTCAAGGCCCTTCACCATCCTCATGGTCCTCCTCTGGACGTCCTCTAATAGCTTAATGTCTTTTTTATGTTGTGATGCCCAGAACTGCCACAATATTCACAATGAGGCCGCCCCAGTGCAGAGCAGGGTGGGACAATCCCCTCCCTGGACTGGCTGGTGATGCTTTGCCTGATGCCCCCCAGGACACAGTTGACCCTCCTGGCTGCCAGGGCACTGCTGACTCATATTTAACTTGCACTGACCTGGTCCCCTAGGTCCCTTTCCACAGCTCTGCTCTCCAGCTTCTCATTCCCCACTCTATACACACAACCAGGGTTTCTTCATCCCAGGTCTGAATCAAAAGACTCGATTTCTGTCACAAATATGATTATGATGTCAACACCATTCTACAATTCTTCTGTATCAAAATCAAATTACCAAAATTCTCAACAACTTAAAACTGTCAACTGAAAAACTACCATATTATTGAAATAGAGAAACTAGCATGAATTCTACAAAATTTATTAATACTCATAATCTCTGTCCAGGTCAGTATAACTTGGACTGGAAGAAAATTGTATTTAAAAAAATAAATCAGAATACACACCATTTTTATAAACCACTATAGTACTGCTCTCAGTCTGTCATATTTGATCATTCTATTCCTCCTGTGCAAATGACTTTTCTTCTTGCCTGTTCCCCCACTGCTGAGCCTGTCACCTTCTCACCTATCAGCTCCAGAAGTGCTAATTACTCATTTTTTCTCTCTTGTCATCTAGTGGATTAGAACAGTTAAATTAAAATATGAGCAGTTGTTTATTACTTGTGGTTAGCTTTGAGTTTGTTACTTCTTTGTCAGAGGTCATGCAAGTACCATGTGCCAGGAAGCTTTTTATATCTGCATCAGACTGCTTAATAAAACCTGTTAAATCTCTCTACACCTGTTCTCTTATATTCTTAGTACAGCTACAACACGAAACAGCTGTTACTACATTTGTACATTTGTAGGGCAATTTCTGAGTTAATTGAGCCACTTCTTCAAAAATAAATGGAATCTATTGCATTTCGTCTTGTTTAGACTTTGCTTCTGATTATTAGGATTTCGTTTGATTTTATCCACTTCAAATAAATGACGTATTTTAACACTCATAATGGGGAAAGTTTAGCAAAGTAAGTGTCATGTACTGAGACAAAACTCATTACAGGGACCTTCTGTGCTAGAAGACCTGTAAATTTACTTTTTTAGAGTCAATTTTCTACTCAGAACAGGAGCCAACGAGTAATTTTTTTTCACAGAATCACAGAATACGGTGATTGGAAGAGACCCACAAGGATAATCGAGTCCAACCCTAAGCCCTGCACAGGACCATCCCCAAGAGTCACATCACGTGCTTGAGAGTATCATCGAAATGCTTCTTGAAAAAGGTTTGGTGCTGTGACCACTTCCCTGGGTGGCTGTGTTCCAGTGCCCAGCCACCCCCCTGGGTGAAGAACCCTTTGCTAATATCCAACCCAAATCTACCCTGATACAACTTCAGGCCATTCCCTCGTGTCCTGTCACTGATCACCACAGAGAAGAAATCAGTGCCTGCCCCTCCTCTTCCTCTCATGAGGACATTGTATCTCTGTTTTAGCTATGGGCTTTCTTTCACTTTTGAAATCTGGGGTAAACAATTTATACTGAAGGCTCTGCAAGAAAATTTCAAAGCTCTGAAAAAAACACTAGGAGGTAGTCACATAGGGATATATAGGAATATATTCAATAGTGTAAGTGAAAATTTTAACAAAGAATTAATTTTCTTGTTGAAGTAGGGTGTTATACTCTACACACAATATGTTCATTATTAAATATTTACATTTTGACTTCTCTGCCACTATCTTTTTTCTTGCCTTTTAGCAGATGTCAGAATTTATGGAAGGAATATGAAAGATTGAAGATCTGCAGTATTTTTCTGTTTGCTGTCTGTCTTTGCACTCGTCTGGGAAGTCTAGAAAGGCCTTTACAAATTTTTTTATCTAGCTGTATTCAGAAGAGTTTTCACTGAGAATCTTTGTCATTTATGTGCTGGAATGTAAGAGGAATTCATCAAGTCTTCTGTACATAAAATGTGTCTTTTGAACATTTATTTCTGTAAAGACTCTAGGGTGATGTATAATTAGGGATTATTGGTATGGAAGTGAGAAAAATAAATAAAATAAACCTATGGAAAATAAAAAAGATTAAATGAAAACTGGGTTCATAACTAACTGCCCTTTAAAAACCTGTATTTAAGAAATATCTTGGTGATTCAGGCTAATACACAATACTAGATCTCTGTAAGACTTTCACTCTTTCATCCCTCCTCCTCTTCGCTCTTTTCCACATTTGCTATATTTAATCTCTGATTAGATGTAAATGCTGGGAATCAGGCAGAGGTCACCTTGAGTTTGAGCAGCACCTAGTTCAGATGAGTCCTATTCTTAGCGGTAAAGTTATTACTGGATATCATAAGATCACCCTCAAAATAGTGCTCCAAGAAATCAGTTTCATAGTTCCCAGTCCTGCAAAGACTGCCCAAATTAATTGAACCATTGAAGAAGCATGTGTTAAAATGAGTGCAAACAAGCCTTTGCAGAATCACACATGCTTCCTGGAGATTAAGAATATATTCTCTGCTGCATTTTAGAGGCAGAAGTCTAAGCATATGGAGCAGGGATGCTGAACTTCTGTTCCTTAGCATTTATGGAATGAGCAACAGTGAAGATACTGTGAAAATGTGTGAAGGAGAGAACTAAACCTTTTTCATCATCTTTTTCACCAAAGAAGTCACTCAAGACAAGGGAACTAATTTAGTACTAAAGACACAAGGCATGCTGCCTTTCTTTATTGAAAGTTTCATCTGAGTGGAAAAAAAAACAACAAAAGAAACTTTAAAAAAAACCCCACCACATTTGCAGATAGGGAAATTATTCCTGGGTGTGGGTGTAGATAGAAAAATAAAAGTAGCACTTAAGATTAAACAAGGAGTAGGAGGAAATGTCTGTAGAGGGGAAAGTAGAACTTTATATCCTTAAAGTGTGAAGTTAAAAGACATCTGAAATATATTTGAAATACCATCAGAGATAACATCAGTATAGAAAATGTAAAATTATGAAACATACCTTGATAATTTGTCAATATGGGTCAAATCCATTTGATTTTTTTCCTGCTGTTTTCTTTTGGCAGTGAAAAAAAATTCATTATCCACAAACAAATCTTCTCTCTTTTTTCATGGTTTGTTTTTTTTTTCTTTTTTTTTCTTTTGTTTTTTTTTGAGCTTTATAAGAAAAGCAGTCAAGACAATCATTAAACTGTCATAACCATCAGATGATTTTTGATAGCTCTCAGGATGTGTGGGACCTAAATTAATTTCCTACCTCTAAAGTTTAAAATGTTCAAACCTACATCTCCTGCCTCCCAGGAGAGAGACCTCAGAGCCTCCATAATTTTTTAAAAAAATTAAGCAACTCCAGCAGGAAGTTGTTTGAAGGAAACCTACAGCAAAATTTCCTTTCAACAAGTGATGAGACTGTTCCTATGGAGGCCATTCAATCAGGAGACCATTCAATCAAGGAGCTGGGCAGCACAACATTTCTAATTATGACAAAATACGGCACCATGAAGGGATCTTTCAGGTACAACTAGACATTAGCATAATGAAGTAAACCAAAGGCATCCCAGCAGGATAATTCACCCACCAACATTTTTGGCCGTGGGTACCCAAAGGAGAAACTCATGTAACCCTGCTGTGGGGCGTCAGATGGAGATGGTAGGGAGTGTGGAAGCGGGAAGCAGGCTGCCCAGAAGGAAGGTTCTGGCACATCACCAACTCCCACCTCCTCTTCTGGCCAGAGAGAGCTCTGACAGGGACTCATATGTGCACTTGGCGCTGTTGCTCTTCACTTTTCCAGATCCTGCTGTTGCAGGACCTCCTTTTCCCCTCCTTCTCTTGTTTCCATTGGTCTCTAGTATCTAAAGAAGTTTTCCAGCTGGTCACTGAGGTTGGCCAAGCCTTTTCTGGCTGTCTTTGAACCATCAAAGCCCCAGATGCTTCCCAGAAGGATATTTCAGCAATGTTGTTCTGCAGGCAGACAATGGTGGAATGGGCAGGGAAAACAGGAGCATTGGTAAGCTCTCTGGAAGAGATGGAATTTTTGTGGAAAACTGAGAGCAAAAATAAACATTTGTGTTTTACCGGGTGTTTTCCCTCCGACTTCAACTTAAATAAAATGAAAGGACACAGAGTTTGTCATTCTAAACATATAATTACTGTCAGTATTTTCACTCTCACCATCAGGATTTCCACTCTCAAGTCAGTCAGTGTGACATTGTCCTTGTTATATACTCACAACCACTGGCTCAGTTTCTTGGCTACCCTAATGTAGATCCATAAAAAATTTCCAAGATTAGAATTAAAGTCTTTCTAATTTAACCCAATATCCATGTCACAGCTATCACTCCCATGACTCTTCTCACCTCTCTCCAGAGAAGCCAGATGCTGCCCACCAACATACCACATTTGAGTAGCCAATTTGCAGAGCCAAAGAAAACACAAACCCCTGTAAGTTCACACTTTAGTGCCTTTACCTTTGAAGTAATCATTACAGAACAGTTTCCATCAAGGCTACAGCATAAGTAACTGCACAGAGAAAGGCCAGGAATTAGAGTCTGTTCCCAATGTTGTCAGGTCAATGCTTCTTTTAAGTGCAGTGCTAAATTAATTTATGATTACAGACAGCTGTGTGCAGTGACCTTCCCTCCATACGTTACACAGCAACACAAATCTGACAAATAATTCAGAAAGAACTATTTGTAACATTCATAATCATACTTACTCACAAATACACCATCAAATGATCCCAGGCTGGCAGTTTAATAGCTTTATCTCTGATTACTGTTCCCATAAAAACCTCAGAGAAACAGAAGTGCCTGCATTTGGATGACAAAATCCCCAGCTATTTCAAAGACAACTAAAATTTTAAAACAGTAAAGATGTTTTTATTGTTCCCTATAGTAACAGCATGACAGACTAAATAACAATACTAGCACAAATTCAAGCAACTCTCTCTCTAGCAGAGACTAAGACAGGAATCATTGGCCTCAGGCATGAGCTCAGTGAAGTATTCATAACAATCTTCATAACAATTCTTATTTCAAAGTAAAAACAGCCCATGTTGAGATAAATTTGAGATACTCTTTCAGTTTTAATGTGTTTCTTCTTTCAGATATCAAAGATGCTTGGCATAGGGTTTTCAAAACAGTCTTCTACTATCAGGGCATTCTCCACCCTGCACTGACACTACAATTGTCAGTAAAGCAGTTTCCCTATCACACAGCTTTCCTTTTATTCCAAAATTGCAACTTTGACCTCTGTCCATTCCAGAGGTATTATTTGTCTCCCTGAGGTTTACCACTACAGCATCTTAACCCTCTCCTTGCCCGAACAGAAAATGAGGACTCCCACTAAGCTGATAGCAGAGCTCTGCACTTTCAGCTACATCCCCAGGGTTGGAGAGGAGGACATGCTCCACACGTGCATCAATGGGAGAGCCATGCACCAATACTGGATATCATCTGCAGGGACCTAAGGAAAAAGGTTACTCCTGGGCTGAGCTGAGTTATGGGATCTGGCTGTAGTTTGTGTGTCATACAAGGTGAGAAACAGTACAGAGTTGTGTGTCAGATTTGGTGCTTTCATCACCTACTGCTTAATTTTCTGATATTCAGGGTGGAATTCCTGTCTCCAATGAGACATTTTTACAACTAGGTTGGCGTTCTGGCAGCCACTAAATAGCCAGGAAAGAAATGGACACTTTTGGCATGCCTGTATCATTTTGGTTAAAATACCTGGGTTTTTCCATGGTTTATAAATGCAGTTACCTTGACCATCTGCACTGCAGACATGCAAAAGTGTGGGAAAAAGGGGAGATGAATCCCTACCTTTACCATCAGTGCTGTAGTTAGAGCACAATAAGTAGGGAAAGAAAAAAGAATTAAAAATGGGAGAGGGGCTTTTAACAGTTATTTTGTAATGACTATTCTTACTCCTCTTTGAATAGATGTCATTGGGCTGAGCAGAGAATTATTATTAACAAAGAATGAGGGAAAAGCTTTTTTTTGTTCCTAAACATGAACCCACAGTGATAATGTACCAGGATTACTTCTAAGAGGTCCCGTCTGTTTATCCTGTTATCACAAAGCCAAAACACAAGCTTGCCTATGGCCTCCACAATAACTGGAACTTCTTTGAACCGTGGTGTCTAGCCCAGTAGAATATTAGTAACGATATCACTCCAGTATCTCCCCAAGGCAATGTTATATCTGCAGATTGTATTATTCCTCCCTTTCCCGTCAAAGAAGTGTCACTAAAGGAATGAGCTTTTATCTCTGGAATTGTATCTACTCTGCCAAGAACCTAAGATGTTATTACTGGTAAAGTTTTCTTTATGGAGAGGAAACCATGATGCCTGGAGTGCTTTAAGCATAAAAGAAGGAGATATGAAACTAATCAGTGGTTGCAGTAAAAGCGCTTGGAAACAGAAATTTGCATCCCATTGGAAATTCTAACACTTGATATGGGTTTTGTTCTTAATTTGAGAAAAAATATATTTGCAAATGAGGTTAAAATTAAAACATACAGAGAAAGAGTTGTTCACAACCAACAAAAGACTTTGTTTCAATAAGCTAAAACCACAGAAAATGGAAGTTAAAATAATAACTTAAAAGAACAAAATAGAAAATACGGATTTTGCCAATGGATGAAATGAGCTGGAAAGAATCCTTTCTATTGTATTTTATAAAGCATTTAATCAAAACACTCATATGAAGCTTTTCAATTGCTAAAGCTGTCCTTTCTGGATTAGCTAAATGACATTTCTCCACAGAAAACTTGCCCTCTGGTTTTTGAGCAGACCTATTTCAGGGGGTTGTGCAAAAAGGGGTTAAAAGTTCCCAGGAACACTCCAGTATTGTCCAAGCCAGATCAACCTAAGAATGCAAATGGAGGATTGTGGAGAGAGGTCACAGATTTCCAGGGGCCAACTGGGAGAGCTACAGACTCAGTTGAGTTTTAAGGTGTTCTGCAGGGTGGAAGTAAAAGCAGCAATGTCCAAAGGTGCTTGCATTTGTTGACAAGTGCATTAGCTTAAGTTAGGCCATTTGAGAGAAAATACACCTGTTAGGTCCAGGCACATGTGGAGTCCTCAATGATAAAACAGCAATGTCAGCAAGTTTCAGGGTTCATTACTGTTTCGTAAACAATTAAAGAAATAAGCAGGTTCAGCACAAAAACCAAGCCAAGCCTTTTTTTCTGTCCCATTTCATGGATACTTGCACCCACTTCAGGTTAATGTTTCTGTTAAGGACCTGAATGATGAAATACAGATGTGTTTATACTCTTGCTCTTCCTCTCAAACAGGGCTGCTGTGAGCATTCATTCAAGAAAATGAAAACCAGAAGATGCATTAAAAAAATGGAGAAAAAAACATCTTGGGCAGCTTCCTGATAGGAAAAGATCTAGAGGATGTGACACTGGGTCACAAAGTGAGTACAAGTTAATGGGGTACACTTAATCTTCAGGAAGTGTCTACATAAGAATTGGAAGAGAATCAGCAATGATGACTAATGTATCCAGTTTTAAGCAACATACACAAAGAGGTATACTGAAAGATGGAACACAAAGAGAATGATAAGGAGTTTGGAAAAAAAGATCTTTGAAGAAAAGTGGGTGTTTGGAATATAAACAATTTTACTAATGGGAATCATAGAATCATAGAATCCTTAAAGCTGGAAAAGACCTCTATCCAAATTATCAAGTCCGAACATCAACTTAGCACCACCACCATATTCACCCTTAAACCATGTCCTCAAGTGCCATATCCACATATTTTTTGAACACTGCCAGAGCTGGTGACTCCACCACCTCCCTGGGCAGCCTGTTTTGATGCTTGAAAACCCTTTCCATGAAGAAATTTTTCCTAATATCCAGTCTAAACTTCCCTGGCTCAGCTGGAGGCCATTTTCCTCTCATCCTGTCTCTTGTTACCTGGGAGAAGAGACTGACCTCCACCTCACTACAGCCTCCTTTCGGGTAGCTGTAGAGAGCAAAAAAGGTCTCCCCTCAGCTTCCTTTTCTCCAACACAATACTTTTATTTATTTATTTTAGACTCATCTTAATTGCCAAAATATTGTGGATTAACAGCTTTCAGCTAACTGCACTGTGTTTGCTGAATCTGTGGATGGTTGGCTTGAAATCTTTACCTGTGCTGAGAGAAGGATTATGTTAGTGGAAGAATTATGCTTAATGCTGTTGGCTACTAATGAGTACAAGAAGTAAACAGAGAAAGAAGTAAGTTTTAAAAAGGGATGCAGTGGTAGAGAAACTGTGAGTTTTCTGTGTTTCCTCCTTAATTCAGAGATGAAGTAGTACCAGGCTTAGTTCCAGAATGTAGAGGAAAAGGAACAAGGAAGCTAATTGTCTTGTTTTGAGTGTAAGACAACAATTTCAGCAGTTTTATTTTTTATTTTCTGTCTGCAAACTCCAGTGACAGGAGATTTTTCTTCGATGTTAATGTGAACACTGATAAGTGAGCACTCTGATGGTGCTCAGTAAATTATTCTGCTTTGTATTAAGCCATACACCCGCCAATGCAGAGATAAGATGGAGCTTTGCCCAGTGGACAAAACCATACAGCCTCTGATTTGCATCGTTTTTTTTCCTTTAAGGGAAAAAATTATAAAACGTTGGCTAAATGGACATTATCTCAGTTACATGGTTGTACCCTACAGCACTACTGCTGAGTACAATTAACCTTGTTCCAGATATAAGATACTGAAATTGTCATCGGAAGCAGTCCTGAAATTTGGGTCTATTCTCCTGTACCATGAGATCACAAAAAACCCCCATCATGTATAACACTTTTCTAAATGACTGACTGAATTAGTCAATAATTGGGAACCCTTTTATAGTCAACCTCAAATTTATTTTTTACAATTATCCATCTTTTCAGAATAACCTTTAATTAGGAGCATTTAAACTTTGTCTGTGAACTTTTGGTGCGTGTGTACCTAAGAGCATACTGCTGTTTGTGTCTCATAACCATGTGTTAAATTGACAGTTATCACTGTATCCTCCAATACTGAACTTTGGCAGCTTTGTCAGATGTTACCAGCCAACAGTGAAGATGATGAGGCTGAAGGAATGCTTGCACATGTCAACATGCCATAGGGACCAGATGGAAGCACCTGAGAAATTTGGCACTCTTGATGCTGACCTACATTAAAAAATTTTGAGACCATCCATTTGTTAAGGAGGCATATGAGACAATAATGTGAGAGTCAAAGCAAGCTCCAATTTGCTTACATAATGTTCCACATTTTTGGAACATATCCTAAGTGACTCCTTTTCAAAAGGCTGAAAAGAATTTGGTCTGATACAGAACAGAAACTGACAATTGCATTGCCAGTACTTTTGCTACAGATCTGCTTTACTGTTTTGTGCTGAGAACAAAGATGCAGCAGGAGACAAATCAACTTCACTCCAAACTGGCTGCACACATAAAATCCTCAGAAATATTTAATGAAATGAAATGAAATGAAATGAAATGAAATGAAATGAAATGAAATTATTTTGCTTGGAATTTGTGCAGCTCAGTAACCTTCTGCAGCTCCTGTGACAAGTCTCCATAGAATATTTTTCATTACTGTATCTCACATATTAGCAATAATTCATTTCTCTTTTTAATGGCTCAGGATTGTCATGTACATTATACTCCATGAGAGAGCTGGAATCTAAATCCTGGATCTTTTACAAGCCAGGGCAAGGTCTTTCAGATCAGTTTCCTCATAAAAAAAAAAAAAAAAACAAGGAATAGAAATGATACTTCAGAAAGACTCCATGGTATCAACTCATCAAGTATTCAGTGTTTCATACAAAGCTCTCAGAGAGCCATGGCTAAGTGCTATTTGTAGCAGTGTCAAATATTGGAGTTATTAACAGAGGTAACCACAGGGCAGTCAGGAGGAAAAGTTTTAAAAACAGACTTCAAAAGAATAACAAATACTAAAATTCCCTTGCTTTGCAAGTAAAAGTTTAGGGCCTAGACAGCTTGTTCAGATATGTTCAGAATTTAATTTTTTTAAAAACCCATAAATTTATGTTAATTCTGCAAATTCTGACAACTCAATTTAACTCCTCTGTCCCAACTGCATTATCTGTAATGCCCCACGTTTCCTTCCACAGAAGCCTTCATCTTTTGGTCAATTGTATGTCTACTGAGGATGTCTATCACTAATATATTAAAGAGCAGATTTAATACACTAATAGCACTAATACATTAAAGAGCAAAATAATAGCACTAATACATTAAAGAGCAAAGGCTTATTCTCTTCTACTCAACACACGTACGTCAGATGCTGTTATATTGCTCACCAACTTGTAATAATTTGCTTTCCTTGAAGAACAAAAGGGAGAAGCTTATTTAAGCCAAAGGGCTTAAAAAGACAGCAGAGCTTTAGGCAGCACAGCCTTTGCAGCAAATACACTTTTGTGTTTTGCTGAGCTTGCCAATCAGCCTCTGGCTTCCAAAAGGGAATATTTAATCAGGAAGGACCAGACAGTCATTAAATGAAAAGTTTTAATTTTTGCTTCTTATTTTTAACATTACCAATCTCCAATGGTATGATTTGCTATCAAATCCCAGTAGTACAATTCCAAATTTAGAGCTTACATGTCTGTATTCAACTCCACTTAAGGTTTTTGGTACAAACAATTCCAATCAATTGCCATCACGTATATTTACACTGCACAAGTTATCCTACTTCTAATAACCATACTAACAGAAGTCATGAGAATATCTAGAAAACCAGGCATCCAGCAGTCTGGAAGAATTGTTGTCTCTCTTATTGATTATTCTACAGAATGTAATTATAGGCTTATGTTATACATCCTTCCTGCAAACAAGACTGAAGGTCTTGACTGGAGGATGCTTGGGTCCTCAGAAATCTGCTTCCATTTAGGCATTAGCAGAAATAAGCTGTTAGTTGCTCTGTGAATATGTTAATGCTTAGTGACTCCAACACCAAGGATTGCTATTATAAACAGCTGGGACCAGCAGCCCCAACTACTGGAGAGTTCATGTCTGAAAACACAATTACAACTGCAGAAATATAGAAAAAATGCTATGGTGGGAGGAACTTGATGTATATCTTGATGTAAGGCAGCCTGGGCATTGTGCATGGGTCCCAACTGACATATTTGCTATCATCCATGTGAGTGTTAGTCAAGAACCAAGATTAAATGTACTCAGCAAGCGGAGTCCACATGATCTACTGGTACTTACCCACTTAGCACATTTTTAAGTTCTTCGGTCTTTTCCAGATCTCATAAATTTATAAAACTTGAGAAGTAAATGAAAATTCTTCAGGCTATGGAAAGCAATAAAAGCTGTTTTGTAGAAAGCCAAAAGATGGGCATTCTCCACTTTCATTCTCTCTACACAAGGGTCACACTTTAGATGTGCTCTGATGTCAGGGGAATGTCTGGTCTTCGGACTCTTATGCAAGTGAATTGTAGCAGCATCTCTGCAGTTGGTCTACAGCTGCAAGGGAGATAGAAACCAGGAAAAAGTACAGATTTGGACTACTCAAACCCTTCTTCAAGTAGTGGATTGTCCCTGACTGAACACTAGCTGCCCACCAAAGCTGCTCTATCACTACCCTCTTCATCTGGACAGAGGAGAGAAAACATATCTAAAGGCTCGTGGGTTGAGATAAGGACAGGAAGAGATCACTCAGCAATTGCTGTCATGGGCAAAACAGACTCAACTCGGGGAAATTAGTTTAATGTTTTTCAATCAAATCAGAGTAGGATAATGAGAAATAGAACACCTTCACCCCTCTGTTCTTTCTGGGCTCAACTTCACTCTGTATTTCTCTCCCTACTCTTCTCCAACAGTGCAGGGGGATGGGGAATGGGTCTGAGTCCATTCATCACACTTTGTCTCTCCTGCTCTTTCCTCCTCAGGGGCAGGACTCCCTACATTCTTGCCCTGCTCCAGTGTGGAGTCCCTCCCACAGGAGACAGTCCTCTATAAACTTCTCCAAACTTAGTCCCTCCCACAGGCTACAGTTCTTCATGAACTTCTCCAGTGTGGTCCCTCTGTGGGGTCACACGTCCTGGCTGGAAACATGTTCCAGTATAGGCTTGTCTCTGCATGGAGCCACAGGTCCTGCCAGGAGACTGCTCTGGCATGGGATTCCCATGGGCTGCAGGTGGATATCTACTCCCCCATGGACCTCCATGGGCTGTAGTGGTACAGCCTGACTCATCATGGTCTTCACCACAGGCTGCATGGGAATCTCAGCTCTCCCACCTGGAGCACCTCCTCCTTCTCCTTCTTCACTGACATTGGAGTCTACAGGGCTGTTGATCTCAGATATTCTCAATCCTCTCTACTCTAGGTGCAATTTGCTCTTGCACAGTAACTTTCCCTCCCCTTAGCTCTGTTATCCCAGGTATGCTACCACCGTCACTGATGGGCTCCGCCTTGACCACTGGCAGGTCCATCTTGGAGCCAACTGGTGTTGACTCTGTCAGATATCAGGGAAACTTCTAGGAGCTACTCACAGAAGCCATCCCTGTAGCCCCTCCACTACCAAAATCTTTCCACATAAACCAAATTTACTGTAGCAGAGAAATTCTCTCTCCTTGCTACAAAGTTTTTAATAGACTCATGGTAAAATTGAGGGTTGGGGAGTATTGGCAAAAAATAGCATAAGCCACAGGGCATAGGTACCTAAAGCTTTATCCTCTTGCTGCAGTCTTACATCAGGACAGTTCCTTTGATTTTTGTCCTGTGGATAACCAAGTGAACAACCCAGACATGTATATTTATTGAGAATACATGCATTCACTGCATTAATTGTAAGCAAATTTTTATATTCCTTGGTTATTTTTTCCCTAATATAATGCAAGCTGTAGTGTACTTTGTACTGGTCCCTGTACTTTTAGAGACACTACTCATGGCCTTTGCACAAAGTACACTGACAAAAACATGGTTTTGACTGAAGTTAAGCAAGTGGATTGTTCCATATTGGATTTAGTAATTTTGAAGGGCACAGTTTTCACAGAAAGTGGTTGAAAAAGGAAAAATATTAATAATTATATATCCTTGATTAGATTGTAGCTATACAAAAGTAAGTTCTTGATTCTCTGCAATCCTCCAAACAAAGGTACTCAAAGTATAGGAAAGCTAAAGACAAACAGGACTCATGTTTGACAATCTCCATGAAGGATATATAAATTGACTAATACAAAGAAATTTAATGGCAGATTGGAAGAAAGTTAGCTTATCAAAAAGAAACTTGACCCAATTAGAAAGTATTTTGATATTTAGCACATCAAGGAATATACTTCATATTTCTGTATTTGTAACTGTGCTGTTTGGCATTTTCCTTACAAACCCAAGATAGTCCTATCTTCTCTTGGATGAATCCTATCCTTTTCAGATTTGCTGGGAAATTTGGCAACATACAAATAAGACCGTTCCAGAAGTGACCTCATTTCTTACATCTTTCAAACTAACACCAAATAACCTTAATTTTCACTTTCCATGTATAAATCATAGCTACAATAAAGACTTCATCTTTTCCTCAGTTATCTTTTAGAAATTAGACAATAAAATGTCACTCATGCTGTACTTACTGAAAACTAGTCTGAGATAGAAATCAGTTTATTAATTACCAGTGCTGCAGGAGGGCATAGAAACTATCACGTTAACAGATTAGTGATTTTCTACTAGATGGGCATAATTTGATTTGAAATCACTGACTAACTTAAGTGGTGGTTTCCAAGCAGAGTAAATCAGCAGGTGTACTGAGAGTAAATGCAAACAATGCTAATGTGCTCGCACATTTAGATAAGAAGCATCAGCAATGTTTCCTGTCACATTTATTTTATGGTCTAAATAGTATTTGGTGCCAAACTAAAAGCAAAAATATATTTTTTGTTTTATTTCCCACAGCTCCATTTGAATAAAATACATAATTCCAGGCTAAAGGTGCTAAAAGCATGTCTTAATGAGAAAATCAATTTTATCCTGACCTTTTTTGAACCTGTAAGATCTTTGAAAAAGAAGCTATTTCTTTGGCCTGTTCAGAACTGAGAATCCAGCTTAATTATTGAAAATAATTAATAAATTGGGTGTTGAGGAAAAAGCCTTAAGCTATTTGGGATAAACAATATCCATCCCAGCCACACAACACTTAAACTCAAACAAAACTTCAGCATTGATCCAACCTACCAGAGGCATTCAAAGCTGACTGCCTGTGCAATTTCGGCATAAAAAACGCACTTCACTGAATACATGCGCTTTTGTACCATCATGCTTTGGTTGAGTCACAAGCATTGCTGAGCTCAGGGCTGAAGAATGTGTCCTGCCTGCTTATCCTGCAGCACCTTCTCTCTGTGTTAGTTCCAGAATGGTTTTCTTGCAATTGGTCCTTGTTGACCCATGTTGACTTTTATTAGCAGTATGTAAGGCACCATCCCATGTTAGAGAGCAATTTCAAGAAGATCTCATCTGAAAAAACTGTCTCAGTGCTACTTGTGTTAGTCAGTTCTTAACCTTCCCATGAATTACTGCAGAAAAGGGTTCACTACAGTAACTCAAATTAGAAGTAGATGTTATAAAATTATCTAATTTCAATTGCTATATCCATAAATTAAATTCTTTACTTCTTGTCTTAGTCTCAGTGGGTATGGAGACAACTAATTATAGTCTGATTTAAAAGGTCTTCCTGCTGGAAAACTAGAGTTCCCACTCTGTTTTCTCTTTGTAGTGTCTGTTTGTGCCTTTGGTGATGTGCCTGATATACCTCTCATGTACCTCCAGGGACTAACAGTGCTTCAGCATGAAAACATCTCAAAAGTGGGGTCTTTCCTTCCTCAAACAAATCAAGTACCTTCACGTTGGGAAAGGCAAAACATGATCAATGTATTTACCCAGAAGCAAGTTCTCCTATCTGGAAAATGGAACTGGAAAAAACAGGAGTTGGCTAATGGATAGTCAGCTGAGAACACAAATGTTGTTGTAGCTGGGAGGGAATGTTTTCTTCACTGCAGGATTCAGAGACCACTGAGTCATTTCCAGCTAACTGATAATGTTGCAAATAGCTGCCTTGAATAATAATTGCTTTGTCATGAGGTACAAGGCATGCTGAGATCAAAGATTATTGGATCTCAAGAGTACCATCAAGTTCATTGCACAAAATGATAAACTCTTTGTATTAGGGAGGTTTCATCTAGAGGGAAGTGGTCTTGTTTCTAACATTGTGTTGAGGGCCAGCTGGCAAGCAAGTTTGCAAGCACAAGATGATGCAGCTGCAGGCACGGCCCAATATCCAGTGTTGTTAGATGCATCACTACAGCACAATGTTATGTTCATGATGTCAGAATAACAACACTCATGCAAGATATAGGTAGTGGGTTTAGCCCTCAGTCATAAGGATTCAGCTGTCAAGTGAGTCAAAGCCACTCAGAGACTAAATATTGAATGATTTAAAGTTGCATGTGCCAGAAGACAACCCAAATCCAGTTTGTTGTTGCTCTTAAAATAAAAAAAAATCCAGTGCAAAAGACTCAGGGACACAGGACACAGTGTACAATGTCATAGCAAAGGTGGATGGCTTTGCCATGTGGAAATATCAGGATTGTTTTGATGAAAATAGACATTATAAAGATGCATCATGTATAGCATGAAATTAGCAAGAAAGCAAATTTCTTGCCAAATAACCAAACAGAAGTTGAAGTAAAGCTTTCTCTCTTCAGATGTAAAGGGTAGGCAAAAAAACCCAGAAGATCAGCAGCAAGCTAGGCATGAGAAAAACATCCAATTCTTTTACAAAGGCTTAAAAAATGTTTGTAGTTCTAAAGGTAGGGATGTCAAGCCACTTCTCAGCAGTGAGAGTCAAATACAGCTGGCTGATGAAAAGAAAATCTTGTGTGAACATTGTAGCAGTTTATTAAATGGTCTATCAGCTTTGACAAAGTGCTGTAAGTCCCAAAGCAGCCACTAGCAACCCCAGCAAATTTGTACTCTTAAAGTCACCAAACAAGGTTACCAGATGAGTCAAAAGGCATCACAGGTGCTTCTATAAATTCATACATGGATGGTGGGCAGCAGATGGTCATGTTACTGCTTCAGGTAATGATCAATTCTCAGAAAGTTTAATGATACAAGCAATATTCCCCACTCCGCTTCAAAAACCAGGGAAGTGACCCTCCACATTCCACTGTGCTCAACCTCTGCAAAAATCCTTGGGAGACAAATAGGCAGCTACTCACTTAAGGAGCTTGCTGGAAAACTGTTTCTGAAGGACAATTGAGCTCTCAATGTGATTGAGACCTGACTGCAGCAACCCCTTTTTATAGCTGGATAACGTCAGGTGAAGTATGCAGTAAACTAAAGATTTGCATACTGTGTCAGATGAAAGCCTTTGAGACTGTAAGTTATGAGAGTCTTTGGAAGTAATTGCAAAAATCCTGATGTCCAGATAGTTTTATGAATCCTGCTTCATGGTCTAGAGATGAGGGTTCCTGATCACAGCAGGCTGCCACAACATTTCACTGTACTGGTACTGCGTAAGGCTGTATTTGCTACCTGCTTCCATTTCATCACACTTCTACAGTAACATTTTATTCAACGGCAATGGAAGATCCATTTTCAATTACCAGATGGTGTTTTCACCATAGAGACACACGATCCAAAGTCAAAGGCTGTAGAGCAACCGCCTTTACAGATGACTGTGCATTATTCACCCACTCATGTTAGCCTGCACAACACATTATAGGCTTATAAGATCACAATTCCAGTCAGCTCAAAATTATTATCACAAAAAAATTCAACCCTGTACCTTTCCTTACTGGAAAGCACGATGAGCATGTTGAGAAGGGTGACAACACAGTAGCCAGGCCCTGTTAGTTCAGCTACATGCTGCCACATAACACTGCAAGTGATGATGGAGTTACTTAGAAGACTGTAGAAGCCAACACAGATTTGGGACAGATTGAAGAGGTACGTCTGGAATGACAAAAAAAAAATCGTACATCTTCAAATAAAATAAATGCATACTATGCAGGTGTCATTACTATTCTTCAATGTGAAAAAATTGAAAAATTTAGCGTCATTGCATCAATCATACACAGGCTTTCTTGTCTCCTCACTGATAGCAATTTCTGAGCACTGAGTTCTCAGAGCATTGATGTCACAAAGCTCTCAATGTTTTGGTCTGGGGAAATGTGCTGAACAAAATATCTTCTGAAATTTTCTTTGTACGACCAAATCAACTGGGTTGCGGGTCTGAAAACCAAGTTAGAAGGATATTTTCAGTTATATGGAACTTCCTCTACATCATGGAAAACTACATATAGAGGCTATCTACTAAGGCCATATCAATGTTGTCTGAGCATGTGAGCAGAAAGAGATTATAATGCACAGTCAAGAGGTGAGAGAGGACAAGGAGAATAGATGTGGTGTTATGCAGATAATGCTATGGATGATAATTGCACTGAAGAAATCAGGTTACATTTATTAACAAAAAGCCACAAAATTTCAGTGTAATGTTCTGAGTCAGCAGGAGACACTATGATTTCCCAATAACAATAATAACAGTAGATCCTGTTATTCCAGAATTCATGCAATTTCATTAAAAATTCATAGTCTCCAAAACTGACTAAGTTTGAAAACAGAGGTTTTTTTATGAGAAGGAAATTCACACATTGTAAAAATAGAATATTCACCAACTCAGATATTCAAAATATAAAGAGAGATTTGAATATGCCTTCTACCAAAGGTCTTGTTCCTTGGGTTATTGCCCCCACAGTATCCTCTGCCATTCAAGTAGAGGTAGTAAGACACTTGTAACTTGCCTTGTTTAAAGGAGAAAAAATTTTAGCCCTCGTATCTGTGTCACAAAAGTCACCAAAATTAGTTAAATGTCGTGTACACAAGTTGCAAATTTATGTAACCATGCCTTGCACATTTGAACTGAAAAAGGTGCGAGCAAAATTTTATTTGGTAGGTGATTTTTGAACCAGATTAAGAGCAATGAAAATGCCACCATCATCATGAGGATAAAATAAGAATATGGACAGAGGTCCTTGCAACCAAAACCCATTCCTTCTCTCATTTCATATAAGGGGTTCATTTCAGATATCTCAGCATCACCTATTTTCAGAATTAACAGTCATCATCTCTATTAAAGCTGCAGATTTGAACATGAGCTCACTCAAAAAAGTGTTGTATTCTTTTTTTCTCCCATCTGATACCATGCTAACTATCAAGGAGTTCTGAATTTTTTTGTTTGTTTCAGTTTCAATGGAACTAATCCAAATATGGCAAAGATCCATAGTTCCCTAAGGGCTTAGCCAGTAGAGAAAGGCTTTACTCATGAAGGCAAGATAATGGATTTCTCAGATATATTTAGTTAGCACTGCCTGTATCCTCTGCAGGAAGCACAGCCTTCTGCTACTCTTCACTTCAAATTATTCATTTAACAAATATTTGACATGTTACTCACTAATATTTTCACCCAAAAAGCAGTTTATAACAGCTTCTGCAGTAAAGAAGAATCAATATTCATGGTGTTTTCCTTGCTACCTGTGTTCATTTCACAGTCTCTTTGTTTCTGTTTGCCTAAATGATAGAAAGTGATTTTCTTTGTCCTCTCTTTCTTTCTATTGATGCAAAACATAGGGTCTATGAATTCTTGGACTTTCAAACTTTGCCCTAAGTAGTAAGGATGAGGTAAAACTTAGAGGGCATTTAAATTACAGGGATATGGGGTGTAAGACTAAAGGATTCTTTTATTTTCCTCCATTGATCTAGGCACTGATGCACTTCAAGATCAGTATAAAGACTGTTCGGCTTGAACAAGAATAAAAGATGAGCCACTAGTCAGTGTCAGAAAAATTCTGTCACCATAGGGATCAGTAAAAACATGCAGGGGATTCTTGAAGAAATCAACACTCCAAAATACACATTTGACTCTTATCACCAATTATCTATTGTGGCAGGCATAGTGAGTTAAATGTGGAAGAAAAGCTTTAACAGACAAAAAAATGGCAAAAGGATTGATGAAGAACTGTAAAAAATGGGGCGAAGAAACATACAGCGCTGTGAACACAGAAGGAGAAAAGGAGCAGATGAAGATAAGAAGGAAAAGAAACAAGAGAGAATTCTTGTTCCTTTCAGAGTACTTCCAGCATGTCCATCCCCAGGCACAGCTGCAGGGTGAAAGGTCCTCATTCCCAGCTGTCAATATGTCTCCATCCATGTTCATAAACCTGGTCTAATGAAAACAGAATACCTCGAACTGCAAGGCTGGAAAAATCCAAGCACCCCAACAAAATTTCCCCAACCCGGGAAATTTAAGGGTCAAACTGCCTTTTGACCCAGCTCTTATCAGCAAGGTTATAGTCACAATTAAATTTACATCCAAATTAGGCAGAACGGAGCATATTCGTGGTGCCCAAGCATTAAGATGATTTACTGAATTTACAGTATCTCTTACACAGATATACAAGGCAAACCTGACATGAAATATAAGGCCCTGTTATAAACATGTAAATCACTGCAGAAGGAAGAGAACAAGAACTGACTTCTCCAGGCCAAATGAGTAGCCAGAATTTTTACTCTGAGTATCTGGGACTTACAAGTATCTGATATTTCATTAATGTGCTGTTCCAAAATCTTCCTAGTAAAATATAAGTGTCTTAAAAAATGTTCATATAAAATCTGCAGCCAAAAATTAAGAATGCTAATTTTAAAACTTTTACCTATTAACAGCACACAGCTCCAGTATTTCAGAGCTACATTCCTGTGACTGTAAACACAGTTTACAGTAGAATAATTAAGTAACCTAAAAAACTTCTTTACAGTTGCCCGGTATAAATGCCAATAATTTATTCATTATACCACGAATAAGGCAGTTCTCCAAAGGACTGACATATTACAAAACAATAGAGGTTTCTACAGTATCCAAATAGGTAAAGCAGATTCTGAACTGGGTAAAAAGAATCTAAAGTGGGATTTGTACAAGATTTCACATCATTTCTCCATATGAGGTCAAAACCTGCATTCATACTGAAATGCCTATTTTAAAGAAGGTCATTCTGTCAGAGGTTATTTCACCTTTGAAATAATGTTATATTTGTGATTAAGAAGTGCAATTCACAGTGGCACTTGGTCTCATGACACATATTCAGGACTGCAATGTCAACCTGTACAACTAAGTGCAGTATAATTGTTGATAATATATTAGTTTAGTTTTAACATTTCCTAAAAACCTCCATAGTATGCTGATAAATTTTCTCAAAGCAATTTACCATTAGAATAAATTTATGAGTACTATTATACCAAAATT
The DNA here is from genome assembly GCF_003945725.1 of Corapipo altera. NCBI lineage: Eukaryota > Metazoa > Chordata > Aves > Passeriformes > Pipridae > Corapipo > Corapipo altera. The sequence continues at coordinate 917,795 of NW_020884886.1, read as the reverse complement.
TTAAAAATCAGGATATCAATTTAGGCAAAAATGTGTTTTGAAAACAGTGGAGAAAGCTTTTTGACAGCGTTGAAATATCTTGTTTTGACATTTTCAGCATAAGAAAGTAGGATCAGGAGTTCGCTAAGCAGGAACAGTGTTAAGTGACTCTGTACAGCTCTAGACTCTCTATTTTGATCACTTCAAAACTCTATTTACAGTAGCTATTATTTATATCAGATTTCTGCAGTGGAGAAAGCAGCTCACTAAGAAATTAAAGTGTTTTGATATGGATATTGAAAAAAGCATCATCTTAATCCATCCACACTTTTAAAAGATTTTTCAAGAAAATAGTAAATTGTTAGTTATGTCATTTTCTAACTCTTTTTTAGAAAAAGTGGAGTTGACATGAGCTTATATGCACATCTTTAAGTCACTGTAATAAAGGTTCATCTTCTGATTGTCACACTCCCATTCCTGGACTATAGAGACCAATTTTATGTTCAATTTAGGATGCCTGTTTGAGCTCAGCAAGATAATTGTGGTCAGAATACCACCTCATCAGTTGAAATTCTGTCAATTCAGTGGCTCTGCTATCTTCAATTTGCCTTGGAAAGAAGCATAGGGTTCTTTCAGCCAACAAACTCCACGGAGAAAAACTAAGGTCCTGGAGTGAAATTTCAAGAAAGAAGGCATTTATGTCAAAGAGCAGTTGTGCACCTGTGCTGTCAATAAATCCAAATGCCAACCTATAACTCACGGTGGATCTTAATACAGGGTTTTGTGAGCAGTGTTAAGGAACGAGATAAAGTCTCAAGCAATTGGTATTTTGTAAGTAGAGACAGTGGATAATGAAAGAGATTGAGAGGAGGAAACACAGCTGTCCAAAGTGTATATGTTCGATGGGGTTTCTGTCCTTTAAACCTTTAGTTCATATTAATTTATTTTCTTGCAGGATTCTTATTGCTGCAGCTCACAGTTGTACTGAATTACAAAGGGGTTGTAGAACTTATGCCATGTGGGAAGTAAGACTTAAAGTCAAGCTTATATTATACACACAAATGTGATCAAAAAAATTACACTATTGGATTAAACTTTTAATTAGTGTCAAGATCTTGTACAAAGCAGCCATTGTGAGTACATCACTGTTCAAACTTAACTTTACGCAAACAAAAGATATTAAGGTTATGCTAAAGTGTTTGATAAGATATTGTTAGAATTTGATAGTCAGGAGAAACAGACAAATAAACAAGTGTATTTTGTACTAAAATGAAGGACTGAAATAACTGATATTGATAAGGTAATCCATACGCTTGGAAGATTTATTTACAACTGAATTCCCTGTGTCATCCTCAAGATGTAATGCGGGTGGTATACATATAATCTTTACAAGATATAAAAATACCTGAGACCATTAAATGTGTCATCCAGAGGCTTATTAACAACAACAACAACAAAGAGAGTCTTGTTAAGGCAATTTCAGTTGAAAACAGATTTAGGGTATCTAGTTTTATTAGGGCTATTTAGGAAGTCTCATTCCCACAGATTAGCCAAAGAGGGACACAACTCTTTGAGGCTGTGCAATTGACCCAACTTGAGCAATGCAATTGCCAGGTCTCTGTTGCCTACTCACACTCAACTCTCTTCCACCAGCTGCCTGATCCTATACATCCAGGGTTGATTTTAAACTGTGTGTTTCCTGTACTGAAAACAAGAAACCATTTGCACAAACAACCTGACAGATTAAAGAGGACTGCCTATAACCTAAATGCCCTACTTTATAATTCTCTGTGGGCTGTGCTCAGTGTTTGTATCTAGCATCACTGTCAGTCATTCCTGCATCAGCTGAACAAACTTCTCACACTACCAGTTGGTTGAAAGAAGATTCAAGGAACTTCTAGGCCAAATCATGAGATGTCTACAGGCTTATATAACCACAGGATGGAGACAACTTAAAATGTTCGCTCATACTTAACCTCATTTTCTTGTTATTTACATTTCAGTTCATATTGAATTCAGGTATGGGTTGGACTGTTAAAGGGCACTGAAAAAGGTAGAGGATATCATTTCATAGGCTACCAAACATCTCAGTCACTTGTCCTAAATTAATCTAAAAATTTGATGTCCACTGTTGTTGGAGGTGACAAAGAGTTGAGATACATCAGTGCGGCTGGCAGAAGTAAAACAGGAGCTAGAAGATGTACATGGCCTAAGGGTGCAATGTCAAGATTTAGGCATCTACAGACAGATATTTCTAGATGAAGTGTCTTGAATTTGGAACTTATCCTGTGGCTTGGAAACACTCTGTTCTCGTTCCATGCAGCACAGAGGTCTGATGACTTTTTTAAACAAGTTCAGTAAAAGTTCTTTTTCACCAATACTGGTTTGTTTCTTTCAATGCTACTAAAAAGAAACCAACAGAAACACATAAGTATTACTTACTTAAGTTTAAGAAGCAACAAGAGAGATTGCTTGCATTGACATGACAAAACGCTCAGCAAAAACACTTTGTGTCAAATACCTATTGATTCTTTCTTACATTTCAAAGGCAGGCAGATGTATATGCATCTTTCCTGGAATATATTGATCTTCAGTAGCATATAAATAATAGAGAATAGATAATTTCATTGTATCATTGTGATGGAAAGTGACACGACATCTATAAAGCAGTAAACAAAAGGTAAGAACATCAGGTATGTGCACGTTGTTGAAATGTTTCAATATATGGTGGGAGAAAAGCAACATTAATTTGAGAGAGAGCAGAACTGAGTTTGCAGATGCAAAACCCTGGCATTTTACACTGAACCATTATGAATAAAAAAAATACAGTCTTAGAGAAGACTTAATAAATTTTGCTCCTCAGTCACTTAAGTACCACAGTCTAGTTCATCATTACAAGTTCAGAAATTTGATATTTGAGTGTCAAGCATCTACTTCTGCTTGCAAAAATTAAAGGATTCCCTTGAGTCTAGAAAATTCCTCCTTTACCACTGAACACAAATCACATAATATTTCAGAGATCCAATCAGAGAAGCATTAAGACATTTCCTTGCATCTTGTGTTAAGGAAATTCTAAAAAAGGTTTCAGTTATTGAAAGCAATCACAATGAGACTTTTAGCTTCAGCTTGCATTTCATTCTGCTGCTACTCGTCTTCAAAAAACAGGTTGCAAAGGAAAGTCAAAATTTTGCAAAGGGATGTTTGGTCATCTGTATTGGTGATAAAAGGTCAAAAAGACCTTTATAAAGTTTCATCCAGTAACTCAATTGTGAGAGCAGTGTCCTCCTTTTGGACTTCCTGAAGTCTTCCATTTTCTTTATATTTACTTTTAGATAGACAGTTAGCATCTAAAAATAAAAGAAGACTGATTCAAGAAATAAACAGCTGGTTTATTACTTGTCATAATGTTGTAATTATTTTATAATTCCCTTTGCTTTCATATTCTATTCCCCCTCCCCCCTTGAAAATAATCTTGTGGAAACAGGTAGTAGAATGGGACTGAAGTGATCTCATGTACAGCAGAAATAATTTACCATGAAAGCAAGTAGCTTCAGGAAACAGCATAGACTGAAAATTGTTCCTTCTGTCTTCACAGTGAAGACTTTTCAATCGTCCTGCCATTCAAGGTCAATTCATAAAATGACTTTGCAGATAAATAGACAGACTATATTTGCAACATATATTATTTGCAGCAGGCAACGTGAGTCATGCCGCCTGTTATTAACAGAAACATGACCCCTGTATCAGTGGACATTTCAAAGAAATGTTTCTTTTGCAGATTTTAACCCATGCATCTACCTATGCCCATCTACACTACGTGTAGTTTGAACTCAGTAAAAAAATCCTATCTTTCAATATTTACATTCTAAAATATATTCCTTTGCTCGCTTAAGACACGTGGCTGTCTGGCTAATGAAATGCTGACAAATGATCTGCTATGTTGTAAATGGGGCATTCAGAAGTGGACAAGACAATTACATTATTTATCAAATGACTTTTCAATCAAAGTCAAGGAGTCTTGCAAAATCATATGCAAAGTATAAAAAAAAAGACTGGGGCGTGTTTGTGAAAAATACCATAAAATAGACTCTGTTTGCTGGTAGAGAAAGAATATGAGCACACCATTGGAATGAGATGAATATTTCATATTAGTATAATTGTATATAAATATATACCTATTTTTATATATCTGTTTCTGTCTTTCCAGATACATTTTTACAGAAATTAAAAAATACTCAACATTGATAATATCAATGACAAATATGTTAAAAAATGTGGATCCTCTTTCATTGTATTCAGACTGAGTTTTATATCTCAAAGATTCTCTCGACTTCCTCTGACTCATATCTGTGCAAATCTGGGACCAAACTGCTGAAGTCAGTTATACAGTCACAGATCTGATGAATAAAAGACCTGAATAAGCACATAACCAACATACAGAAAAAAAAAAAAGAAGATTACAGTAATAGTCCCCTTAATAATAGTCCCCTTAATATTGTCATATTATCATACAAGCATTATTTCCATTTCTAGAGTGAATGGTAATCTGTCATAACTAGCAATCTCATAAATACAAATCTGCTTTCAAGGATTTTAAATTCTTTTTCAGATTTTGAGTGAACCACAATGTGGTATATATGTATGTATACAAAAAAGTCCAAAAGAAAAAGAAAGTTGCCATTTAAATAAATAAACAAAACAGCAATCTTTTCTCTCCAAAGAGCTGGTGAAGGATCTGGAGCACAAGTCTCATGAGGAGCAGCTGAGGGAGCTAGGGGTGTTTAGTCTGGAGAAAGGGAAGCCGAGGGAAGACCCTATCACTCTCTACAATTACCTGACTGGAGGCTGTAGCTGTGTGGGTGTCAGTCTCTTCTTGCAAGTAGCAAGTAACAGGACAATAGAAGATGGCCTCAAGTTGCACCAGGGGAAGTTTATATTGGATATTAGTCATAGAAAGGTTTGTCAAGCATTGGAACAGGCTGCCCAGGGAAGTGGTTGAGTCACCATCCCTGCAGATATTTAAAAGACTTGTAGATGTAACACTGAGAGACATGGCTTAGTGTTGGATTTTACAGTGTTTGATTAACAATTGGACTTAATGATCTTATTGTCCTTTTTAACCTAAATTAGGTATTTAAAATGCATTATATTTTGGATTTTTTCTTGGACAGACATGTTGCTAAAAAATGACCATATGTCATGTAAGCAATGAAGATACTCCACAGAGGCAAAAAGTAAGTTAGTGATGAAAGCACATTTATCTTTAAAGTTGCAATTTGAATAAAAATTTTTGTGAGTCCTTAAATATCATACAGTAAGGAGTTGGGTTTTTAAAAAAATTATTCATAATTCAAGGAGTCCTGACAGTCTGAAATTCTCTTGTGTTCTTACATGAATTTCTACACGGGTGGACATTAGGGAGCTTACGTTCAATAATGCAGATGTAATTGTAAATTCCCATAAAACAAATCGGGATTGGTGGTGGAAAATGCTTATAAAAATAAATAAATAATAACAGGACCAGAAAAATTCTTGGTCACCAAAAAATCACCAAAAAAATGGTGATCTACTTGTTTTTACATCTTGATAATCCATGTCTGACCCTTGACCCAAGCAAGAATAGAACAGAATTCCTGAATTCTAGTGTAATTCCCAATAACAGAGACAACACTTCTCTCCTCCCAATACAATCTATTCCTCCCTTGGGCAGGCATTATCACTAGAAAAGTTTTCCTAATGTCTGCTGTAAAGAGTCCTAAAAAATTCCTAAGGAAAATTAAGCACTCTCCTTTTTGTCCTGTGTGCTGTGAACAGTGGGAATGGACATTTTTCCTCCTCTCCCAGGCAGTTCTCAGGAACAATGACATGGCAGGTCTACCTACTTCAGCCAAAACTAGCAACTGATTGTCTCAGGAGAAACAGAGGTATTGATGAGGGAAACTTGTTACAAGGCTATAGCCTCCTGCTTTATAAGAGATTCCATGATTTCAGGATTTATGCAGTGTCTGGAAACTGTTATTTCATCATACTGATGTCATCCCTTTATTAACTGAGAAACAATAAACAAAGTGATGAAAAAATCAGTAATCACTCTTTTGATGGCGTGAAAAAATTCTCACTGCACTTCCTAGATTGATGTCAAGCAATGGCAAACTTGCTAATATCTCTTCTCAGTCTCTGCCCTAAAACATTGCAAGTTCTCTGATTTTCTAATTGTACTGTCTTAGGAAGAGCTGAGGATGAGATATTCCAACTATTTCACTTTACAGCTTTTCTTTCCAGTATTGCAAATCAATCTGCTTTACCAGAGTTATAAATGATGCCATTTGATTTGAAATTCTGTTGTTACAGTTCCCTGTGCATGATACAAAGAGGCATGAGAAAAAATTAAGACCCACAATGACAACAAACAAAGCCATTTAAGCCTCTAAAACTTTTTAAATGAGCCCTGGGCAATAGCTGTTCAACAGCTCAATTCTGCGTTTTCCAGAGAGACCACTTTGGATGATTTTTTCTTTAAATTTTAGCTATAATACTTATGCAAACAATATAACCTTATAGCTTATGATCCTCTTTTGTGAAAGAATACTGAAACTGAGTCTTCAACAAATTCATGCTAAAACTAAGAGTAAAATTTTAATATTTTAAAAAGTTATCAAGAAAATAAAATGTTTCCCCAATATAATTTCAGAAGTTCACCTGTCCAACAATTTATATTTGCGCTATTCGTGGGAATGTTCAAACATTTTACTATACTAAGTGTTTTCAGTAGGCACACGATGTGATCTGGTGATGTTCAACTAGAGCAGAGTGATGTTGGCACTTGAAAATAAATGTTGGATAGTGTGATGACACGGTTATAAAATGACGGCTGATACAGAAAAATTACTCACAGGTGCAAAATAAACCACATCTGTAAGCGTTGGTATGGTAGAATTCATGGTGCCAGTGAGACAAAAAAAAGCTGTGAGAAGGGGAGTTGTTCAGTGCATGAGGAACAAAGAAGCACGGAGACAACAGTGAAGGCTGTGGAGGGATGGCTTTTGATAGGGCAGCCATGGGAGAGAGTCCTTGATACAGGAATTGTATTGACCCATTACTTTGATGTCATGAGGAAATCTGAGGGGCTGGGAGAGGAGTTTGGAACCTGTTATTGCAGTTCAGTGAAAGGATGGTACTGGTTTCACATTTCTTGAGTCAGTGACCAGTGTGGGGTGAGTATCAGGAAAGCCAAAAACAAGAGGAGAGATGAGATCAGACTAAAATCCTATGAAACCAGCTGTGCTTTGTGCCCTAAAAGGAAAAAATGACTTTAAAAAATGTTTGCTGGAAGTATAAGTAGAAGATAGGCACACATTTTTTACATGTTAGTTGGACTCTAGAAACCAATGTAAAACACCTGCAGGATGGCTAGACCAGTATAATTAGCTACTCTTCATATTTTCCACATAATAACAACTTCAACTTTATTGCAACAGAAAGCTGTATAAAAGTAACGGAGCAGGAAATTATCTCCACAGTGGAAAAGATTTCACTGTTGTGACAACTGATGCACATTACAAACTGTCTGATGATATAACTGTGGCATCAGAGCAGAAAATATTCTATTCTGTATCACCCCTAAATTCCCCATTACAGTTGTTGTAATAGCTCAGTCGTATTATTTTTGGAGATCATAGACAAAGCTGAATGTTATCTCAGTTATTGCTTCTTGCTTAATGGTTGTTTCATGATGTGGGTTGGACACACTAAGGACAAGCATGGTCTTTGAGCTAAGAAAATGCTTCATCCAAGGAGCTTAAAAGCTAGACATATGTGCAGGTACTTAGTGAAATATCACCATTTTGAGAGATAACTTTATGAACTCAGCTCCTCCGCATAATGTCAGCTGCTTTAGCTCATGTTTGTGTTTCACTGCACACCCGTAGAAGGCATTTCTCTTTTTTATTCTGAGGTTAAGAGATGCTCCAGAAGGTCTCAATTTCTAAGAGAAGCTATGCTGCTCTATTCTCCTTCATCATTACTGGGGTTTTCCACAGCCAAATTAAGTGTTCTGTGCTACCCATTTTCATACTTCACTATTTCAATGCCAATTAAGACCTAAAGGGTCCTCTATACTTTAAGGAACAGAGAAAAGTTTATAGAGATCTACAAAAGCACAAAAGGAAGTAAATGTTAATCACTGACAGCAAACCATGGGTTTGAACACACAATCTCATCCATCATTAGAAAAAGATTCTTCACCCAGAGGGTGGATGGGCACTGGAGCAGTCTCCCCAGGGAGAGGTCACAGCACCAAGCCTGACAGAGTTCAAGAAGCATTTGGATGATGCTCTCAAGCAAATGGTGTGACTCATGGGGATGGTCCTGTGCAGGCAGAAAGGTGGGACTCAATGATCCTTGTGGGTCCCTTCCAACTCAGCATATTCTGTGATTCTGTGATCATGTGCAGCACATCTCCTAGAAAAGATCTGCATTGGCTTGATATTGAGTGAGGGCTGGTGCTGGAGCCATACACTGGATTCCTTTCTTTCCTTCCTTCTTTTCTATCCTCTATATATCTATTTCAGATTTATGTCCTTTGAAAGAGGACGATGGCAGGGACTGGTACTGTGAACCTTTATGTGCTGCTCCAACAAGTTTATGTCAGACTTTTCTTTATGTTAGCCCAGAGCAATCCATGTCTTTGTTCTGGGAAGCCACAGCACTAACATAATCAGGGATAAGGTAGTATTATCACCAAGCTGATCTAAACCTTTCTCAGGATGCCCTCTTCACCTCTGCTATACACGCTGTGTTGTAGCTCAGGGAACTGTTCGCCATATTTCTGGTTCGTGGGTCATTATTGCTCTTTGCACAGGTGATATCTGAGTGAAACAAGATTGATCACTGCATTGTTTGAACTGTTCTTTGACTGTCCATCTGCTGAATGCTTCTTGATATTAATTTCAAAAACTGAAGAGTTCTGAGCCAGAAAAGCACTTTGAAGAGCCTCCTCTGGGATATTTATTCAAGCATTACAGCAGAAAATCTGATTTTTAAGACAGCTTCCAAGATGTAGGTTTCCCTTTATGAAACAAGGATCTCGATATAAGGTGACAATATATGCATGAAAGTTACCTAATTTTCCTTTCACTTCAAAAGGGGTTTCAAAGGACCCATCTTTGCAAACCCCATTTTCATCTCCATGTCCAAAGAAATATAGTATATTAATGTTAGAGTGAACTGAAATAAAATTGGAAAATGTGGCAAATACTCCAAAGCTTCTTCAGGGATTTTTTACTCTGCTTTTTTTATCCACCTCTGCATTATTAAATGAAAGAAAACATTGTCATTACCTTTCTTCTGCAATGTAATTGAGGTAAGGCATTGTCTTCTCAGTTCTGCTCTTTCTTCCTACTTGAAGGATGGATTGCTAATTGGACTTTTCCTTATATGGTCTAACAGAGATTTTGAAAGCTTTCCTATATTTTGATTCTACATATATTATTTCAAGCCCCAGTTTTGATGAACATGTGGCTTCTGTTAGATCGCCAGTTTATTATAGTCATGCCAAGGCTCCTCATATCAAGTTCATGGAGAGTTTGGCTCGTGATAGACAAGTCAGGAACATCAGGCATGATAGTGAAATGTAAAACCAGAACTGCAACTTGCATGGCAGAGGCAGTAATCCTTCACGCTGCTCAGCCTGAAACAACTGATGGGTAAGAATCCACTGGAGAGAGTCCAGAGGATAGCAATGGGAAACAAAAAAAAAAAACATGGAAAAAATTTTCTCCTTGAATAAATCTGTAAAGCACTGGGGCTGTTTAGATGTGAGAAGTGGCACTGCAGTAGTGTTGCAGCACAAGCATTGTCTAAGCCCCTTTTGGATAAGGTGTGAAAAAAGTTACATATTTAAATAACTTCCAGATGGTAAAGATAGTGAGGCTTTGAATGCCTTGCCTTGCAAGACTGGGAAACGGCCATGACAAATCCCACCTTTCAACAGGAAATGAATGGGATTATGATATAAGCCTCAAAAATGGTACTTCCTTTGGCTACTTCTTTGCCCAGTTTGTGATTCTTGACATGTTTACTGTTTTCACCAATCACAAAATCATAGAATGGCTAAAGTTAAAAAAGACTTTCAAGATAAGCAAGTTCAACTCTCAACCCAGCACCACCACCATCTTTACCATTATATCATGTCCTCAAGTGCCATATCCACATGTTTTTTGAACACTTCCAGTGATGGCGACTCCACCGCTTCCCTGGACAGCCTGTGTTCTGATCCCCTCCATGAAAAAAAATTTCCTAATATTATCTAATCTAAACCACCCTCACACAACTTGAGGCCATTTCCTCTCATTCTAAATATTCAATTAATATTTTCTCTTGCAAATGTAGATACACAGCTTTTACACATTTATCTGCTAAATCTGCTTTTTTTTTTTTTCTTAAAAAAAAAGGATAGCTGCTGGGTATCCCAGCTTAGCTTTGACACAGCCTTGCAACTCAGACCAGGGTACAGCAAAGAGCAGCTCTGTAGAAGCAAACACCACAGGTCACTGCTCCCCTCAGTGGTGTTACTGCAGTAATTTCTTGGAAGATGAAGAGTACTGTCAGCAGAGCCTAAGTAACAAAGAGGAGAGGATTTCTGTCCCTCACCTGGAGGTGTGATTATTGAGTGATTCTGAGCAGATACCAATAAGTCAGGCCCTGAAGCTGCAGCATATGCTATTCAACCATTAACCAGTTTTCTTCCCATCTGGCCAATGTTGCCTGCAGACCTCAGAAACCCTCCACCCAAAAGCCTGCTGTCTAATTTACTGAATTTATCTGAAGGATGAGCAACTGAGGATGAGCAACCTGTCAGCTTAAGGTAGCCTGGATGGGAGATTGGCTGTCCTTAGAGAGGTTATGAATGATGACGGAGCTAAACTTGGACAGGTAAATTCTTCTGATGTGACAAATAATCATGTGTGAGGCATGTATTGTTGGCTCCTAACTGAGAATGACAACAAAGTGCAGTAGGAGTGTTGTGATAGAGATGCACTGAGCCAGGTGTCGAAAACTCAAGCATGTCACCTGGATCAGAGTCAGTGCTCCAAAGGCAAACCACCAATTGCCACTGCTTACTCTCTTGTTACCAGCTCTAGCTCTTTTTTTGTCTCACTGTCAGCATCACTAAGGTGGTGACACAGGCAGTTAGAAAGCAGGAGGTTGAAGACAGCTACCTTTAGCCCTAAAGTGGGATACAGTCATTTAGGACTGTCTGTTGTTTCCACGATGAGTTGCAGTCCTCTTCTTGCCTTACTTAGCATTTACAGGGTAAGCCTCATTTGCCCTGATGCTCATGCAACAGTAAATGGATCTTCATGGCACAGTTTTTCACCTTCTTCAGAAGCCCCAGAGATGTTTAGCAAGTGGTATTTTTTCCAAACTCGTAAAACAAAGTATTTGTCCCATTACTTTGTATTCCTTCAACACCTTAACCTGACTGGAACACAGCTAAGCATCACTCTGTACCCTGAAACACCACACAACTAGACATCATCACCCTGTGCTAATACCCCCAAACAGTACTGCCATGCCCTGCTGGCTTGTTGGCAGTGCATGCTTGTGACAGCTTCTAGAAACTCCTTCACAGAGTCATGATCCAACAATTCACTACTGTCTTTGCTGACTCCTATCACAGTATCATGCTGCCTGGGTGCTTGCTCCACACATCACAATCCCACACATCTCTAGGCAAGCACACAGCTCTGAGGGATAATATGCAACCAGTGTGTTATACCTTAACATATTTCTTTTTTTTTTTTTTTCCGGAGGCTTAGGGAGTTTAAACACCTTCTGTTTTGCTTTTACAGCATCCAGTTTATCCAGTTTGGCTCATGTACCTACATCTGTCTACCCTGAATGAATTCTGAAGGTTACTAGTGCTTCAGTGTAAGAGAGTTCAGTATGTTCTGCACAGCAATTCATGCCCTTAAAGATTCATGTTCTACAAGTCCAGTTCTCTCTCAGCAACTCAATCTCTTCCTTTGCTTTTGGTTACTATACAGCACCAATTGCACAGTCTGATCCTGTTCAGGTTAGGTACTAGTGTCAGTTCTCAGACAGTCTGTGAACTTGATAAACTCTCTCAATTCATGATACAGCTGCCTTCTAAACAATGCTGTTGTTTTTCTAGGCTTTCTGAGGCAAACATGCTGTCCTTGTGACCTATGGATAGTTCCTTTAGAAAATAAAGCAATTTCTCAAATTTTCCTTTATAATGCTTTGCACTCTACTGCTGTTCAAGTAAAAAGGATTTGGCCATTTTACTCTGCCTCCTTTCTGAGAAGAAATGCAAGCATGAAAATATAAATTATCTAATAAAGGGTGAGTTTATTTTCTTGACTAGGATAATAGGAGGGTTTCTTTCCAGATATCAAATTTCATTGAAATTGTAGGAATTGATATTTTATTTTTTTATTGTATTGAGCAAATACTCACCATAATTTCTAAAAATATAGAGAGGGACAGTTATATCCACACACAGAGTTTTCATTTTCCCATGAGCAGAGCTGACAAAAGAAGAGATGAGTAGGAAATTAAGTAATAGCAAGGAGAGCACAGTCAAACTAGAAAAATGTTTGAGGGATTTTTTTCTATTTTTTTTTCTATTTTTGTATTTCCCTAGATCAGTTGAGGGGGTTTTTTTACCCTTATTAAAGTCATGTAATGAATAAAAGGTGATACCACCTTTTTTGTGTGATGAGGAGACATCCCAGCGCACATACCCAGTAACTAGCAGACTTTGACAGGAGATAGACTGCCACAGAGGATTCAGTCATTTTTGATAACTATTTTCTTCCCCAAAATTAGAGCCTTAAAAGAAAGACCTTGACGCTTTTGACCTGTATTGACACAAATTCTCACCAGGGAGACAAAACAAGTTACAGCATCCATCAGGAGAGCAGGAACTACTCCCCACTAGGGAAGATCAAGTGTCTCACGTTCAATTTGCCTTTCTTTTCTTGCTGGTTTCTCAGAGAACCACCTCTGCCTTAACATTTCCCATGTGTCCCATCTCCACTCCTCGTGGGTACCCACAGCTTGAGCACCCTTTCTTGGCAAGCCCTACCACACCCCAGTCAGCACAACCTCTCAGCACAGCATTAGCATATGCCACAGCAAGCAGCTTCCTACATGCTAGCTGCCTTCACTCCCCTCCACTTCTCTCCTCCTTTCTTTTCACTCTTCACAAAAAATACCTTCGGGCCCCTCAATACCCCTAACAATCATCTGAAAAAGTGAGAAGTGACAGATTTTATAGTGAAAACTGGCAAAATGTAATTAAGCAGTTGCCAGTGATGTCTGTTTTCTGTACTCCCAGCCTCATTACACATCTTTGCTCCCCCTCTGCTGCTGCCCTATAATCTGTCATGATATATTAGGCTGAAAATTGTAGTCAATGTTCCTCAGTAAGACTGAGCCTGTTGGCTTCACACTTAAATATTGCTGAAATCATTCAAACTGTCCCTGTGAACACAAAGTGTGTGACCCTCTTAGTAGCCCCACATGCAGGCAGAGGTTGAGCTTCCTGCCCCGTTACAGAGCACTACACCTGTGTAAGTAAGGTTGTATGATAGTTTGGCTTTTTTTTTTTTTGACATCACAGACTTCAGCTCCTTTCTTCATGTGCTAACTGGTAATCTTCTAAGGCTATTATTAATTCGCAATTTTTGTATTATATTGTGTGAGTTCTTCTAATTTGGTTCATCTTGTTTAGCTGTCTTCTCTCTGCTTCTACTAGTAACTTGTTATTTTTAACATTGGAGTAGTCGTTCATAAAGCCAAACTGCTCACTTAACATAGTCTCTAGTCACCTTTTTCCACTTTATTATGATGGTTCAACAGAATTAATCAATAATTACATTGAATATCAATTATGTCCACGTGTTGTTCTAACTGTGGTAGAATATACCAGATATTGTACTGGGTATTTGCCCAAGCATTCCTCTCTGTAAAATTACAACATTGCAGTGTATAATGCACTACTCTCTACCACTTCCTCATACTATAAAGCAGAGATAATAAATTGAAGAAAACTCTAAGAAAGCTATCACCCTTCTCTCTTGCCATAGGACATTCTAACACTTTTTGACTTCTTAATTAATTTTCCAGCAAAACATTAAAAGATACAAGCATTAAATAACGTTTATGTGCTTTTCTTTCATTAGTTAGCTATAAAAAACCCACAAAACTCTCAGTTTACATAGAACTGTAGATATGAAACTTCAGACATCTATGATTATCCTCACAGTTATTTTCAATTTCAGTTGAGGTAAACAAGTGATAAACTGAAAAATAAAATTAAAAAAACCAAACAAAAAAACCCAACAAAAAAACCCCACAAAACAAAACAAAAAACCTCCTCCACATTCTAATCTTCCTTTTGAGAAAGTAGATGAATCTGCTCAGGGTTCAGGGTTCGCATACTCAGGTTGGAAAGGTAAAGATTTAGATTTTGAGCTTACTTCTTGCAGATATTCTTCTCAAGGCTTGCTGAGTCAAAAAACTGGCAAAATGCATCTAATCTCAGATTATCTTTGTCCTTTCAACCCTGAATACAGTGGAAATCGACAGAATACAAAACTCATTAGTTCACATACATTTACTTTCTTAGCAGCTGTAGACAGCTGAGTGCATGAATTTACACATATTCCTCCCAGAGCTCTGATTTACTCCAATCCCATTTTACCCAGTAACTCCTCTCTTCCTCCTCAGATAGTTCTGGCTTCTCCACTCCATGGCTGGCTTCTCTAAGACACTGCCTTGCTGAGGTGGGGTTAATGCACTGAATTTTGGTTTTGAAAGTCTGTCCTTTTCCAACCCATTTTGGTAGTCAATATTACTGACACTCCAACTACCATAGTTACTGGTCATTTCATTGCTCCCAAAAGATGATTCTTAGGGGAAAGATGTCATACGACCAGAAGATGAGAAGGGAACTGGTAGTGACAACCCGTCCTTATCCACATCTTACATCTCCTCCCTCTCCTCCTAAGATTTTAGTTGACTTTCATATGACCTGCATGTGTTCCTTGGAGCCCAGTGCCTCAAATCACCACAAACACTGAACATCAGAGACACTGACACTTTTGTGTAGAAATCACAAACTTGGATAAATGTCTGTGGAGCTGTAGAATCATACAATCATTGAGGTTGGAAAAGACCTCCAAAATTATCAAGTCCAGTCTTTGACCAAACCCCTAGAATCTTCTGAAACAGCTTTCTGTCAAATCTCAAAGCACCCCAAGGCACAGCAGCAACTGTCTGGTTGCCTACTTGTGTTAAAATGTTCTATGACTGCACAAAGGCAAATCCAGCAACAGACTATCCAAACTGAAGAGAGGTTTAGGGGGTGTTGCCTTGGTTTATGGTTCCTCCTAGGTGGCCACCTGCATGTTTAGTCAGTACCACAGAGGTAGGCTGGCATCATGCTGCCTCTAGTAAAACAGTCCTAAACATCCCACTCAGTTGATTATTCTGGCACTGAGTAAAAGGAAGGCATTGCCCAGGGTTAGAGTCACAGGCAAGCACTTGAATTAAAAAGGGGGACTTAGCAGAATGGCATGTGATCCACTATCCTTATCCCTCAGCATCACTGCATTTTAACGGAGCTCTCCCGAGCTGAAGGAAACCTGAGGATGGACACACTCCCTACAAAGCATAGGAGGGACAAGGTGGAAGCATGCCTGTATGTACTACACAAACAAGGCAGTGCACTGCACTTTAGAGCCTGGACTGTATATATATTTGAGATAAGAACACACAAGCGAACAAGTGATCAAAGAACACCTATGGCTGATAACTGACCCTCTGTTCTGGGAAATCATGAGTTATATCTTTAGAATATAAGTCCAAAAGAAAAAATTCTTTACATTTCATCTTTATAAATCCAGAGATTAAGCATGTAAGAGCTAACTTTTAGAACTGATTCCACTATAGGGCTGTAAAATTACAATCGCAGCCAATTCTGTCCTCTGTATTGTGCTTCGAAGAATAAAAGCTGGCTAATGACTTCCCATATCTCTTTAGACAGCAAGAGACTCTCTGAAGAAGGGTGCTGGAAATTATAAAATCAAGCAGCTGCATCCTCAATACCAACAGCTGCAAAAGCGCCTTGCTGAGCCTTTGGTTGTACGTGCCACCCACTTTATGTAGAATTGCTTGGGAAGGAGATTTGTTAGACAGACAGGCTACAGACAGAAAGAGAAACATTTGCCTTCCTGGTGCTGTTTTTAAATCCCTTCTCCCCCATCCTTTCATGGTTCCATTTGCTTTTTCATATTAAACAACAGCAGAAATTCATATGATAATACCAGTGACACAAAACCTATAGAGAGAGTTTCTTGAGTTGTCCCTTGTCTGGGCAATCCCTCCCTCTCCTTAAATGAATTATATAGGATTTTCATATTTTGAAACTCATATGCATACAGTCTGTACAGTGATGGCTGCAGACAAGGATTTGTCAAGGCCAGCAGACACGATTTACTCATGACTGCTGGGTGCCACCTGCAAAGGACAGGGTCACTTGTGCAAAGTTCATTTGGAGCTCCGTCTTTCCCAAAAGCAACAGTTCAGGTCTCAGTGAACAGTCCAGAAAGGGAACATGAGAATCAGCACTTGTTTCAGGCCCCACTGCCTTATTGTCTGTCAAAAGGGTTGGAAGAGGACCTGGAAGATCATCTAGTTCCAACCGCCCTGCTGTTGACCGGGACACCTTCTACTAGACCAGGTTGCTCAGAGCCCCATCCAACCTGACCTTGAACACTTCCAGGGATGGGACATCCACAGTTTCCTTGGACAACCTGTTCCAGTGCCTCACCACCCTCACAGTAAAGAATTTTCTCCCAATATCTAACCTAAATCTACTCTCTTTCAATTTCAACCCATTCCCCCTTTTCCTGTCACTACTTGCCCTTGTAAACGGTCTTGCCCCATCTTTCCTGCAAGTTCTCTTAGGTACTAGAAAGCCACAATTAGGTCACCCCAAAGCCTTCTGTACAGCACCAAAGGAGACACTGCTACACAAATTTGGTATGATAATGTCTTAATCAAAATCAGGAATGTGGGAACAATGAACTCTCTGAATTTTCCATGCCCCAAGCAATGACCATTTCAGATTCTCTCCCTTCATTCCTTAGGTTTTCAGATCTTGACAGGTTTATCAGAAGGTCGTGTTCTCTGTGCCTGGGAAGCTGATGTGACAACCAGAGCACCAATGCAGCTGTGTGTGAGCTCAGGCTGAGCTGAGCACACCAGACTTTGAAGAACTGTGTTGAACTCAAGATTATTAACAGGTGAAAACTCTCTGATTCTCAGACTGTCCTAACCAAATCCATATGATCAGAAAACACAATATGAGTCCAAAACATAGTACACATCTACTGTTCCAGCCTGGTGACTGTTTTCCACGGTGTTATGCTTTTATCTGTCAGAAATGGAAGAGAGATGCATAAACAGGAGAGAGATATAAAATACCAATGAAGGAAAAACAGCAAAATTTATCTATACTGTTGAAGGTATCAATTTTTCTCCATAGTTTGCCAGCCATTACACTTCACTCCAGAACAAGAAGATGCAACTGAGACAGCTTTGCCTGCTATATTTGTCCAAACCTCTTCTGAAGTGATGATGCTGCACTCCTCTACCCAACTAGCCTTAACAAATAGACATTTAAAATGAATCAACCATTTTATCCCTGATCTCCTGGGAGGGATTAAACATGATAGTCACATTTAATAGGAAGAAACCTAATATGTTTATTCCTATAATACAAAGATCTGTACTAATTTCTATGTAGTTTCCCAAGGAGAGCACACAGACATGTATCGAACAACTCCAGTGGTATAATCAGAGATACAGAAGTAGAGAATTTGGCTTTAATAACTGCCACACAAAGACTGGTTCTTGAGAACCTTTGACAGCCTCACTGCTCACACCTGATCTCTCAGGGTAGATGGTTCCTGGACCCTTAGTTCTGGCGCACAGTAACAGCCCAATTAGGAGACTTTATTTAGGTGAGACAAACACTAATTAATATATGCAAAGAGGAAATTGAGATGGTATGAGTGTTTTAATAGACATCTGTAGAAAAACAAAAACTAGACATGTTTTCTTCAAAAGCTTTCCCCCCACAGTTTTACATAATCATATGAAAGGTCTTGGGTTTTTTAGACCATAGCATAATGAAATCATTTTACAAGAATGTACATTCTGAGAACTCGAAGTTATTTAAGAATGAATTTCTGACATAGGTAACCTTGTTATCCTTTAAGGATATGCCAGAATGCCTTCCTTCCTCAGCAGTTTTCTATCAGTCTTCAGTGATGTTAATAGCAGGAAACAGTTTTCTAAAAATTTTCCCAATTCTTCCAAATACTTCTTTTCTCTTTTTCCACATTATATCAACTAAAAATATCATACTCTTTAGGTGCCTTGCTAGCGGTCATCTTCATTAGTGCCTTATTTGCCATATTTTTCTCTTTGATAAATAGTTACAGTGTTTGAAAAACAATCTCAGCATGCAAATAAGAAGTCTTACCACTGTTTCTGTCAAGAAAGTGTCCGATTACCTGGTTAGAATACAAATTAAAGAACACCATGCAGGGCAGATTTTAGTCTTCTGCCAGCCAAATGAAAGAAAATGTTCTAGATTTATAGAAGTACAAATCTAATCAAAATCAGGCCCTACCTTCTATTCATACTCCATTTATTCTCCACAGTTGCACCACATCTGCGTTAAGCTCTACCTACCATCATTTCAAGACTGTAAATTAACAAGCAGCAAGCAATTTCTGCTGCTAAGTTTATCTGCAATGTTAGTTTCAAAGTTTTACTGTAACTTAAGAAGAAAAACTACTGTGCTAAGGAGAATGGCAGGGAAGAAACATTCATAGATAGAGACACATCTGGTTGAATTATAGCAGTTACCTACAGTTATATCTGCTGGGCAGTAAGAAGCAATAATGCAAGTGTACCAATTTTAATGGTCTCCTCATCAAGTGCTGTCCTTCAAAATCTCCCTTTCTGTGTATTAAGTCTTGTAATTTTCACATATTTTAAGATATAGAAATCATATAACATTCAACTATAATGAAAGCAATAATGGAAATAATGGCATTACTTGAAAATGTCCAGATCGTTTTGTGGAAGCTCAGGTAAAATGCAATGATTCAGGAAAGAATTTGATCCAGAGTAAGATATTTGCTATAATTCAAGGTTCAGTGAATAAACAGATGGTATTTCTACCACAGTCATTGGCTGAGGTGGAGCAACACAGAGTCTGTTCAGGAGATTGGGCTTGCTCAGATGTTGCCATCCACTTTTCAGGATCCACTGTCCTCCATTTACAAATAAAAAGAGGGATTTCATAGTGCTGGTGTAATATTTTCCCAGAAGACTTCATCACCAGGTGAACTGAAAAAGTACATGTAATCTAAGGGTGATTTTAAACATTGCTGCACATCAGCTGATGTTTTGACAAGGCCCCATTATACTGATATAATGGACTATCCTCCCCCCAGCCCCAACCCCAGCCCCTTACTTACCAGGCTGGCAGAGTTTCTTCTTGAATCTGGAGAAAAAGTACTAAATCTCTGTACCAAAGCTATAAAAATGAAAATATAAAATATACCTGAAAAAGGTACATTGGACTTGTCTATTCCAGAAAACATATCCTCAATTCTTCATTTTCTGGTCAGAGGCACATGTGCACTATCTGCTTTGGTCTGGTTCATTAAGGCCACATGTATATTCTTTTTGTCCACCTTTTCCCTCCTAAATTCTGCAAAATTTAGTCTTTATAAAATTCTGTACAATTAGAGTAAAAAAATACAAAGGATGACATATGAATTCTGTTTTTAAAGAAAGTAACACCCTGAAATGTCAGCCATTTTTCTCTGCACAGTTGTTATGAGAATATCAAAATATCTTCCCCAAGTCCATCCTCCTGGCCAAGGCACCACATTTAATGAAGTGCACCATTTGTTTGCTAAAACTCAGCAGTGCTAAACTCATTTTATACTCTTAATAAGGCCCTGGCCAGTGGTTCAATGATACAGTAAAAGGTGAAGGGAACTTGGACAGAAGAGAGGAGCAAATAAAGGGAAGTTGTCTCCTGATATCATTTTGTCTCAGTACAGAGCACAGTTCATGAATATGATTCTCTCTAAATTCCAGCTGTCACAAAGCTGTCAGAGTCTTCGTGCTGAATATGAATTTCTTGCTAAACCACTCACATATCTCAACTCTATGTACTGTTCATGTCGCTAAATGGCTGCATAAAATGATTTCTTTAGTACTTGTGAATTGTGCTACATGTGGAGTAGTATTCCCACAGAGAAGATCTGAAATATGTTACCTTAGCAACAAAAGTGTGTTAATTTAATATGTATGTGTGTTTACTTTCACTGATTTCTTCAGATGTTTTACAGGAATGAAAATATACTGAGACATTCCCAATTCCTAAATCTAGGATTTTAGATTACACGAGTAAAAGTCAGGTTAGTTAATAATACCATAAGCAGGTCACATTGCCATTCACTTCCATCTCACCCAAGCAGAATCTTCTCAAACTGAAATGATCACATGTTGCTGTAATTCCCAGCCAGCCCAAATGGGATTTGACCTTCATTGTGATTTCCAGACTATTTCTTTTTCAGGTAAGGGTAGTTCTGTGCTGGACCAATTTGCCACAATCTGTACTGATCAGTTGTCCACAAAATACAGTAAAATGCCACTTCCAACTGTACTGTATTCCAGAACCTATAAAATGAATTTAATTTAAAAAGCATGTAAATTATGACTTTTATTTTGGACTTAGATTAAGAGTAAATGAAACATGTTAAGGGCTTAATATTTTCCACAGCACCCATGGGTATCTGGGAGTTATTCAACACAACAACATAGCTCAGATTGCCTAAGGGCTCTTTCTAGAGGAGAAATCCTCTTATATATCAATAGTTTATCTTAAATCAGAACTCACCCTGAATTTTAAGATAAGGAATGATACAGTATATTTTAGCAGAAATTTATATGTTTCAATCAAATCAACATGTTATAAAGAATACTGGTCTTTTCTTTGCAACCCTGGTGAAAGCAAACTATTCCTTCTGTATTCTGTATTTTTCATATAGAATTGTGTATATTATTTTTTAACGTAAAAATGTACCAGGACAGCCTCAAGTTGTTGTAGGTACCTCAACAAGCATCTGTTATGACTCAGAGAGATGTGAAACTGAAAGCAGCAGAAGCATGTTGTAACCCTCAGCCCCAGCCAAGTCAAATATATCTGAGCCTGAAGGCCCATTTGTGCAAATCAGAACTGCGTGGCCTTTGCTCAGCTCTGCTGGAAAAATGTCACTTGACTGTGGGAGAGGGCATAAGCTGAGCCACACAGAAAAATAAAATCAAAAAAACCCACAAAAAACCAGGAAAGAAGGTAGATTGTTGAGATAATAATAGTAACTCAAGTGAGAAATGAACATGTGAAATGGCATAAAACTCTGAGAAAACACTGACATTTCAGAAAGTGACATTCACCAGATGAGCACATTGAACTGGTGATGGAGGCACACCCGTCACGGCCCTGCCCACACAGATCCCTGGAGTGCCCATACAGGGGTGAGCATTTCAGTGCTCAGCTCAGCAATATGCAGCCCCAGCTCTTCCTGTGAGTACCACCAGTAAGTAGCTGCTGGGTGAAGATACCCAAACAAAAGCAATCCAGCGGTGGGAAAGTCAGGCTGCAGGACTCTCTGATAAACCCTGCATGCCAACTGTGGGGAGAGTAGAAGACCCCCAACATTACTGAAGTCTTCCTATTCTGCTTGTTACACCTTTGTTGCCTCCATCCAAGAGCATTTTATGCAAGTATATGGTAATATTATGAACTTTCAGAGAAAAAAGTATTTTCAGACTAAGCACTACTCCACAAATTTTAGAAATGGGACAAATAGGACCATGAGATTTGCTATGCTTGCTTTGCTGTAACTGACATTTGGAGCCTTGGCCTCGCCTGAGCCCACAGAGCTATTTTCCCTGAGTTATCAGTGTGATTCCACCTAGCACACGTTCATACAGTAAGTAGCAACAACTTCACTGGAAATTAGTATCACACACCACTGATATTTGGTGTATTTTATTTTTTTTTTTTACTTCCAAGTGTTGTTTCGTTATCTTCAGGGAAATATTGTTTTATTGGTTTCAGGCAGCAATGAAAAGAAAGAAATGCAGTACTTTGATGTGTGCACAGGAACAAGATAAAACCAGAACACAGGCAAAAGGCAGCAACGCTCCAGTGAGTGTCTTCAAGCCATTTAATTAAATTTTGCACTGTCTTGCAGCCATATAATCCCGGGGGTGACCTGAAGCATCTAAAACAATGGAGCAGAATTTGGTACTCTGTTCATTTTTTTCCACTTTGAACAGAAGACCAAAACCTTCTCTGCAAGGGAAGCAAGAGGGATGTAGACTTTTGGCTTGAGCTAACTGGCAGAGAAGGGAGGACTCTCTATCAGTCTGTTAACATCAGCTGAAAACAGCAAGGCTGCATCATGCTTCCTAAATCACTTAAACAGAGCAGATGGGGAAAAAGGAAGTATCACTGCTTAGCAACAGCAGTTCAGTCCATGACAGGTGTGTTGTACCAGGACCATGATCCCTTCCACCCCACTACAAGCAAAGAGACAAGCACACAGCAACAAGCAAATGCATAGGCTGTAGTCAAGCTTTCATGAGGCTGAATACTAAAGCAAAGCCTCAAAAGTTGGTTCTTGTCTCTTTTTCAAAGATGTCAGATGGTGATTAGATTTTTGTCTGTTGGTTTGTTGAGGCCTGTTGGATGTGGGGAGAAAGTTTGCTTGTGTTACTAACAATTAGGAGATGTGAAGAAAAACAATAAGTAAAATCCTGCATTCTAAAACAGTTGGATGCACAGTATGGATGTACACAGGTAAAGCTTCTTGTTCCATGTTGCATGAGGGAAGGCCCTGGTATCAGGAGCAGAGCAGACTAGCAGCTTAATTCTAAAATCTTAAGTACAGGTTCCCTCTTTTCCTGGCCCAAATACACAGTTCCCCTCCATGCATCTATTGATCTCATAAACTGTCCCAGAAATCCATATTGTGACTTTGATTAAGGGTGACAAAGTCATCAAAATGCAGAGCAAAGCTGCAGCTCTCTTTCAACTCCAAGCAGAAACAGTAGCATCAGCAAGTTCTTAATGCCCCATTGACTTCACTTCTGTATGATGGCAATACAGATGGCACAGTAAAAAACTAGCAGCAAGAAGAGCTACATAAAATGCAGAGTTTCAGGATCATCCTGCAGAGTTCCATCCTGTTAAAACACATCTGTTCAGCTAGAGAGACAAGCTGTGCTAGTTGTAGATTGATCTAAAATAACAATCTGAAGAAGGGATGTTACAGTCTCCACTAGCACAAGTGGAGGGTTGAAACAAACAAAACCAATCTAGCAGCAAGTTTTTGATTTTGGACTAACTTTGACTCAACTTAGAAAGAGTAAAGCAGAAAAAGCAGCCTAAACTGCCCAGTGGAGTACATCTGAAGACAAGTCCAGCCATAAAGCACTAGTCTAGTCAGGGAACTATCAAGCTGATTTTAATACTTATCTGTATTCTGCAACACTTATTCTATAACTATTAAAAGAGTAGCTTAGCCTCACAAACATTTATTAATGAACCATATCCTGCCATTTATTTATATGCTAAATTTCTTTTAAAAATTCACAGATATTTAACCTGGAACTGTGGCATGTTTAGGGCTCTGAAAGTTCTATTAGGGAAGGAACATAATGATGAATATCTCTCCTCCCAGAAAGAAGAATATAAGACTAGAGATGGGACTAGCTAACAGCAGCTCCTACATTCTGCTGCTACTGACAGCTGCAAATAAATATTGCAGATTTTTGCCTTCTATATATGGGGAAAAGCATGTCTGCATCTCTGTTCAGCAGGGCCCTTTGCAGTCCAACCATGTAACTCTTGTGCTGCCTGAAGAGCTGGGCAGATCTGTGGTAATTCGCAGGAATATTCAGCCAGGCATAGCCCAGAGTTCAAATGTTGTAAAAGGCCAAAGGCGAGGGAAGGCTCTCTCTCAAAGGAGAGCAATTTCACTGGGGCAGCCCTGATGCTTTGTTGGGATTTGTCTTAATTTTTCACAGCAAAGAAATGTTGTGAAGAGAAGAAAATAAATGTTTTAAATAAAACAGCACACACACACACACACACAAAAAAAAAATCCAACTAAGCAAATAAAAAAGTGGAATTGCTCCTCTCCTACCACAGACTAAAAATCAGAAGCTATAAAACCCAATAAGAACAAGGCATTACTTCCCATCATAAGAGAAAGGTTTTAATAATAAATTAATGCTATTTGAGGCGTTTATTAATGATCAAGAGAAAGGGAAAAAATGAAATGGGAAATTTGTACTCAGTTGAAAATCATTTAGCACAAGGGCCAAAGGAGGGAGGAGAAGAGCTCCTTCTTCAGCCCAAAACAACAAATGTAATGCACAGAAAATGCACAGTTATCCCTGTGGAAAGTAATGATGTAAAATCCTAGGAAGAGTCCAAACAGACTAAATTTCTATCAAGAACACCAAAACAATCTTGTGAAGAGCCAGTGAACCACATCATTAGCAGAGTATTAGGTGATGTGGGCAATATGTACCTATATACACACACCTATGGATATCATCTTCCAATATTATGACATTATTTAAGCCCTTCATATAGCTTCATTCATAATCATGTGTTCAGTTCTAATCACTTATTACTTGAAAAAAGTTTCAATGGAAGTGGTGAAAAATATATAAAAATGCCTTATATAGAAGACATTAAAAAGAAAGTTTTCAGAGAGAAGAAATGAATATTACAGACAATGAAGAGGTGTATCAGATACTTCCAATTTTAAAACCAGACACTCATGTCTCCTACTAACTCAAGAGTAACTTAATATGTATTTAATGTGGAAATTTGAAAGACATTTATTTTAAAATCAGACTTATCCTATGCAGATCAGTACCACAACTTGAAAAAGGCAGGTGGATTTATAGAACAAAGGCAGCAGTGGCCTACTTAAGATTAGAAAAACCAACCAAACAAACAAACAAAGCTTCAGATATTCAGGCAAGGGTATGATTTAGGACTGGGAAAAAAACTTTGAAATACTTATTTAATTAAAAGTTGTGCAGACAGGATTTCTAGTACCTTCCCCTAAATAATCTGACTGCTTAGATAATGCAAGAGCAGAGTGACAGGTTTCCCCTTGAGTGATGTCTGCTCTTTCTGCCAGTGCTCCTAAAGTGGGTAATTGGGAATTGACATAAAACTCTTTGGCATTAATGATGAAGAAACATAGTGTGTATTCTGTTGGTTGTTCTTAGGTAATAATATAACCAGGTAAGATTGTGGGCAAACTTTTTTGTACTCAATTTTTAGTCCCTGATGTTTTCAGAACAAGAATAAACATACTGATCCTGCACTGGACAATACCCTGCCCCTAAAATATGTTCCCCACCACAGTGCATTATAAAAGAAGGCTAATTTGGTTCTCCTGTAGTCCCATATACTACACAGGAAAAACGCACTAAGGATTTTTTTTCACAGTCATCAGTTTCAAAGATATGAGGAAAAGGCAGACACTGATTTATGGACTGCAATAACTTGGAGGATATTTCATAACCCTGTAATTTAACAGCCAGTTGAATTTTCCATTTTTAAAAACCTTTTTAGGAACACATTCTCATTTTCTCACAAAAAGTGCAAGTGAAAATTAAGGGGGAAAATCATCTAGGCAATTCCAGAAAAAAAAATCATATATATATATATATATGGAAAAAAGTGCTATTAGTTGCTAGGTGACAACATTTTTACCTGTTCTGTCAGAGTATTTGCAAAATACTTACAGCCAAGAACATGAATGTTTCAGTTTCTCATCAATTCTATATCAGGTGAATATATTCAAAAGACATAAAATCATGTTTGAGAATCAAGTCAATACTGTAAATACCAGCTAAATAATGTAGGACAATCTATTAAAGTTAGACATGCAGATGGAGGATTATGAAATGAGATTAAATTTATTAACATGTCATGCATATCGTGGAAGAATAACCAAATGGAAAGACAAAACTGCTCAAAAGCCCTCATGATCAGAGATAAGTGCTCTGACAGTCTGCAGTGAGATGAGAGCAGAAGGTACAAGTTCAGGCTTCACACACAAGTTAAACATCATGAAGTTGGATGCTAGCAGTTCTCCAGTGCAGCAGCAAATAAAATACAGGGCAGACTTGTAAGAACTGCATCACCTGAAACAAAAAAAGCAGTGGGAAGAATTCTGAAAAAGAGCAAAGAAATGGTACCATGGATACCAACAGGGATTTATGCCAGCAATTAAAATCATTACATATACCTTGATTAAGGGATTACAGAAGCGAGACACAGTGAAATGTCAACATATTAAAGCAGAGAAAAGTACAGAAATCAAACTGTAATGAAATTTTCTTCTTCCAGGGGATTCTCTTAACTCTGAAAGCAAAGGTAAAGTTTTGACATGTAAAAATCAACTAAAACACTCATATTTTTTATTAATATATATAAAAATTAATATATGAAATTAATATTAAAACAACTTTTGCTTTGATGAATTATGTACATTGCCCTTACAGTTATATTTTATCTAGTCATACAGACCCAGAAAAGAGGAACTGAAAAACAAGAAGAGTAATTTTCATACAAAATGAGATATGTGCTGTGACAATTACTCTCCAGACCTTCACCTCAATTTGTTACACCACTACCACATTACTGAAAGTTAATAGTACAGAAACCAAAGCCTGTGTCACCCTCCATCACAGCAGGGATCAAACATCATGACTGCGCTGACCTGCAGGGAGGCCAGAGCCTTGAACACAAGCTGACAACTTTCCTCGCTGTTATACCTGCTTGCAAAGGAAAAATCACCAGTGTGTTCCACATGGTTTTAAAAATATAGATACTAGAAATCAGATATTGAATAATCACCCTTTTCAAATTATTTAGGACAATTATGGTAGCATACTTCACCTAAGCAGTATGAGTTGTATACTTGGCAGCTACAGGAAAATAATTGCATTCTCTTGGCTCTCCAGAGGGAGCACAAATGAGACAAATCATAAACCAGGTATTAAATCTCATTTAAAACAGTGCAGTACATTAGTGCCTGATTGCTTTCTTAATCACATTTGTTCTGTGCAGAGCATCTTTCTTAGTCATTCTTTTCCCCTATATATAACAGCCCCCATATAATTATGCTGCTTTAACATTATACTCTTTTGGATTAAGGAAGTGCCTCCTCTGCTCTTAGTGACAATTATTCTACTCTGTGCAAGAAATTGGTTACTTTTTCCCAGCAACAGAGCTGACGTCCATTGTGGTATCTAAAGTTTTGCTTGATTAGTTAAATGGTGATCATTTTCAGAAATCACTATGTGATAATTATCTACTTTTTTGATACCATGGTTTTAACAAATTTGTCTCCATATATTGAGTCTGAGAATTCCTTGCTAGTCTTTAAGCCTAAATCTTAGTAAAATAATGGAAACTACACCAAATTTGTTTTCCTGACAGAAAACTCAGATCTGTTTATCTTCACTGTCACTTACCATCTATGAAAATGGCTCCCAGTGACGTCTACCCTTTCACCATCTTTGAACGTAACTTTTTAACTCTGCAGCTCTCTTAATGCTCACAAAACCTTACCTGTGTATAGCTACATTGTGGGGTTTGATGGTCCTACCACAGCTCCAAGCAGACACACGTGCACTATGAAAGCACTCAGCACAGTGACAATAAAAAGAAATGCCTCTGCCGGCATCAACAATTAAATGAATGAACAAATAGGTGATGCCTAAGTGTCTCCTCTCTTTGGATGTTTTCAATGTTGAAAAATCAGGGGTGCTCTAAAGCCTGTGTGTGGAGTATTGAATGGCTGAGGCTGCACTGCTACTGACTGCACTACTCTGCAGTTGGAGAGCCTACTCTCTCTGAAGCAGTTTTATAGAAAAAAAAAAAAGAAAGATAAACACACACTTACAAAAGTAAAAAAAAAAATGCATTTACTACCTACAAAGGAAATTATCTAAATTACAAGATTTATAGAATGGCAATCCATGAGGTCAATTTTTCCATGGCTCATAAAAGCTTGATGCATTTTGTGCAGAAGCAGAGTGACTTGGATCATTCATTTAAATATCATTGAATCAGTATACGTTGGTTTCAGTCTTCGAGTTCTGACTCCCAGGGAATTACAGCTAGTGATAATTCATGGCTGAATAGTCCTGGTCCAGAACAAAACAAGCAGAGAAATTGCTATTTTTTCACAGGAACAAATATGTAAATCTTACTTTATGGTTCCGCTGGATGGAAATATTTCTTCTTTGATGAGGAATATTAATATAACAGCTACGGGTCATTTAGTTAATTAGTGGGTTATTAATCTGCTGATCTCTGCAGAATGTTATATCTTATTATTCCAAGAACTAAGTTATTTTAACAAACTTTAACTGCTGAGCTAATCTTTTCAGTGATGAGTTCAAACTATTTGTTCCAACATCTGTGTTGCTGTTCCAAGACTTCATAGTAAACAAATATGCATAGTAAAATCTCTTCATCTCTAAGTAATTATTTCAGCTTTTTTTAAATGAACTAAGCACTAAGTGCATCTGACTGAGTCTGCCAAACTAATCTTCAATTATAAAAATTCATAAATAAAACAGAAAATATGGCAAAACAAATGTAGTGAATATTAGCAAAGCCAAATGTGACAGGACTGCCTTTGGATTTAAGTTCTTAAAGAGATAAAATGAGTGAATTTTTTTTTTTCTTAGGTGCTACTTATCTCTAAGTTTGTCCTTAAATACCTCCTCAAATTTTTTCACGTACAGAAATTATGATGCCACCTATACCAACCCTTTTATTTAACATGAGCATGTTCCCATTTGGAACACCCCTGATATTCTACTTTATGCCTCAGGGAATCTTTACACTTCTCTCATCTTTTTCATGTCTTAAAAATTGTTTTTTTCTTACTGTCCTTGAAGACAGTATCCTCTGGGCAAAGCAGTGTTAGCCTCATGGCTCATCTCGGTCCATTAGTTTCTATCCAGTTCTCAAACAGAAAATAATATTCCCAATTGTTTTCCTGCAGCTGAAAACATTCCTAGCTAAAAGCTCATCTTTTCCAAAGTAAAGTATGAAAAGTGACTGCAACAGTCACAGTGTAATATTTGTTCCTGTCCTGAAGGTGATTTTTTCTCTCTGAGCCGACAGCTCCCAATCTACCGCTGCCCTCGCCCTGATGCAGTATTTAGGTTTCACTGTCATTGCCTCTCGTTATGAACTTCCAACCAGTCACCTGGCCTGGAGCAGCATAGTTTGCCAAAGCTTTGATCTGAAGAAGGAGGTGTCTGGCCTCAAATAACTCACCATTTGCTTTTCTTTCATGGGGTACTAAACTGCTTAGCCATCTCTCAGAAGAGGCTGTTGAGCAAAAATTAAAGAGGGTAACCGACTTCATCACGCACAATCTGAGTTTCCTTCCCAAGGAAACTATACTCAGCATCCTGCATGTCCCTGAATAAGCAGGAACCATGATGAGGGCCTCCTCTATGTTCTCAGGCGAGTAGGAAGCCAAATCACTCAAAAGTGTTAATTGAAATGGGCTCATAGTTTTCTTTCAGCTCTTTCAGTATCATAAGATGAGCAGAACAAATCTCTCACTCAGTTACATGATTCTGACAGGAACCAACAGCAGAGACATAGAGAAAACAAGAAATGAACAGGGAATAACACAGTGAAGTTTTCCCCACTGCATACTTCCACCTTCTGGCAAAACACAATTCAGAGACTTCCTAAACCAAAGTTTATATCTGCATCCTTATTTTGAATGATTCTTTTTTTTTTTTTAATGAATATATTTTTGAGTGTTTTTTAGCTTTCAAAGTCCCTATCACACTGTAGCAACGCAAGAATGGCAGTGTTTCTGCTGGGCAACAATTTTCTTGTATGTTCTTCAAACTGTATATGATCATTTCAGTTGCTGCCCTACAGGTCTCATCCTGTGAGAAATAACAAACAGTTGTTCCTTATTCACTTTCTGTATGGTATTTATGGGTTTATATGTTTCTATCTGTTCAGCCTCTCTTTATCTAGCAACTGTTAGGCGCTTTTTATCATCTTCAACAATCTTCTATATATAAGATCAAAGATACAAAGTATTCAAAACATGAATACACAGTGGGATTTAGACTGACATAGTGATATTTTCTGATTTTTTCACTGAAATTTTCCTACTACTTGTTTAATACACCATCTGTATTTTTGACCACTGCTGATCATTGAGTTGACATTTGTTTGAACTATGCACAAAAATGCCAAGATATATTTACTGAATGGTAATACGTAATTTACAGACCAATTTTCTTTAGTTTAGTTAGGGTTGATTCCCCCTCCCCCCTTACCCTTTCTTCCATTACTTGACACAAATCAACACTGAATTTCATCTGCAAGGGTATTACATATCTTTCGGCATCATTAGATTCTCTTGCAACTTCTCATGGCCAACTTTTGTGTTTACAAACCAAAACAGAGTCATAAAGCCCATAGATGCTTTCTTTGCTCTCATAATTGCTTTACCAGATTCTCTGTGAACTTTTATCCTAGACTAAAAGTTTTAGATAAGCTTCAGAATTACAACCCTGTAATTCTGAGCTTTCCTCCACCTGTGTCAAGATCTATAAGCACCAGCATTGGAGCATCAGAAATACAGTAAACAAAAAGAAAGATTTGGAAGGAAAAGAAGTGAATAAAACTGTTGTGCCTGAGACTGCTTTTATCTGCAATTATGCTTTATTTTCAACTCAAATATATCAGGTTTCTCTTCTCTCTTTGCAACTGGTGGTCTCAAGTATATCTAGCTAAAGGCTAAACTGCTGATAAACATGGGAACTGAGAGAAAAAAAAAAGTGTATCTAGTTATAGGAAATTCACTGGCACCACAGTGCCAGCTCCATTCACAACCAAAATCTGAGATTAAATAGAAGAGGAGAGAATCAATGCAAATTGCTCCAGACAGCAGTAAGCTTAGTCACTGGAGGTATAGCTGGTCAGGAACCAAATGAATCCATTTGTTATCTGGTAAAAACGTTGCCATGTAAGTTATTAATCAAGGTTAGAAAACTATTTCCCTCTTTTATTTATAGCTCCAGGCATTTTGTGCAGCATGTGAAAACATTCTTCTAAAAGTAGAGGAGTATTTCTTTGGCTTCTTTGGCACATTACTTATTTTGCTGCCTGAGCTTCATTCTGTCTGTACATCCATTTTATAAAGAACACTTCATTTAAATTATGATATAACATTCCCCTCCTCCTATGAATACCTGCTTAATTTCATACAGAAGACGTAAATGGTTCAGCAAAAGGAACAATGTTCACTGGGGGGGGGATGTCACTTTTTTTCTTATCCCTTCAAAGCAAAATTAATTTTTTTGTTTGTTTTCCCCTTACAGATATTTCTGTAGCTTTGAATACCATAATCTGTGAGCATTTCATGAGCCATAGTGAGTTCTAGTAGTATTATCCTGGGAGATGCTTTAGAATTCAGACTCCTCTACCAACCAATCCTTTTCAGGCTCCTTCCAAAATGAACAAGATTGTGAAAAATAAGGTAATTATATAACAGCAGTTCAGTATTTTGCAACATGTTGTAAAAAGAAAGGAAAGAAAATCTATAATATTCAGCTCTTTGGTGTTCTGCAGTGAAGTGCATAATATTTGGAATGTATGAGGCAGGTACTGTCATGTCTCAATACACAACTCTGGAAATTACTGAGTATTTAATAGTCTGAGCAAATATTCACATTAAAATCCATTATTTTAATCCACTAAAGGCCATTAAAAAAATCAGAGAATGTTGGACCACTCCTAACGAAAGCATTTACAGAAATCCTGTAATTGAGAAATCCTTAAATTTCACTGAAAAGTTCAATCATGCCAGAGAAGCTTTCAACTGCTGACACATCAGAGTTATTTGGAGTATTCATTTTATGGTTCATTTTTATGCTTTTAAAATTTAATTTGACTAAGGGAAAAAATCTTTGGCTCTAGTGTGAATTTACAGGTGAACTATATAAAATTGATAGCAAGTCACTACAAAAACCTTCTTACTCACAGGACCCATTTCTGAGTAACTCTTTCCTTTACCTATTTGGATAGATTTATCAGTAAAGATATCAGTTGTTAATGTCTCTATTTGTGAATGCAAAACTGACAGTATAGACCAAACGTGTTTCCCAGGGTTTCAGTGCCTATTTCCAGCTTAAAAACAAACAAGCAAACAAAAACCACCTTATTTCCTCTTATCTTCTGACTTTTAAATCATGTTCTCTGCCTGCTTCTTCTGGTGCTTCCTCCCCTCACTCATCTGTTAAAAAAAAAAAGCTCAAATCGAACATTTGCAGCCTGTAGGTCTCACTCAAGTCTCAAGCAGATATTTGCATATATAAGACATGTAGGAGCAGCTCATCCAAAACAAAGCTTCTGTTTGTGTCACCTGTGAAAGCACTAGTTTTGTTAACGCAAAGAGCAGTGCAGTGTCCACGCAGGTAACATGGTACAAGTAAGTACAGTTCATAAAAGATGCAGAAAAGGCCTGCTCCAAATTTCGAGTTACCTGGGCAGTAGTCTGGGTCACATTCACTAATACAATCATATCTTTATTACTCTTTTCCTATTCACTGTGTTAGCTGTTTCTAACCACGTGAAGGTCACTTAATGTTCCCACTCATCACTGCTTACAGGAGTGTTCTGTTGCTTCTCTGAGAACTTTCCTACTGAGGGTGTTTGTCAAGTAAGAGATCTCCTCTACTTTAGTCACATATGAGTCTTCTGGCTGAGTGTGGGAAGTAAAAGCCTTGCTGCTTACAGATGGCAGGAGAGAAAAGACACTAATCTCCTTTTGCCCTACCTCTACAGCAACTCAGAGAGTCCCAGGAACCCTCAGATTCCTTAGCAACCACATATTAGTGGAGAGAAACTCAATCTGTTTAGCCTTCCTGTAAATATAGTTGAGATCTTGCGAAGTCTAACAGTTGAAGCAAAACGGGAACTTTTTCCCAATACTTATTTTCTAATAAGTATTTTTGCTTTGTCTAGGAGCACAGGACTCCACACACAGACTGGATAGTAGTTAGATTGTTATCAGCCCATGAACAATAGGCTAGAAAGGTGTCGCTTCATACATGTCACCCAAAAGAGACTTCTGCCAAAGCAGAGCACACTGTTTCTCTGGTGAATAAACCACAGGAAAGGATGATTGCATTTGATACGAACGAGGAAAGAGACAGGTCAGCCATCCATGTGTGTCTGCATACACATGTACAACTTCACAGAAACACAAAAGGTGGGGATTTGGCAACACCTGTAGAAGGGTCAATTCCTTTCTTCCAATTCCTTTCTTTGACCTTAGTCAAAGATGCCTGTCTTGTGAGGTCTGCTGTGGATATCACTGAGGCATGCTGTGAGTATTCTGACCAGGATTTCTGCCGCCATTTGAAAAGTATGATACTGCCTTTTCTGAATATTCAGAAGAAGCTGATGTGATAAATAGAAATTCAAAAAGACAACAGCTGATGGCTTTCCGGCTGCTCAGCATCTGCTATCATCAACTCAAAAATATCCTCGTTTGATAAGTGTACCAGGACATTCTACTAATATTCATTTGAATTCACAACTCTTACCTCATTTTTCCTCTCCTTTGCCACCTCTATGTAGCTCCACACTAAAAGGTATGAAGCACTTTTATCTAATTATTGGAGTTGTTATAAAAATTGCCCTAACTAGCATTTTGAAAAATGAAGAGCTGACAAAATACTCTTGAAATCAAATTTTTATGCACTTGAAAAGGTTTAGGCATTTGTGGAGTTTTGTTTGCTTTTCTTTTGTTTGTAAATTGTGCAGATAATGACATAAAAACCTAAAGGGTACTATTCATACACACTGAGGAATTGCATTTTACCTGTCCTCTGTAAAGACAACAGTGTAAAATCCCTGAAATTGCTCTAAAGTTAATTTCCAAGAAGAGAGGGATACTTATCCTTATGAACATTAGCATATATAGAAATAACTCTTTTTAATACAGTGTTATAGTTTTTATTTATTATTTTATTATTATATTATTTTATTGATCGCAGTCTAGACATGCACTAAATCTCTAAAGCAGCAGTTTGTAATTCATGAAGGGTGAATTGTATAGCTCAGCTTAAGGCTGGCCATTTTCCTGCTTTATTGAAATACTGTGAAGTAGAGACATACACAGAGTAAATGTGAAACACTGTAGTAGAAGGAAAGAGCTCTGAATGCCTTATTGATTCCTTGATTTTTCTGATCCTTTTATTATCCACCTTTGAGCAGTCCAGTCTGAGGTGCCTGTAATTGCAGGCTACATAATACTATAGATTTCTAAAGTTTACGCTGTAACTGCCAATCTCTCCCCATGCCATCTGCTTTTCTCCCTCTTTCTTCTTTGCAGCACAGTTGCCAGCATTGTATCTTCACTATTTTGCACAGAAATGAAGATGGTTCCAGCTGGGATATTTGGGGACCTAAATATAAAATACAATAGTTCTCTCTCTGGGAGGGTTGAGTTCTGCTGAGTCCAGCAAATAAACTCTGGTAGCTCCAATAAACACTGCATGCAGTTTGGGGTGTCTTGAGATGGAGAAGAGGTAGGGAAGAAGTTAATAGCAGCAGGAGGGATGATCAGGCAGTGCTGTCAGATCAAGGACAGTACTCCCAGGCATTACATCATGTCAGCATTGCTGAACTATTTAGGTAGGGGAATAAATGGATCAAAACTGGCTTCTTACAGATTTGGCTTTCTGAGGGTCAAACCAATCTACCTGCCCTCCAGTACAGTCCTCGCCCTCATAAACCTGTAATACATGTATAAAAAAGTGTCACTTTTTCCCTAATCCAGAAGTTAAATAAATACATAAGGGTCAATTCTATCTCTGTCAGGCTTAATGTAAAAGCCTTCCCACACTTGGGCACAGGCAATCTGTGAGGCTGAGTTTGCTTAAACTTAGGCTATACAGTAAAAATAATGACAAATTTCCCTACATCTTTTTATTTCTTTGGAAACTTGGGAGAAAATAAAGATTTCAAAGAGGAGTTGATTTCTTTTTTTTTTTTTTTTACTTAATTATCAGTGTTGCCTTTTAAATTCAAGTCAGTTAAACCCAGAAAAAACCACTGAAATAACTGAGATGATGCTGAGGGTCTAAAGTGGCATGGAAACCCTTTGCTCATGCCTCTGATGCCTAAATTGCAAATGACTGACCCTGTGGAAAGCAGCATGAGGGAGAGAAGGTAAATTTTTAGTGAAAACATAGTTAAACTCAGTATTTCTGTGAAAGCTGAGTGCTTTTGGTTAGGAAACCACAAAGGTTCCAAGAGTTTAGGACTGTGATATATTTCTGCAGAGTATATTCAAACTAGAAATCTCTTAGACCTTAGTTTGATTTGATGGAAGGATTTTCTACTTCCAGAAAACATGCTTAATGCAATAGGTCTGTATCCTGGTGATATTGTAGGGATCTCACTATTTATGGGCTTTTTGTGTATAATTCAAACATTCTTGTTTGTACAAAAACTTATTAGGAATATTGCTTATCCTTGAATAGCAAGTGTGTATATAACTTCTAAAATAGATATACTGGACAACACACTCCCATCCAGCTGCCTAATTCTCTCAGTTGCTTATGTCATTATTAACCTGCAGGTTGCCACCACAAAGGGCAACTTTCCCAGGAAAACACTGATCAGCTTCACCCAGTTGAGGAAAAATTAGTAAAATTACTGAATAAGTCAAGGTGATTCAAGATAATTCCATTAGAAAGACTGAGAAGGAGATTATAAAGTTAAGTATACCCAAGAAGAGGTGACAGGAGAGTGGGTCAGTCTGTGAACTTTCATCACTTTGACTATCACTTACATGGGGCTGATGCAATTAATAGTGAAGAATCTCATGTGGCCAGCTGGGCACTAAAGCAGGTTTTGAGGAATACACCATCCTTCAGAGCTGAACCACAGGCAGTAACCACCTGCTCAGTGGTG
The DNA here is from genome assembly GCF_003945725.1 of Corapipo altera. NCBI lineage: Eukaryota > Metazoa > Chordata > Aves > Passeriformes > Pipridae > Corapipo > Corapipo altera. The sequence goes on along the minus strand of NW_020884886.1, from coordinate 881,605 downwards.
GCAGGAAAGACAGAAGGAACACTTTTATCTCAGGTCATTACAGTTATTTTTCTGCAGTGACTGCGCATTTTAATGATTGTTCTTTGACAAACAGCAATTAGTATGCTGAAGAGCTTGACAGACACCTAGAGAAGTAGTATTTTTCTTATCTATCAGAAGGAAAGGGTGGAATGATGAGTGAGTTGAAATCTCCCAGACAAGAAGGTAAGATAAAGGTAAAAAAAAAAAAAAAAGAATGTAAAAAGGCATCAGGGAATTTTAAAAGGCATCACAGACATGAATCTGTTAAAGGCATGAAGGAAACTTTGTAGGAGAAGAGAAAACAAACTTTAGATGGACTTCTCAAAAGAAAGAAAAAGACAAGCAGAGGTCAGGAAAGATGGGTGTGCACGTGGTCTAGGGTTTACCTCCAAAAGGTAAACCCTACCCAAAGTCTGCTCTAATCAGTATGACAGCAGAGAAAGAAAAATAAATGTGTGTAGGCTTTTCTTTGTGCAGAGAAAGCAAGAGGTGCTTCCAAAACTGTCTGTTTCTCTGTTGGAAACTCTGTATCTCTTACAAGAGAAACAGGCTTTCCAAGATACCTGAACTTCTGGGTGAAAGGAAGCTTAGATTAAAGAAGTCCAGGAGTGCTCTGTTATCGCAGCTACAACATAGTTGCACTTGGGTCTCCGCTCTGACTCCTTCCTCATCCTTACTTTCAGTGTAATTTTTTTTTCTTTTGCGATAATCTGATGTTCACAAGCTTGATGCTGACTTAGTGCTTTCAGCTGTATTTCAGCAAAGTACAGAAATACTTTACAAACCCCAGGAAGCCCAGAAGACATCAGATAAGAGCCTACATAAGATGATTTTGTGGCAATTCGGAGAGTCACTTGGTCCTTAAAAGCCTGCCTGAATAATTTCTTCCCTGTGATTTTTTTTTCTAAGCTTTTTCTCTTTAAAGGTCTCTCTACTCTCCCTGGAGACCTCTGTTTTCTCCAGAGTATACAGGATAAAGAGAAAACCCTTCTTCTACTACCTTCCTTGAAGTGAGGCACCTGGTACATGCGTAGCAAGTTAATATGTTTCCATGAGCTACATGGTTTAGAAGTCATACACACTGATGTTTTGAATACTTTTTATTCAGTCAGAGCTGCATAACACTACGCCCATAATAATTCGTGGTAAAACTTTTTATTCTAAACTCAACATCTGCATTTGCAGTGCAGATACTTATGCCTGAGTCCTGCAAGAACACCAATTACATGCCCACCTTTGTCTGGGTGGATTGTCCTTTAGCTAGCACCCACACTAGTGTTTTAGTTCAGAGTTGGAGGATGAAGTAAATCTCCCAGGTGTCCCCATTTCCTGTGCTTTGTTTCATGTGGTGGAGAGGGTTTTGAGAAGGTGGACCTCATGGAAGTCCAGTTGCTGAGCTGGTCCCAGCCACACCTCTGTCTCTGTGCATGGCCACTTTAACACCCCTCACATCAGCAAAGCCTCCAGGCCGCCACACAACAATTTTACAGTTCCAGTTTGAGTTTTGCTGGAATGACTCTTGGAACATGGATATGGACACCAGGAATGAGCTATGCTGTGTTTCCCACCTGGTGGGGCATGGTAAAGGGCAGATTTCAAGTCCTGTCCAGAATTTCTTGGTTCTCAGGTTGTCAGTATTGCCGTGTGCAAATTCCCAAATCAGGAAAGAGAAACCTAATACTTAGGCATTTGCACTTTGTGCTCTGTTCCCTGTCATTTCCATTCTGAGTCCGATTTGTCAGACATGCCCCCAGGTCTGCATTTTTCTTTAGGGCTGATTTTACAGGAAACCTTACAATACTGTAAAAATATTGGTACAGAAATGTTACTGTGAGGAAAATAATTATGCAGATAAAAAGCAGCACATACAGGCAAAAGTAAGGTAATGCTGTAACTGACAACACTCATTATTTGAGATTTTTATTTATTTATTTTCTGTAGTAGTAGATTATCTTTTTAATCCTTTACTGTTTGAACAATAACTATTTTAATTCTGAATTCTCAAAAGGGAGACATCCTCATGTTATTCTGTGTAGTTTTGAATATCATTAACAATACTATTATACTTACTTGGGCTACTCATGGAATAAGATAAAACTAAGAATAATGTTATCAAGGCCTTTTCCTTTACATATCACTTTTTCAACTGGGCTAGGCCACAGTTGTTCTTTCTTTTAATTTCTCTCTGGGTCATACAGGCTAAGACATATAGGTGAAAATGAAAGTGGTAGCCTATATCATCTTCCATATGTTTTGTCACAGGAAGAGAATTTGTGTTTCCATCTGCTTTCTCAAGGGCCATAGCAAACTTCCACCACCGAGACAGCTTCCCAGGCTTTGCAACTTGATGGGCATTACACCTGTAATGTGTCACATTTAGGTGTAAAATTCACATTTACCTTATGGAATTGCACTCAGGTCAACCTCTTCAAGATCCGTGTCCTGTTAAATGTTAAAGTGCCAATCACCACACAGGAGTTTGATTATTGATTTAGTTTCCCCCAAACACTGACAGCTTTAAACAGCACATCTATACGGTCCTTTAAGGAATGCAACACTTTAACTCCCTTTTCTCCTAGCTTGAGACAGGTTATTAAATTGAGCTTTTTACACTGTTTAAATCCCAAGCAATCTTTTGAACTTATGTGGGTTTTGCACAGCTGAAAATCATTTAATAACCCTACAGACCTCCAGTCAACTATTTTTCCCTCTCCAATTTAACTGCACTAAGTCCGAACATTATAATCAAAATCCCAGATCACAGTTTGCCTTTGAGCTATTTGAAATGGAGAATGACTGAAAAGTACCAGGGTATGAAGTGCCACCATAGAAGAACTAAGCTGTAAGCAATTCAGGCATAATTTCTTTACAAGAAGGGCATTATGGAATAAATTGCTTGGGCTATTCAGGCAGCGAGGCAGGCAAGTACCGTAAATCAGCTCTGAAATATAAACTGGGCAGTTGGAAGTGGGAGTAATGACAGGGTTTGATCTCGCTGGTTAGGTATGTCATTTCAGTTTGGGATAAATAAACGCTCTGATCTGAAATTGCACAATGGCAACTGGGGGAGCAGAGGGAAAACCTGGGGTTGGCCAGAGGAGGAGGAAATAACAGTTCTACTCTAGGTGTATTGCACCCAACTGTGAAACAATCCTATTTAAATACTGCCAGTGGCCAGAACCACAGTTGCTGGACAAAGACAAGCTACTTTACATACTTCTTTTGTAAGAGCAGTTTTAGGTTTCCTTGCTCATTTCTCATCGTATTGGAAAGTCAGGCTGAAAGGGGAGGTTTGGGAACTTTTTTGTTTGGGTTTTTTTTGTGGTTTTCTTTCTTCTCTTTAAACTAAATTCAAAAAGGACATCATCTTTTGCCCTTTTAGCTCAGCAATTGAATTCCAGAGCACAGTACATTACCTTTCTGGTCATTTGGTCGTGGTCAGATATAATTGTCATCTGAACCATTCACCACCTCCTCAGATGAGTAATGAGTGGGTGTCAGGAAGAAATCAGACTTTTTACTACATGTGGAAGTTGGTTGAAAACTTCTGTAAGGAGTCTTTCAGGGAAATACATGAGCACAAAAAGCAAATAAAATACAACCGAGAAAACAAACATTTGAGGTGTGTTCAAATATTTGAGTGAGGAATTATAATAGGAATGTATAAACATAGAAAGGACAATATTTTTATGACAATATAAAAAAAACCCCCAACCATTAAATGTGAAATAACATGGATATGTGCTTGCTCCACCCTGGTGTGATGGGGAGGAGAATCAGAAAAAAGGTAAAGCCCACTGGTTAAGATAAGACCAGTTTAATAATTGAAATGCAATAAAATAAAATAAAACACTAATAATAGTGATAAAAATAATGTAATGAAAAGGAAGACAACAAAGAGAGAGAAATAAACCCCAAGAAGAACAAGTAATACACAATGCAATTGTCCACCATCTGCCAACCTCTACCCAGCCCATCCCTGAGCCACAATTGCTCTGCCTTCCAGGTAACTCCCTCCAGTTTTTATAGTTAACATGACTCTGGTGTGGAATATCCCTTTGGTCAGTTTAGCTGCCCTGGCCATGCCCCTTTAAAGATTCTTGTACATCTCCTCACTGGCAGAACAAGGGAACCTGAAAAGTCCTTGATTTAGAATAAGCACTACTTAGTAACAGTCAAAACATTAGAGCTTTATCAACATTTTTCTCATACTGAACCCAAAACACAACACTATACCTGTTACTAGGAAGAAAATTAACTCCATCCAGCCAAAACCAGGACAACTAACCAAGCTTTGAAATGTTAGAATAATTTAATTTTTTTAGTATATGTCTGACTCAATACTTAAATGCTCAAGTATTTAAATGCATTTCCTGGAACCATCTCAATTTATTCTCTAGCTGATTCGCCTTTTACTTGTCCCTTACAAGGGACATGGAGTAAAAATTATTTTAAATTCTTCCTTCTTGTGCAGTGATTTACCATACTAGCCCCAAAGAACCACTTGCAGCACAGCAAGAGCATTTTTCAGTCCTTCGGCCCTGGTGAGGCCACAGCTGGAGTACTGGGTCCAGTTCTGGGCTCCTCAGTATAAGACATGGAGAGCTCCTGAAGTGGGTCCAGTGGGGGGCTACGAAAAAGATCAGTGCATGGGAGCATCTCTCTTACAAGAAAAGACTGAGAGCCAGGTCTTTGAGAAGAGATGATTGAGAGGAGACCCAGTGAATGTCCATAAGTATCTGAAGAGAGGGTGTCAAGAGGATGGACCAGGCTCTTCTCAGTGGTGCTGAGCAATAGGACAAGGGGCTGTAACTCAGGCACAGGAAGTTCTACCTGAATATGAGGAAGAATTTCTTTACTGTGTGGGTGCCCAAGCACTGGAACAGGTTGCCCAGAGCAGTTGTGGAGTCTCCCTCACTGGATATATTCAAGAACTGACTGGACACAATCCTGTGCAGTGTGCTCTAGGATGGCCCTGCTTGATCAGAGAGGTGCTGAGGATCCAGAACTGAACACATTCCTCCAAGTGGGGTGTCACAAGAGCAGAGTAGAGGAGTAGAATCACCTTCCTCAACATGCTGATGATGCTGTTTTGATGTAGCCCAGGATAATGGCTGGCTTTGTGGGCTGCAAGCACACATTGCCAGGTCATGGCTATCCACTAGTATGACACTTTCATCATGAGAAATACAGCACATGCACTTTAACTCACCATGTTCACACAGCTCTTCCCAGAGCTGACATATTAATAAAAGAATTGGTATTAAAAGCTATATTTAAATTATTTTGTCTTCCCCTCATCCATGTACTCATACAACTATCATCAGTTTGGAGGAGAGGCAGGATTGCTGTCAAATAAGATTTGCATGCTAAAATTGTGATAAACAGCCTTACAGTGATGTCACAGAATGCAAAATCCTTCATGTCTGCTTTCCCCAGTTCTCCCTTCACTGTGCTTGGGGTGCTCTGCTGAGTGCTGGCTGTCAGACAAAGGGTATCAGAGTTGTGATGGAAATTCACCTCTCTGAGAATTAAAAGATTCCTCTTCACTTAGCTTTGGGATGCGAACAGTACAATGGTGACAATCGACTCTCACCCAGGAGCACTGCACTGCACAGTGCACACAGCCTGTGTGCCAGAGGCATTTTTTGTTAACTACTAAGTTATATCATAGATGCATAAGCAGTCACAGCTCAAGGGCTAAAAGAACACCATATAAATTCTTATAATTATTTGTAGTGACAGTAAGCAGAGAACAGCTTAAACGCAGGAAGTATTTATGGGACTGGGTAGAGAGCACACAGGTTGGTATGCACTGTTCACCTACTGGGAGGGAGGATGAGCAGACTGGGGGCTCAGACAGAAAAGATTGCTTCTTCTTTCCTTTGAGATGAAAAGCTGCCACACAACCAAGTGCTTTGGCCCTGTGACCCTGCAAATTTCACCTCTGTTTCAGACACAGAGCCCCTCTCTCTTCTTGCCCATCTCCCATAGTTTGTGTCAAGATATTCATGGAAGACCTTAAAAACATAGATCTGATCTCAACTTACCTCTGCCTGTTCTGAAGGTATTGGTACTGCCAGTATGACTTCTTCTTCCTATACAGGTACTAAAAAATTACTTCTTCTATCTCCATATAAGATTGAAAAAAAACCAGAACAAAAGGACAGTCCTCCATATTGAAGATACGGGAGTAGATTTGGGGCAGGGATTCCCAGTTACATAATGGTGATGAATTCAGATACCAGAGGAGACCTAGACTGTGAATTAAGATATTCTTTTTGCAGGAAGGCTGTTTGGGTTTTGGTTTTGGTTTTGTGGTGGATTTTTTTTAGTAGCAATTTTAAAGGAAAATATCTCTTTCCACTGCCAACTTATCAGTTTCTAAAGCAGGAAATTCCTGCAGACTATAATAAGTTTAAACAAATTTTAACATTTTGGAAGTACTCTATTCAAGTTTTCTAAATTAATACTCTCTTGAAAACTATATTTTTAAACAAAATTAAATCTAAGTACACAATTCAGAATTTTTAAACACTTAATTTCTATGCTTTCATAAGACCAATTTATTTTTCCTTTGGATTTCTGTTTGAAAACTATTTGTGAGATTTCGGATTTTTACTTCAATTTCAGACAGGGTAAACATCAACATTTTAATTATTCTTCGCTTGAAAATGTAGGAAAATTATTTCCTTCACTGATTTTCTGAAGAAGTCCTTCATCTTGTAGGGCAACTGCTAAAGAAATATTCATTTTCCAGACCAGTCCATGCTCCTAGTTAAGAGCAGTGAAATTTATTAGGCAATGAGGTGACTCTGAGGGATGCCTCTCCCTGGCAACACTGTAAGTGAAAGAATGAATTGCCTCTGAATCCACATTTAATTGAGATACTCTGGAGTACAGCAAAATGAACTAAATTTAAATCTGCAGGGCATTATTTGCTGCAGTTTTTGTCATATTAGTTCCAGATAAACAGAAATAAATTTTGAGTATGTGGTTTACATACCCTTATATATACATGTTTACATAGCCACTTTTTGTGATACATGTATTTGCAGTGTATACAGCAAATACTTTCCACCCCCCCACACCAAAGTGGAGCACACAGAGGTCTATATTTTTATGGTGGATTGACAGTAGGACTGATTTTTCATAATTAACAGAGCAATCACACTGCTGCCAGCTTGGAGAATTTTATACTCACAATGCAGAAAATGAGTCCGTATAGTGCACCAACGGGCCTGAATAAGGAGAGCAATTTGGGTTTAGTTGGGAGAAAATGGCATTTATTTACATTAGAGATATAGCAGACACTAACGTGCTCTGAGTCACAGAAGACTGCTTTGTTTGAACACCAATGTGTTTTAAGGTGAGGGCAAATGCACAGCTGAGCCTGATGGTGTGATACGCTGTGATTTACTGCTAGGGTGGGAAGGAGTCCCCTGTCTTATAGCACATGCAGGTTTTTTTTATTTTTTGGTTTTTTGCAAGTTTTGTTTCCAATTACTGTAGATACAGGAGAGCAAAATCCCCCAAATTTGTGAATGACTGTTTAGGTGGATTTGGTATTTCACTTTATAATGAGACTGAAGAAAACTTCAAGCTAAACAGCAAGATCCCTGCCTAAGAAGGCATGTGAACATAAACTATTACTAATAATGATGATGATTACATCCAGCTGGAATTCAAATTCCCTTCTAAGCTCCTCAGTGCTGTTCATTAAGTGATGTAGAGTTAAAGCTCTAGAATTCTTCAGTTAGGCAGCAAATGCCAGTACAACCTCCAGAGAGTATGTGGCTATCACTCCCTCTGAGGACAACAGCTCCTCACAATATCCTTGAAATATGTGTGTTTGTAAAAAGACTTGAAGCTTTTAATTTCTATTGTTCTTAAGACCTAATCTCCTCTAAAATACCTGAATCTTCAAATTCCCAGTATGTCTCCGTTATGCATAGCTAAATATTAAGAATGCAAAATAAACTTAATTAGCTGGTATGCTAATATACTCATAGCCCTTTGTAGTCAGTGGAAAAATCTCATATTTAAAAAAGGGAGTGAAGTACATAATTTTTTCCCTAACACAGTAAGAAAAGCTGTGAGAAAGTAAATATGAGCTCTCAAGACAGAAGCTGTTATAGTTACATATTAATTTGGTCTTTTTTCCCAAGCCAATGAAAATTCATTTCTGTAAGTACGTGGCAAGTGTGTGAGTGTACTCCTGTAGCAAAGCTTCACCTTTCCTGATGACAAAGATGCTGCTGGCATTTCCCTATGGTCAGCAAGTTAAGCAGATAGTCAGTCTTCCAAAGTATCCCATTGTTAATTTTCCAGCTGTCCTTGTTAACCAGAGAACAAGCGTGGAGGATAGAGCCAGAACACAATCTACATCGTCTAGAGCTTTCTTAGATGCCATCTGAGCTTCCATTGAACAGAAGAAATGAAGTTGGTAAATACAGTTTTCAAAACAGTTTTCCTGTGTTAACATAATAATTCCCCTTTTATTTGTGGTGATTTTTTTTCTTTTATGTATTGGTTGTTCTGATTAATTTAGGTAATTGCAGTTCAGTTAAAATATATGATTGTATCTCAAGGCATAAAAATTGCATGAAGAACTCAACTGCAATCCAGCCTAGTTTGGTCTGAATGATCAGACGAGAAAAAATGAAACCATAGTACTAAATCCGACAGAACTGAAAGCAATAATGAAAAATTCTATAAACAATGCATTTTTAATTGGATGGAAACTTTTTAAAAATTAGGACATGGAACCTGGGTAATTTTATCTTCAAATATTTCTCATATTGTGAAGTTGAAAGAAATTTAGGAGCTTCAAACGTTTTATAATGCTTCTTGTTTTCTAAAAAGAGACAAATATCCAACCCTGCAGACATTTTACTTACAATATTGAAACCTTCAGATATGTGAAATCTTTTATTGTGGCTAAATTTTCCAGCAATACACACATTCACTATATTAACTTCAGAAATATTAAACACTGGAGACTAATATAAACGTACACTGTAATGTTAAGCTTCTGAAGCTGCATGGGCAGACACAAGAGAGGAAATTCAGGCCACAGAGTCTTTTAGAGGGATTACAGCTAAATTTTTCACAAAACTACTTGCTTGGTGTAGCCTCACTTCTAGACATAAATCCTGATAGTTTAGGATCGCTCACAGATATAGAACCCCTGGTGGCTGCCCCACATTGCACCTCTACAGGGCACTCTGAGTCACTGATCCTGCATTTTTGAGACCCGTGATGGATGGAAGAAGAGGGACCTGATGAGACTGAGCATTGTGTTGTGTGGCAAGCTGGGAGCTAGAGTGACAGGGACTCACCACGCAGCTTCAAAGGAAGATCATAATTACAGATCCTCTGAAAGCATACACGTCTGAAATGGCCCCAAATCCTACATAATTTCTTGCTGCATTTGTCATATAATCAGTGACTACTCTTTTTGTAGAGAAACAGTGTGACATGCAACAAGACAGGATGTTGTGTTTCCCCTGCTTTCAGCTTGCACACACAAAACCAGGGAAAAGATTCACTTCTCAATCCTCATGTCTAGCCTACTTTTCTGTAAGATCTGAAGCAATCCACATAAATTATTTAAAGCTTAAATATCGTAACTGCAGGAGATAAGGTTTAAGAAAGAGAAGTCTGTAAGTTTTCTTAACCACAGAAGACGGGAAACTTTCACGGATACCGGGGGATACCTAATCTGTGAGAGAAATGCATAGCAAGAACCACTGACTAAATTGAAGTCACACTCAAGTTCAGACAAGATATAAGGCACACATTTTTCAGATCAATACAATATGCTTTTCTGGTAGAATATACTTCAGATAAATATGAGTTAATGGTTGAATAAGGGGCATAGTAGGAGAAATTCAGCCCCAAGATAAGATGAATTAAAGGTCTCTTCTGACATTCTAAGTTTATTACTTGTAATATCAAAGATATCTTACAAATATTAAATATTCAACACCATCCATTTAGAAGGAAGGCGATCTTGTTTCCACAGTAACTTGCTTGTGGGCAAGCCAATAGTTGGTTACAAATTCTTCCTGAGATGCTAAGTTTGTCCCCTGAATACTTTAGTTCCACCAATTTTACAAACTACGTAATTAAAAAAAAACAGCTTTTATTTAAGCCAAACATAACAAATCTTCAGTTTGCATAAAATGTAACAAGACCTATGCATTTTAATTTCTTTCTCAGGATGATGAGTTTCTCTTTTGTGATTCATAAATTCCAGCAGATGCGGCAGAAAGTTACATAAAAAGCTTTTTAGGGTAATTATGTCTTCAGCTGGAAATTTTGACATTTGTGATCTCTTTCTTCAATCTCTACTATTAATATCTCCTTAGCAGCTAAGACTTGTAACCAAGAGTTAACTAATTGATAGAAAAAACTCCTCAGAGTTGCAAGAGCTTTCTCTTCTTTATTTCAATTCAGGTGACAAGGCTGAGCTGAGAAGGATCATTAGCTTTCCAGTTAATAGAATACTCAATAGATAGCAGTAAAAACATGACGATGACCACTGAAAAGCTGGGATTTTTGTCTTTAGCTGGTACCTAGGTGTTTATTTATGGTGTACAGGTATTTGCCTTAACATAGTGCCTGCATTTCAACACACTGTTGCTTTAAGAGTGAAAGAGGTGCATGGTAACAGTCTGAACAGCTGGTGAACTAGAGAAATGAGACAGAGAATAAAAATACAGAATTAAAATAACTGTACTGATAGTCAGAGAAGTGACAGCAATGGAGCACCTACAGAGATAAGTTGTACTGGCCTTTGCTGGTGCTGTACTCTTTTTATTGGCCATCCAGGAGGCCTAGGACATTAGATGTCTTGGGCAATTCAAAATTAGGTGGCATCAATCCACCCCATAGAGGTTAAGGCATTTGCCTGGCATCATACAGTAAGTCCTTGAGTAAAGTGCAAAACTTGCCCACGCATAATTTTGCTCCAAATTATGGCCTAGCCTAAGCTCACATCAGAAATCCTCCACATCCAATCCGCAATTCAGTTTAGCACATCATTGTCTCTTCTGATTTAAGATTTTGTAGAACATTGGCTGCCCCAGGAAACTACCTAGATTTACTTTACTGAGAAGAAGTATTGTACTAAATTTTCTTTAAAAAAAGATTATAAAAATGTCAACGTTTATTATGATGTGGAACAGTTTTTCTTATCTAGAGAACAAATTAAACTCTTATTTGCTTTACCTAAATCAATACACACCTATTATGGCCTTCAAACTTTGAGTCTGTCAGATGAGTACTACTTCTGATTAAACGCAGTCTGTATGCAGCAGCGAGTTTACTATCACTTGAGGTATACTATGCACTGTGTGCACTAAATAGTTCTCTTGGTGATTAGAACTTCTGATTAGTTTGAACAAGTAGCCTTCTTTCTCTGAGTATCCTAATGAAAGAGCCTCTCTGAAGACAAAATTCCCATGAATGCTGTACTCCTATCTACAACTTTATCTTTTCTTAAAGACAAAGAAGAGTAAACTTACATTTTCCCTACTTTGTAACACTCAAAACTTGAGTGAAGGAAACCACTGCCTCATTCAAGCACATAGGCCTATACACTCACAATCTTGCCAACATCCATATAAATGGGGTATGGGAATGATGTATCACTAGCCTAACAGTTATAGTATGTGAATTGGTTAGATGTGACATGGCATATCCTTTTGCTAGCACACTTTATTACTTTTTTATGGTTGAAACATCAGCCTCTTAATAGAAGTTATGCACCATGAATACAGTTATTTATTTCCACCTCCACAAAAATCACAGATTTCAAATCTGTCCTCACTGTTACACATTCTTTTTTGAATAGCAGAGCAGAACTCTGATACCAGAGTTTCCACTTATTTATAAAACTGCTAAACTGGTCATCGTGATTCTCCTTGCTTACTCCGTTCCTCCAAAAACTGCCAAAAATAGAAATGGAATTACAGAAGAGAGATTTCAGAGGGAAAAAACAGAGGCATTAGAGTATGTTTCTTTGGATTAGGGAGGGATATGGCTGTTATCAGGGTCAGAACAAGGACAGGCCTCTGTTATCAAACCTATCACACCCTGCCCCAGCTGGACAAGGTTTAATCCCTTCTGATGTGTGGATGAAGCACCTTTCTCTGAGGATGCCAGGCCCATCCATATGCTGTGAGCAGCAAAGCATCACCTAAATTCTAAGCTGCACAAGAGGTTTGACAGTGTCCTGACTTCAGACTGAATTAGATTTGTATTTGTATGCCATAACATTTCTAACAGAAAGTAAGAATAAAAAGTCCAGGTTTCATAATCCTGCAGTTTATGGAAACTATTTTTGTTTCTTTTCAGTTCAACTTCTGCTAAAGCTCCTGTTAAACAGCCATTACTTAGGCACATTTGGGGGACAAAAAGTGTCTTTTTTCCCAAATAAAGAGATTCCACGGGAAAAATTAATGTAACATTGGAGTGAAAAGCAATTATTTATTGCCTAATAAGCAGAAAAAAAAGCTAGGAGTGAGGTGTTATGAGGCTAAGCTTTACTAGACTTCCCATCCTGATGAAACACCAATGAAACCCTGATTGTCAGACAGCCAGGCGGGGAGGACGGTCACTCTCTATTACACCTTGTATTGCTCATCTACCTTCCACTGAATTGGCATCTTCTGGGTGTCTGCTTCTCTCTTAAGGTTCTATATTTTCTCACTAATTTTTACTGTCTCAGCATTTCCACTTCAGTCTCTGTTTCTCATGTTTATTAGCATAAGCATGCACAGCTTGCAAACTTCATCACACCTTGACGACTTCCTCAGTAAAAGTGAGCCAAAAATTGCATGGCTCAACTGCACCAGGTCAGGCCTTGAACCCTAAACAGCTGAACTGGCTGAACCTTAGGTCAGGGTACACTCTGGGCATTTCAGTTGAAAATCTATATGACCTTAGAGCAGTCTTGATATTTATTTTATTCAAAATTATTTCCTTTAGTTCGTCTCCTCTAATACTTCATTTAAGGCAGTTGCTGGCCAGGGCATAAGACATTAGCTGAGTCTCAACTACTTTGAAAGCCTTTTCCAGTGCCCATCAGGTCAGTCTGTCCCACTGTCACCACAGAGATCATCTCTGATGTAAACACAGCAAAATCCACACTGTCCCACCTGCAGTTGCCAGAAATAAAGGAAACGCAATATTAGGGAAATTCAGGCCAAAAATTATTGGGTGGGAGATTAGATAAAACATAAATCCTCCAGGAAGTTTTCAGCAAATACAGAACAATTTACCTGCACCTCATCTGCAAAGGGTTAAGCCCTGCTCCTTAGAAACCCATCGACACCTCCTTCCAGCACCAGCAGGGAAATGTCTGCCTTTATTTCGGTAATTGCTGCCTTGGTGCTGCTTAGCAATTCTTCTCCTCGGGTAGGAGAGCAATCATTCTCATTAGATGTCAGAGCACTACAGCAGAGTGCTTTTGTTTGGAGTACAGCATGCAGAATGATGATTACAAGTCTGAGAGCTGGGGAGAGCACTCCTCCCTTTGGAAATTAAGCAACTGACAGATGTTAGAACATCGTTATACATATACAAGAGCTCAGGGCCTTCTTGCAAAGTTCATTGCTCTATGCAGAATTGGCTAATTCAAGGAGGAATTCCATGCTGTAACACAGGTTACTCAAACTTATTTTGTATGAAAATGTTGGACTGAAAGCAAAGGTGCCAGCTATAACCTTCCAGGAGCATTGTGTGGTTAATCTCAGCAGCAAAGACTTTTAAATGTCGTCCAAATCTCATCTGTAGGCCATGCCAAAAATGTTTTGTGCTTTTCACGAGCTAATTCTGCTTTATGCCCGGTGCCTTCTTTTCTCATGAGAGCAAAGGGGGAGTTCTGTCTTTATGCTTTGTGAAACAAGCAGTTATTAATCAAATATGAAATTTTATTGACAAGTCAGTATTAAAAATTAGGTTCATGCACAGAGTTTCAAACACTAGAAATGATTGAATTGTCTAGTTTGGTCTTTTCTACATCTAGTAAACCTAGTGTGATAAATAATTGTGATTCGTGAAACAAATGGGTGATTACATCAAAATAAAACAAACGGATTGTAAAACTTAATTACACCCCCATAAAGAAATAAAACAGACCCTTACAAGGTCAAGGGACCCTAAACCTTCCTACTATCCTAAGAATAAAATATGGTAGAACTTTAAATCTTTTAGGCACCTGTTCGTCCAAGAATGCATGAATTATGACCAGTTGTAGAGATAACCATTTAGCTTTAGCTGTAAGAAAACCCATATATTAAATACTTAGCAAAAAACTGTAAAATGTATATGTATATGATATAATTAATATAAATGAAGTAGCTAAGATAAATGCCAAATATACACTGTAGTAGATGTGCAGATTTGGGAAACTTGTCTCCATTTCCGTCACCCAGCCGGCTGCTTGCTTTTACTGTATAATAAACTCCTATTCAAAAACTTATAGAAACTCGAGACTTTGTTTATCACACCTAGTAAAATATGAACGCTGTGTCTAGAAAGAGGAAAGATTATTTACGCAAGAAATTCAGATAGCTGCAATAGTGCATACTTGGATATAAAATAAGAATAGGAAAGGACAGTACGTAGACAGAATTCCCATATGGGGATACAAAGAGTGACTGGCAAAAAGATTGTGACAAGAAAAAATTAAGGAGGATAGACTAGGACAAGACATATAAGGAAAACAGGACCTAGCCTTAACAGAGACTAAGAGACAGGAACAGGCAGAGGAGGCAGCAATGATCAGAGCATACAGCCTGTGATGCCAGATTTTATGTCTTTTCCTCCTGCTGGTAAATACCTCTGCAGCCCTTGACAGAGTGTGTGCAATCTCATCCCCTACACTGTGGGATTTGACCAGGAAGCTGCAGTGGCCACTAGACTGCCGTAGGCTGCCACTTCTGTCACTACTCCCCTGCATGCTCATCAAAATTACTACCCCAGGAATCTGCCACTTCTGCACATGCAGTTACAGCATGAGCTGGTTTTAGAAGCATTGTGTCTTTGCCCGCAAAGTAGGGAACAAGTGTGTTATTGTGTTCCCTTACCTCATTGTGCATGATTACTTCCTTGAAAGCAGAGGTTACTATTAAAGACGCAACAGCAAGAATCCTAACCTAATCCTTGAAACTGTGGAAGAAGTTCTAGGGAAGAAAGTGCTGTTCCCAGATCAAGAAAGGTTTTTTTACACATTTTTCACATTTATTGTTTGGATGGTATTGCTTTTTTTGGCATCCATTTGCATTGCAAGTATTGTGGTATCTTCTTCCTAAGTGTTATTTTTATTGTTGTATTTTGTCGTGATCTTAATTTATCACTGAGACTAAAAAAAAAAGAAAAAGAAAAAGTGTCATTATAAGACTTAAGAAAACTGCATTCTGGAAAACAATATAAGAAATACTAAGGTTTAGCTCCAATCTCTGCCTCTTGCAACAGCAGCTATTGGGAATACAGGATTACCTATTAAGGAGCAATGACATTGTGTAGACTTCAGTAACAGTTACTAGGGCACAAAGCAATAATATTTGTAGTTCAGTGGCCCTTACATAAAGCATTTTTATTATGTAAGAGATAGGAGATGGAAAACTATTCTGTGTACACCTCTTCCAGTCAGAGTGCTGCCAGGTTGAACAGCTCATTTTCCCTTCCTCTGAGGGCAATGACAGGTTTATTTTTAATCCAACTGTCTTTTCCCCTCTCACTATCACATAGGCAAAGCTTTTTTCTTCCTCAGATGAATTAAGCCTTATCTCATCTCCATCAAACATCTTCTCACCAGCTCATGTATCATTAACAAGCACCTCACCACAAGTAACAAAGCTTCTACAAGCAACCCACAAAACATCTTTCCCTGTAGAACGGAGTAAATCCAATCAATATGTTCAGCTAATGGAGACAAACGAGCAAGTCCAGGCCTGGCAGCAAGCAACCAGGGTGATGACTAGGTAACAGATGGTGAAGGATTTGGCACAGATGGCTCTGATCCAATTTCCTGAAGGGTCTGCAAGAGGCTCTCAGTCTGACAGGGTAGTGATGAGCAAGATGAAAATGCAGAAACCTGGGGCAGTGTCATCCAGCTCTTGCCATACTATTACCCCAGCTGAAACACATCTGATCAGCATCCCATCCTTTCTAGGTTCTAGGGATGATTTGAAATAAGACAGTTGGTAAAACCTCTTTTTCCACTCAAGGAAAATAACCATGAGTTAAGTAACCCTAAGAAGGAGAAACAAAATAACACTCCAGCTCTCAACAAGTGAAAATGCCTTCTGAGGACATTCAGGAACCCTCACTGAAGGATTGTCCTCAACATAAGTTTTCTAAAATCACTTCTACATCTTTGAAATATTTCAATATAGATGTAGCAAAAGAAGTTTCTTTCTCTTTTTTCACTACATATTTCAGTGAAAATTGTAGAAAATATTTAATCCCAAACCTAAAAGTGGTGTGTTATTATCAAAAGTACTAAAGAAATAAAATACACCATTGAGCTACTTGAAATAAAAGCATTAACATCACAAGGTTACCCCTCAATTAGCTCAATCTAGTCAAACAACTAAACCACCCATTAATCTAGTATGGAGTTATCTAGTTCCTATTTCTCATTAGAAATAATTAGGTACGTTAATTTGATTTAATTTTTTTTTCCATCATAGAGAATAGAATTAGTTCAGGCTGATGTCTGATAATATGATATTGCCATTCACAACTCAGATTTAAGTAAACTTAAAAGAGATAAGGTTCTTTACTGTAAGTGTGAAGCTGTAATTAAAAGTGAGCTCCTATTGAAGTTGTCCTTCCAACTTTATGTCACTCTTTTTATCAACTACAACAGTTGAAAAATCAAATTTTTAATATTTAGATAGTATAACTGTACAATTATGTCTGTATTAGTAAATCTAGTACATAAAAGGACATGCCTAATTTTATATTTGAGATAAGTTTTGTTTTCAAGATATTTCTTCACTCAGAGGCATGGAGCTTGCTTGCTTAAATTGATTTTTTTTAAAAAATCATATTTTCTGCACCTCAAAAAGGAAATAATATGTGTCATTTGCAAAAGACACAAGATGGGAAGTATAGTCAACGTGGTAAAATAGTGAATTGATGTACAGAAGTACATGTAATATACTGTGTGACCTTGAAAAGGAGTGTAATATTAAAAATGTTATGGTCATGTCCATAGGGAAGAGAAACAAGCATTTTAAGCTCTGTTTTTGCCATAGACTATGGGCTTCCTGTCTGTAAGTGACAATGAATGAGAAAGAAGTAGGTGTATCAGTCAATCATGAGATGACTACAAGCTATCAATGTGATATAGACATAAAAAAGACAATTGTAATTCTTAAATATATCAGGCAAAGTTTTTTCCATAGAGACAGGGAGTTTTTAATGCCATTTTACAAGGCAGTGATAAAACTTTGTTACAGTATATGTAATCCTGGACACTGATGTTGAAAAGAGATGAACTGAAATCAGAATAAGGCAGAAAATTAAATATTAGCATGTTCAGAGTAACAAGCAGCTAATTTCTGAGAGAAATCAACAGAGTTTTTTAACCTTATAAAACCACAGCTGCAAGGGATAAAATATTATATTGCTACAAATACATCAATTAAGTAAAGACAAGATGAGAAAAAAGGTTATTTAAGCTTAAGGATAATAATGGAAGAAAAAAGATGACCCTAACCTGATCATGAGTAAGTGCAAACTGGAAATAAAACCAAGATTTTTAAGCTTTAAAAAAATCAAAATTGCCTTCAGCTGAATTTTCCAATAGCGTGAGGTTAGAGCTCATGGTATCCAAGCATGGAAATGCCAGTCTTGGTTCTCTTTCTAATTTATTTCTTTCAAAATTTCTATTAAAATGCTGTCATACCTTTCCTGGAGGCTACAAGGAACTCTATAAGAGTAGGAGGAAGGAAAAAGTAACTAGGAAAATCTGAGCCTGGAACTTGCCACGACAGATGAAAATCTTTGCCTTCCTCTAACAGCCACTATCTGTCTGCCAGGGCAGCTGTCTCCAACCCAGTCTGCTCAATTTTCCTCTTGCTAGAAGTCCTGCACAAAGTCTTTCATACTGGTCTGGTTCTCAGCCCTAGGACAGCAATTGCATGACAGAATGAGCCAGCCTGAATCTGGGTGCTGCTCTGGCAGTCCTCTGCATAACAGTGTTGATCTGCACAGTGAGCAGAAAGCTATCCTCTCATTTTTGGTTTGCTTAGTTGTTCTGACTTACTTTTTCAGCTGCTACATCTTCCCAGAGTAACTCATACTGAGATCAGCTGAAATCCAGCACTGGATGGAGGAGATCATGTCTAGGCTGGAATGGGAAGGGTAAAACTAAACCAGCATCTTCTTAGGCTAACATAAACTGTGTGCTGGTACAACCAAATGAGGCTGCAGTGCTCACTTGCTTTCCCTCCCTCTTCTACCTCCATAATAAATTACTGAAAATTCTTCCTATTGGTCTTTTAAACATAAAAGAGATTAAATATCTGGAGGAACGAGGGGGAAAATGCGACCTATAACCTTACTGCAGACCATAGATTTACTTGCTATGAGACAGTTCTCTGAAGAATCTGCAGCCTCTGCCTGGCTTTAGGCTCCTGAATGGCCAGAAGGGATAGAAATGATACTGGGGAAAATCTCTGTATTTCTTCCTGTCAACAGCTGATAAACAACTGTGCCTCTTTCCTGCTTTTCTTAGGAACACTGAGTGAGCATTTCTGAGAAATGGTTTGGTATTTTTTTTGCATCTGCACAGGATGGTGGCCAGGACCTCTACTTTTGATTCCTGGAACATTGTTCCCAGAAGGCCAGAGCTAAAATCTAGACCCAAAATTTAAGTGATGGAGAAGCCATTTCAAGGTACTGTATGGATATCAGGAGTAGTTAAAGTTGTCTGCATACACAAAGCCAAACCGATTCTTGGTTCATAGGCCCTTTTTCTGCAACCATTAATCGTTTTGGAGGCCTCCTAATGATGTCTTCGCTGGCAACCTTGGGAGTTGAGTTTTCCCACCACCGCTGCAGCATTGAAAACTGGACCCCAGAGCATCAGGTGTCTTTTGGAAGCTGGCAATCCTCATTTGTTGATTTAGGAAGTCTACAGCTCAGACTTTGGCTAAAGGGCCAAATGAAAAAGTGATGAAGTGGTTGTACTCTGGCAATATTTCTTCTTCTCAGTGAAGAAGCACAGCAGGGTCCCTCTGGGTACAGGCAGCAGGAAGTAGCCAGCTCTCAGAAACACTGCAGAGCTAAATTTCAAGATATAACTTTTAATTTTTAGGCTACACATATTCCTTATCCAACAGCCATCACAGTCCAGAAACTATTCTCTTCCCTGTCTAAAAATCATATCTGAAGGTATTGGTTGTTTGATTATTTCACCAGATTCCTGAGATTCCTTGGCAAAGGACTATTCAGATCCTGCTTAGTTTAGGTGATCATTACAGAGATATAGTGGCTGCCTTAGAGATTACAGCATGATTTTAAGGTTGTTTGGTGAAATAGATTTAATCTTAAAAAACAGAATCATATGCATATTGTATTCATTTCCAAAGGAAAACTGGGCAAATCTTTTCTCTGTAACTAATAAATACAGTCTTGGAAAGATAAAAGATTATTCATAAAATTTGGTTGAAGCTTAACAAGTTGGAAAAACAGGGAAGGAAAAAGAATAAATTCACAAAATTTTACTTTTGAATTGCCAGAAAGAAATATTTTGGATACCTTCAAATTATTTTCTTTCAATGTGTTCTTGTTTTTACAAAATGTAGAAATCATTCAGTGATGTTGCCTTTCAGGTTAGACAAGACGTATCAGGCCAATACCTGATTGTTTTTGTTTCAGGCACCAATCACTGGAAGGCCATTATCCACTCAGTCCGCACCCCAAAAGATTGACTTGCTCAGTCTGGGATTGATCTACCACTACTCAAAGGGCAGGGAGATGACTGGGTTGTTGCATTGTCTGCACTGACAGGAGACAACCTAGAGGAATTGCTGCTGCATTTGAGAGAACTGCATGACATTTATGTGAGGAAAGAACAAGCACAAGGGTAAAGTCTGGTCCAGGGTTAGGAACTAGAGCTGCTGTGAACTGTATTAGAAGAAAAGGCATAAAATCATAAATTGATTATGTTTTACCTGTGGGATTTTTCCTCTGTTTTTTTTATACCTGTAGACCTCATAGAAGTCTTCTAATTAGACAACTCACATAATTTTATGGGTAGATCCAGTTAAAACAATTCCAGTGTTGGCTGCCCATCAAGCAAATGCAAACCTTACAACTGATCTTTCATCCACTGTGGTCAGGCAGCCTCCTAGAGCTCATTACTCAGTTAATTCCTCCAGAGCAAATAAGCAGAATTACTTAATAACAACAGTTTTCTCATATCTATCCCATTTGTAATTCCATGTATAAGAAAAACTTGTACCAGGATTAAAAAATGCCATATTTTCTTTTCCTCACTCCTGAGCTATGCTGCCTTGACTTATTAGTGTCAGCAGATGCTTTGGAGTACAAGAAGGAAGGACAGGGTAGCACTCTGATCCTGCAGTCCAAACAGATGGGCATAAGGCCAGACAGCCAAGAGAGTAAGCCATGTACACCTACCTAGGAGGTGCAAAAACTCAATCCTAGATTTATGGTACGGCGTTGATCAATATCAGTATGCACTTAGACTATAGAAAAGCGAACCGCTTAGAAAGAAAACCACTAAATGCACCTGATGCATTTACCAAACTAGTTTTTGGTCTAGTTGCATTATCTGCAATGCAGCATTTTGATTATATGTTCTCTTAGCCAGACAACTTGCTAAAGGTCTTTGTGAAACAAGTCAGCAGCCTTCTGCAGGCTGACTGCAATTCAACCCAGTCTAGAGCTTGAAAAGTGTACAGAAGTGATACTTAATTATACAACTGCCACATAACCTATTCAAGCAAAGCAGCAAGAGGCAAACAGCTTTCAAGTCACTTTTAATGGCTGTCAAAAAAAAAAATGCTTTGATACATTATATAACATTAGGTCAAAATTTCTAACTATCCTTGCTTCTCCAAGGGCTTGAAAAGGCCAGCTAGCAGCCTTTCAAAGTAATGATACCCTTCTCTGAGCTGATTTTCCTGGTCAAATATTTGCCAAGTGCAGAAAAGCCCAAACTGTGACTTGGCCTTTGTGTTGCATGATCTATCTAGTCTTTTATCAAACTGGCTCGTCTTGGCTTTCATATTTCCTTTTCACAGCTCATAATCTCTTTTGCTTACTTCAGCATTCTTTATTATTTCCTCACTTTGGCTAAACTTTTGAAAAGAAAAATCAAGATTCAGCCTTTGCAACACATGAGAAATTAATTTCTCCACATGCATTTACTACAGGAAATATTTTATTTGGCTTTTCTTTATGAGTTAAACCTGAAACCATTAATTTTTTCTATTTGTACCTACTCTAATAGTCATTGCAGCAAGTTACCAAAAGTCATGGCCAATGAAATTTTCTTTTATGTATTTTACATTGAATTTCTTCATAAATTAAACAGTCCCTACCAAAAATGCTGCAACCAAGCATACCACTTTAAGAATGCAGAAAAGTTCCTGAAAGAAATAGATATGCTGCATAATGAAATTGCTTTCTAAGAGAATGGTTGCAAGCAGTGAAACAGTTAAACGGTTTAAACACCTAAACAGATGATTACACATGAAATAAAGACAAAAATTCCAGCATAACTGTGGTGAATCTATCAGAGAAAATCTTCCTTCAATGAAGAAGTCTCCATCCATCTATTTCTGCTCACACCGTTACATTTTCTGATACTAACACTGAGATAACCCATAGGTTACCAGTTAGGGCAGGGCTGTTTCTTTGTTCAGTGTAAGATAAATACATTTTATCTATTTTTTTCTAAGTTGTTTATACATTTTAAATCTTACCATTATTCACAGTGATAAGCTTTATCTTTGAGTAACCATTCAAACTGCAAAGGCAAAAGACATAAGGAATTCATTGTATCTCGTTGCAGTTATCAGTCCTGTTTCCCAGAGAACACTGTTGGTTGCTGTCCTATTTCTTACCTTATAATTCCTTACTAATTGAGTCATGCATTAGCCACTTTATTATTTAACTTATATAGGCTATTAAGCTATTACTTAGGCCCGAAATTACCCAAGTCTCCTGTACATCATTTTTCAACATTGAACCAACATTAGTATTCTGCCAATCTTCTGAAACTTCATTACAGACCAAAGCTTATTGAGGATAATTCCTTGGCTGACTGTTTAAAAACTCCTGCATTCAAGTTGTTTCAGATTGCTTTTAAAAATAATTGGGTTTAATAGTAACTGTTTTCAATTCCAGCAGTAACTGAGGAGAATAAGTGCCTTCAAATATTCAAATATTCAAACAGAGGCAAGAAATATTTATCAATTAGACCTTTGTGGTCTGTATGGTTACTAACCTGACTATTTTTCCCATTTCTGTCTAACCAATGTCAGAGCTGGTATTTCTTATTTTTCTTAATATATATGTTTCTATCATTTCCTTGAGGTATCCAGCAAGCACCCTTGTTACTGTTTGCTCTATGAAGGTTGTACTCATTTTAACAGTATCTACTACTAAATAAAAATATTTAATCTCAACCATCTACACTGGTAATGGAATTGTTCTAAGTGTATACCTTTCTGGACCTACCACGTCTCCTTGGAAACCAGAGGTTTTCTTTCTCTTTGATTTATTTCCACTTCGAAGTCATATAAAAACAGCAACAATAAGGGGAGAATTCAGATCTGAATCCACAATAATGCCCTTATTTGAAACACCATACAGTTTAACATCTTATATTGGAGGAAAAATGCTAAAAGTAAATAGTGGGAAAAATATATAAAGTTAAGAAAAATGAATGCTTATCTTTTATTAGTAAACTTAACACCCTAGGGAAGATATGAATGTTTTTCACCTTTAGTTCTTGGATTCCATATGCTCCTTAACTGGTAAGACAGACTCAATTTTTGTATCATTTAAACAAGCTGAAAAAGCCACAAAGTTTTGAAATTCCCTTACAGTAAGAGTCTGTTTCGGTTACAAAAAAAATATGAGCTGTGTGGTAAGGTCATCATGTACAGATCCCAGCAATGCTGCTAGAGATGGTAAAATGACTTCTGACACTGAAAATGGTGAAAAACACTATGAGGTAGAATCCTTCACAGAACAGTTCTGTAGTACCAAGAAAACATGAAATAATCCTGCTTTCCTTGCCCAGCAGGTATAAGTAACACTGGATAAAGAAAAACAAAGGAGAAGAAGGATATTTGAAGATAAACATTTCTGACAGGAATGCTTCAGAAATATGTGTTTACAGTCTCTAAAGAAATTCCTGTATTTCACAGCCCTATAGATTTGAACTGTATGTCTGTACATTTATGTTTTTCAACTTATCGACTAGAGTCTTAATACTTTAATGAACTTTGGCCAAGGACAGACTAAGGGATGTGAGGTGATGAATATCACAAGAGCAGATGTACCAAACCCCAGTAGTGACTGCCTTTCCTGCACTCATGTTTTAAACGCAAGGAAACTGCAAGGTTTCCCTGACACATCAGAACTAAAAGAGAGTTTGATTTGGGGCAAATACAGCTTTCCAGATACTTCTGAAGTTCTGAATCCCCCACCGGGGCCTTTTTCGCCAAAATAATTCATTCTTTGTAAGCTATGCTCAGTCAAACTTGTACAGCCACCTTTCTAGCTCAGGAAATGTTGATACAGATGAAAAAGATCATTCATACAGAGTGGGGCTGTGAGGAAAACCACAACTTTAAAGACAAAAACAGAGGTGAATTGAAACCACTGTGTTAGAAAAATCTTGGCCTCAACTGGCAAAAGAGACTCAAGTTTGCCTGAATCAGTTGAAGTACAAAGAAAATTATTCATTAAATAATATAACCATCATCCCTTCTTAGGTTTGGACAATTTGATAGAAAGAATAAAGATAAGAAAATGTGAAAATCCAGTAAGATATATACATATAAATACTATAGGTGTTGTTTTTGGGCTACTGTTACAGTTTGGAGATCTGGAAAGGCCTAATACTACACTAAAAAATCTCTCCTTGATGTAGTGTCTGCTAAACACAGGACAAAACAGCTTCAAGATGTCCTCCTTCATGGGAATAAAACATAGGATAGTCATCCTTGATCTTGTTCTGAGCAAATGAGTTTGGACTATAGGTAAATGATAACTCTGCCGAATAAAATCCCGGCCTGAAGTTTGATAACTGAGAATGGCAGTGAAAACTCTCCCAGCTCCACTTCAAAAATGAGATGTACTGATAGGGTTTGATCCATGCAGAAAAAAAATTAAATAAATATTCAAGTAGTAAATATAGTTTTAAAAAAATTCCTTTCTAATCTATTTCAAAGAAAACAGAAAAATGGTGACTCTTTTACTTACTACTCCACTCCACACTCTTTTTAAATCCTTCTCATTAATCTTGCACTACCTTGCACTGATGAACTAATACATGACACACACTTCCTGAAAAGTAATTTATATTGCTATGAGTTCAAATTATTTCTCTGGAATTACTTGTCAGTGGCTGTTGTAATTCTTAAATAACTCAATTCAAAAGGCGTTTTTCTTAAACGACACCTTAAAAGTATTAGAACTTGCTATTACATACTGAGTATTAAGAGGACAGAATATATAAAACTGACTAGACTAAATAGTAGACAAAATAGTATTACTATTACTGATATTTGAATCACTAATAAACACTTGAGTTACTAGTTGGATGTATAATCTAACATGTAAGTCACCAGAAATAACTCAGCCTAAGCACAATTTAAAAACAATTTTGTTCACAAATCTTAGTGAAAATTTTTTTCTTCCCACTGTACCTTGATGGAAAGTTATCTCTATCAAATGAAATAGTCATCTCCTTTGTAATTTTTTTTGCTTGTTTCTCATGTAGGTGTCTTTTCCACAACCTATATAATGCAGCGACTCAATTTAAATAATCTTCAAAAAGTGAATGTCCTTTTTCGATTTTACATGTAGTTTGTCAGAACAAAATCTGAGAAGCCTGTAGGTTTCCTGTGTGATACTGAAAAGTTTAATGCAGTTTGAAAGTGAGCTCCACAACTTCCTCAGTCTGTTTAGTATTAACTTTATTCAAAAGATTTGCAAGTCATTAAGGTTTCTTCATGTTCATTGCTGCAAAGAGCATTGGTAAAGAGAGTCAAAACAGGAAACTTCCTTTAATTCAGAATAATTGCCAGCTTAGTCACTAAAATTAGGTCTGTACAATGCTTTCTTCAGAATATGCAAGTAGTTGATGTGCTTGTTCATACAGAAATGAACAAGAGGCAAGTGAATGTGGATCTGGTCTGAACTTACCGAGTTTCCTTTTCCTCTGCTACCTAGGCAGGCCAGAGGGCTTATGACAGATCATAACCAATAGTGATCCCTTCGATAGATCAAAATCAGATCTTCTACGTAATGATCCACTATGTAAAACTGTAAGTATTCCACCTCCCCTAGCTTTGAAATGGAGGAAAAACTTTCCACAAAATATTTGCTGCCATTACCTGTACTCTCTAGTGTGTGTGAAGCTATATTCCTCTTTCTTGTGATCAGGACTGGATACTCTTAACACGGTGTCATTAGTACAGATAACCCACATTGCAGAGCTGTGCTGGTCTTGTGCTTCTTCTGCTGCCAGTGACTACGGCATATGACAGATACAGTACATCTGCTTTTGCCTGTCAGAAGGCATAGAGGTCTCTAAGAATGAGCCAAACTTTCTATATAGGCTACAAACTGAGTCTCTCACTGATAGAAGAAACAATATTGAACAATGAGCATTAAATAGGTGGGTTGGGTTTTCTCCTTACAACAGTTGCAAAATTAAATTCCTTTAAAAGCCATTCTTTTTCACTGATGAGCTATAAGACAGCCCTGCTCCCTGAAGATATTTGTTCATTTCCCCCTCCTTCCCCACTGCAGGAGGATTAAACTATTTCTCAGTGCAGTGAGCTGATTAATTTTGTTCAGCCAGTGCAGCTCCTTTCTGGGCAGGGAAGTATCACAGATTTACAGTTTTCATTACCTAAGGCTGAAACTGTTAATGAGGTTTATGCTTGCTGCAGGAGGCTGAGGAAAGGCAGTTCCCATTTGCATAGCTGGGCTGAAAGGATCCCTTACAGAAGACACCACACATGACTGCAGATCCCCACACATGCTAGAAATGGTTATTTCATTTGCCCAATATGAGTACTTCTCTCCTGATTCACAAACCATGGTAACACCCTGGGGCTCTTCCTTACAGTTGTGAATCCTGACGCAGGTTGACCTGATTGTTTTCTCTAGCAGTTCTAAATCCTGACTTTAGGATATGGTCATAAACCCACTGTGGATCTCAACCCTGAATGCCCTCTCACATGCACTAACTGGACTAGTGTCCTTTAAATTGTAGTGATGAGTACCCTTTTTCGCTTATTTTTTTTTTAATTACATGAGGAGAAGGAAGGAATCCATTTTATACAGCAATAGAACACTGCCCTGAGAAGTGACATGTCCATTCCCACCCTGGCTCCTCTCCTAATCCCCTAGTGATATCTCTGGCCAAAAGGCTCTGGGTTGAGCACAGTGAGAAACATTTCACATAATTCCTGCTGAAGCTGTGCCACCGTGGGAAAATAGCTCACAGGGTTGGATCAGAAAGTGTGAGAGAAGCCATTAGATGTGCTCAGACTGTACCTCTGGACCTGCACAGAGCTCATCCTTGTAACTTCACAAGTCCCACCTGCAGCTCTCCACAGATCAGCAGCTGCAAAAATGGAGCTCCTCTGGACTTCAGGTGTCTCCTAGTTGCAGAGAAACTGAAACAGCTTCTTTTGAGCATAAGATGAATGTATCCCACTGAGAGGGAGCAGGATGTGCTCCTTTGCACACAGAGACAGGTGTTCTTGCACCCCTCATCCTTTTACTGCTGGAGATGAAAACGGTCCTAGGCAGCTTTGGGCAATGGGTTGTCCCTCCTGTGTGTTGATGATGCACATCAGATGCTTAGGATTTGTGGCAAAAGGAAACCTGAAAACATTAACTAATTCCTTCTAGGTAGGAAAGAATTACTATTGAGGCACGGGAGCAGAATATTTCTATTCTAAGTCCACTTTACATAGTTAAACACAACCTCTAGGCTGTTGATGTAACAAGTGAGAAAAGACAAATTGCTTTATGAAATAGGATATTGGACAGGTTTTTTTGGTGTTTTTTTGGTTTGTTTTTTTTTTTTGCCAAACCCATCCAACAGTACATTGTATTCCATATGTTTAATTGAAGCCTAATTGGAATAACAGTGCTGCCCTCTTTTCATCTTTCTAGCACATGACAGGACTAAGGATATGGAAATATTTCGGTGTTAGTTACTGTGCCTGCCTGAATAGAACAAGAGTGACAATAATTCTTCATTATATAACACACAGGAAAGAGCCACTTTCATGAGACAGATTATATTGCTGATTTCCAGAGAAGGACCAGCTTCTTCTGCTTTTTAGAGTAACTTCCAACACAAACTTTGAGTTCTTGGCTCACTAGTCACAAGACTCTTTTGGAGCCAAAGATCAGCACATTCAGTGTCTGTACTGAAGGTAACACAAAAGCATTCAGTAAGTTAATTAAAAGAGTCCAGAGAAACAGAGAGCTGCAGGCATGGAGACGCTGCTAGGAATAGCAGAGGGGGCAAGGAGCCCTTGGGAATCCAGATTTTCTTTATTTACACATCTCCAGGTTTACACTCATGTATCTGGAAAGTCTGTCTTTCACAGACTTAGAGCTGTGAAGGGTTTTGCAAGCTGTTATTATTTTAGTCTGGCAAGTCATCTACTCAGAGAATTCAAAGCACAAAACACTGAAAACCTCTATCAACCGGGTTTGGGTTGTTCTTTTTTTTTATATCAAATGAGCCTAAAAGATACCTAATTTGTGCAAGTTAGCTGTGCAGCA
This sequence comes from Corapipo altera, assembly GCF_003945725.1. Classification (NCBI taxonomy): domain Eukaryota; kingdom Metazoa; phylum Chordata; class Aves; order Passeriformes; family Pipridae; genus Corapipo; species Corapipo altera. Next base: position 853,537 of record NW_020884886.1, on the reverse strand, counting down.
AATATGTTCTAAGGCAAAGCACTGGGCTGAAATGCTGTGAAGTGAATTTTGCTTCAAAGGATGTAATAGCCCAGCTGTGATCAAGAAGAAAACATGGTTAGATGTGAAAGCATAACAGACATGGTATCGAAGTTCCTTGAATACAGATCTTTAGAGAATAGATTTAAACAACACAGAACAAAACCAAAACTACTTTAAGTCATTCTGACATAGCATAGAAACGGATGTTATACAGTGAGTAAAACATTAACAAAACCTCCTTAAATTTCCTATAGCTAAAACATCACATTGTGCATAGTTCTGTTGATTTCCTCGTGGCAAAAATATTACCTAGATTTGTTAAACTAAAAATCAAGTAGGATGTCACTAGAGTTTTTCAGCATGGGAGAGTAAGGCTGAATGTTGTTTGATACTACCAAGGTAAACTGTCCTGGTGGGACCAGCCCTTCAGTTAGACTTTCAATAATGTGTTTTTTCTGCCTGAGAGTGGAAACTAATTCAGTGAAATGTAATTTTTATTCAAAGAATATGCTTGCTTTTGCTTTCCAAAAGCTCATATCTGGGTTAATTTACTCAAACTCCCTCTGGGTTATGCTTTGAAATGAAGATTTAATGGAGACAAATATATTCACCCACCCAGAAAAAATATTTTAATTGCTATATCTCTGATATTACCAGAACATTGAGAATGCTGGCAACACAGAAAGTGGTTATGTTTCATGCAAAAGTAGAAGATTAAAAATGGTAGTGAACGATAGAAAAATTTGAAGTGCCTGATAAATCAGTCCTATTTGAAATCAATGCAAACATGCTTCTTGGATGCAATATATTTTGGCTGAGGCCTTAAAGGGTTACACACCTGAGCTGTGAATCAAACATATGTCACAATCCATTCAAAATGTGTGTGTGTGCTCGTGCATGAAGCAGAAATGATACCACTATAAGCTCCTATTTGTTTCTGGATGAGTTGCATTATGGAGGTAATTTAGATACTGTGTTGTGTGACATTATTGTCATAATGAATAGACTCACTCCTGGGTAAAGGATAAAAATGAAAAAAAAAGCTGTATGTGCTACAGTAAGAGAAAAGAACCTAAAAATTTGTGATTTCATTTTGCATTTTCATGATGCAGAGATATTACTGAAATTAAACAAATACAATCCAGAAGGTGAATAATTTAAAATTCCTCTGTTTTACAGAAGAAAAATAATGATCATAGGTCTCCTTAGTATAGAAACTGTCTCAAGTATGGCTCTGAAGTATGAAATACAGCAATTCTGAGTGCTTAATTAAGATCTAGAGGTATGACATAGATTGAAAGTATTAAAAAGATTCAGACTGAAAATACACACTTGGGTAAAGGATACCAAAGAGATACCTTGTATAGAAACCAAATTGAAAATCCTGGAAGAGTTGATGATGGTAGAGAAAGAAATAAATAAGATAGTGGTAGTCATCCCTAAATGCTTGGCAACCCAATATCTTCTGGAAAATTACATTATATCTCCTCGAAAATTACATCCTGATAAATTATGGTAGAAGAGGCGATAAAAAGTGGTGGGGTTCAGCTAATCTTTTTTTTTTTTTTTTCAGAAAAGCATAAAGAGACCAGTGGAAGAAACTGAAAAGTGGGAAATAAGGACAGGGAGAGACTGAATCCAGTCAGGGTAGAGGCCAGAAAGATTTTGGGAGAAGCCTAATATGTGGGAAGGATTGCTAACAGATTCAGCCAGAGGTGTATATTTTTATCAAGTGATGTTAAGCATTGCTTAACATGCAGCTTAACCATGTACAATTTCTGGTGCCCTCTTGGTCTTTCTTTCTTGATAATCCAGTGCTCTTTGTTCATTAAGTGCTTGAAGAGGGTTTCAAGTCATCTCTAAGGTAGATGGCAGAAGGGAACACACTTTGTTAGTTTAAGCCTGAGTTTGAATCAATCAGCATTTCTTACACTCTTGATTTCTGTCTTGCATCTTCACTTTATTATAAAAAATCACAAAGAAGGGACTTCATCAACCTGCTGGTGATCAGAGGAAAAAGCTGTACTAAGAGTGTACTACAATGATGCTGAGAAGATGCACCTTCTGACATCCTCCTTTGTAAAATGTTTCAGTTAGTTAATTTTTGCCACTTAATCCCTCTGTTAATTCATATCAAACACATAGTAAGAACACTAACGATGTTAATAAGGCTTGTTTGAAGACAAATGTCTTACCTCTGTGTTCTTCTGTTCCTCCTAAACTACGTACAGTTGCATCTACATTCAGAGGAAACAGTCAAAGAAGTAATGCCACAAGATGCCAGACCACAGTTTTCAGACTCACAGTAAATGCAATAATCAGCATCTTATTAATTTAATAATATTCAAATTCATGGAGGGAGAGTAACGCTATATATTTTGGTAAGCTTGCTTCTCTGGGGACAGCAGGATCTTGCCCCACTGCTAATCACCATTCATATCATTTATAATGAGACTTCTGCAGGCCATACTGGTAAGGACACACCAAAGCACGCTGGGTTTGCTCGGTGTGTGCAAAGTTGTTTCAAATCCCCGTCCAGCTCTCAGAGGATTACGTTACCTCATGTTGTACGTGGCCCTAAGGAATCCATGTCCCACCTCACTGCATTTTGGCTGAGGGATGCTCTCTTTGCCTTTTCTAGCATCTACGTCCTTTGTCCAAATGTTTGAAAAAGAAATAGATGGTTGAAGAGCAACGTACTTTTTTATAATAAAATACCAGAAGGTGACAGACAGTAAAAAGGTCCACAGGGAGTGGTGGAGATCAAGGCAATACCTGACTCCCATGGTGAAAATTCACCTTTCACTTGCAGAATCTGTTATCCAGAATATGCATTGCTGCAGTGGGCAGGGTTTTCTTGGAAATGGAGTATCAAAGTGTGACAGCAAGAAAGCAACACACTCAGAATAGCTCTAACTGCAGTCTGGGAATAGTTCTTGTTCCTGTCTGTGGTGTGGAAACCACAGGTCTTGCACACTCCCAGCATGGGAAACCTCATCCCAGTAGAACAGAGATGGCAACTGCTTCCTAAGAAAATTCTAAAATGCTTTCAGCCTATTTCTCTATGGGATGGTTCTAATTTTGTTTTACTTCACATCTTAATTCCACTGCTCAACCACAAGCTAGAGGTCTAAATGACAGGAAACAAACCTAAAATCCCATACGCATTTTCTAATTTTCTCCAATCACTGTGCAAATCAGGGCTATTTGTTCCAGCATCACTAGGAAATAAAAAACCATAATTCTTCTGTACTCTAACTGAACCTCTGCTAAAGGTCTTAAATCCAGTTCTCTGATGGAAGGAGTTTCATTAATTACAACACACAGTTTTGACATCGTCACTGGAACAATGTTCCTGGTTTCTGTGCTACCAAGGCCCCAGTTTGTGCGTGAACCATTGCCCTGTCTGCATCGACTCCTTCAGCAGTCTGTGTCTTCGTGCTCTTACTGAAATTTCTTACTAGCACACACGCACTGAGTCATAGTGATTATTTCCTCACTTAAATTGTTTCTTCTGTCTCTATCTGTCCTTGTTAAGTGAAGGGAATACAAATGGCAAAACACGTTCGCTCACTAGAATGGAGGAAATAACAGCAATATAGAATCATTTTATTGTCTTTTTCATCCAAGACATTTTTATGACCCCAAATAACCGTGACTTCAACCATCCACAACTACCATAAACTGGGATGCTTTTAGTCTTGTAGAACAGGGTGTCATACTGGACTAGGCCCTGAATAACTATAATTTAGTCCAAAGAATCTCTGTCTGCAGCCCAATCCCCCAAAGTTCCTTTTTGCTTCTTCCTCCCATCATATTAACGACATTACTGGAAAGATCACTAAGTCAATCAGCTAGGTAATATAACACTTGGAAAAATGAACAACAAAACAGGTAACATATAATAAATACATCCTTACCCTTTGAGGAGAATAGCAGCCATATCAAGTCACGTAGAAGAATTTCTTGAAATCAATGAGAAGAACAATGTTATCACAGTCTGATGGAAAAGTAAAAACTTTAATTGGAATATCTTTGTAGACATGAGAGGTAGATTTTCACTGTGACAACTTTGAATTCATGAAGTAAAATGGACTTTTTCACCATTCCAAGTGCAGTAAAGTCATAAAATATCTTTTTCCTGGGGTCTGGCTTTTGGTTTTCTTTGTTCTTTGGATTTTTTAAAGGATTTAAATGATACCTCTATTATTACAAATAATTGTTTTGTGTGGAAAATACCAAAAATTCTGTAGACATCATGTCTGGAAAACAATTTCCCCTTTTGAAGTGTTTTGGATTTGTGCTGGAAACAGCATTGATAACAGGGTTGTTTCCATTATTGCTGGACAGAGCTACACACAGTCAAGGCCTTTTCTGCTCCGGTAAGGTGGTTGGGGGAACACAAGAAACTGGGAGGGAACAGACCCAGGACAGCTGACCCAACTGACCCAAGATATTCCAGACCATACGGCATCATGCTCAGCATAGGGGGAAAAGAATGGAGGGGAGGGAATTCTGAGAGATCGAGTTTGTCTTCCCAAGTCACCATTATGTGTGATGGAGCCCTGCTGTCCTGGGGATGGCTGAGCACCTACCTGCCCATGGGAAGTGGTGAATGAATTCTTGTTCTGCTTTGCTTGCATGTGTGGTTTTTTATTTACTTATTTAGCTGTCTTTAGCTCAACCCATGGGTTTTCTCACTTTTCTAATTCTCTTCCCCATCCCACTGTGGGGGAACTGAGTGAGCGGCTCTGTGGGGCTGAATTGCCATCTCAGGTTAAACCACACTTTTATAAAGACAGTAATAACAAATAGTTGTTCTGTGCAGCATGAGCTATTTATGATTCTAATATAATGTTATAGTATAGAGTAGCACAGGTCTGGTTTGACAGCAGGGCTTATCAGTCTACTGAGTAGGGACTACAGGATGACTTGAAGAGGACTATGGGTATGGGATGATAAAAGATGGGACACAATCTGACCTCAAGGCTGTAAATCAATCACAGATGGTCAGTTAGCAGAGTGCAGACCTGGAGCTGGATGAAACTCCAGCTAACACAGAAAACAAAGAAATAGCATCTAGTATACCAAAAAGGTAGTATAGTAAGATTGAATGTAACATGGAGCTGCAGACAAATGAAGATCAAGGTGTAAAAGCAGTAATAAAAATTACTCCAAGTAGATATATCACCATTATTACTGAGAGGCCTTCTGTGTGACAGTATTACTTTCCCTTTTCTTCCTTTTTTTTTTCTGTTGTAATTAAATTGGATTATAAGCATTCCTGGATGAGACCATTAAGACTTTAATTATATGAACAGCAAAACTTGTAGGATGTGTTTCTTTTTTGCCCTTGACATTATTATGACTGCAGTGGTGCACCTATATTCCTTCTCTACATTAACATGCTGGCTAATGGAAACTTCATATTCAGTTTACACATGCCAACAAGTGATTTTCTTTTCAATATGATTTAAAACTGATATCCCCATCCATCCCACTGGTAGGACATATTCTACCTATGACTTCTGAAGAAAATTTTTCCTTACACTTCCCTGCTGGCCCCTGCAATGATACTGCTTGACAACAAATACCACAGCACCTACTACTGGATCCTTTGCACCTTTCCCTCACTGCATGCTGAGGTAAGAAGAAAAGTAGTCAAGATACAGAACATTTATTCTGCCTTCCCAAAGGTCTACATGCCTAACAAACTGGTCCTCATAAAGCTGAAACAGGCAAAAGCACATCTACTGTTGATAGTTTGATGTGCCAGTAATCATATCTCAAACAGTAACTCAGAAACTGCAACAGCTTACTTGAGAAAGAAAAAGAAAAACTCAGCAACAGGATTTCATGAATTTTAAAATCAAATTAACTTAAATTTTAATGTTAATTTTTTTCAGACAGTACTTTATTAAACCTTCCCAGAGAATGAGTATTCATAAATATTTAAAAAAAATAAAAATTAAAGGATTTTAGTATTTTCACTAAAACAATACCTCTGTGGCTGGAAACATACTCAAGCCCTGAAGGACTTGTTCTTCCTGATGATTTGGTAGTTTTATCATGGTTTTGTTAGACTGGGCACCATCTATGAGATGCCACCTCAGCTGAGAGGAATATGAATTGGAGAAAGAAACAACAGCGCCACCCATGAGAAAGGAAGGAAACCTTTCTATGCCACTGAAAACAAATGACACAAACAAACCCCCCACTGAGAACAAACGTGTCTACTTGCTGATGTGCTTTATTCTTACCAAGTTGTATGCAGAGAGGTTCTGTGTCATTAGCTAACACAAATCCTGGTTCAATGAGATCTTTGAAGTGACAAACATAAAATGACAGGGGATGGAAAAATAAACTGTGTACCCAGCAAGGCAGAGTTCTCTTTTAGGACAAGTGTAACTGGAATACACAACAGAGTTGAAATAGTAGCTTTTAGGCTCCTTATACAAACAACACTCAATGAGTAGTTACGAGTTAATGAATGATAGTGCAGGGATAGTACAAATGATGCTAAATGCAGAGACACTTAAGCCCAGGACTTCTAGAGTTAAAGCCTTCAGATCATGGAGACTGTCACAGCTCTTTTGCCAATAGTAGTGCTGTGACAATTTGCATAATTAGAGGGTTTAGCTGGATTTTGTTGGGACATCTCATGTAACGTGCAACACTGGGACCTGAATTAAAAAATATAAGTCCACAGCAGGTATGGTACTGCAGTCATAGGAAATGGCAGGAACGAATTCTGTGAGGGCAGGAGTAACTCATGGGATTAGACTAGAAAAGGTCAGGAAGAAGGAAAAGCTATTTATGCATGCAGACAAGTTTAAACCTCATATGATATTGAATGGGAACAATTTGCGCCCTGAGCTTGTGCAGGTGTTCAGGCAGTGGCCCTCCACCCCTCTGCTGCCAGAAAGTAGGCTCTGACAGGATTCTCATATCAGGGCATTTTCACAAGAACTGATTTATCTGGGTCCCTTAAACCAGATCTTACTTTACACAGGATTTTCCTGTGTAATCTATGATACACAGCTGGGATGTATTAGGGACAGAGCCTAATCCAGAGCTAAAAGGAAATTTTATGGCTTCAGGTCCTCAGGCTGTGGGCACTGGGGTAAGTGCAGCCTGTTCTCAGCTGTAATTTGTGAGGCCCAACACTCAAAAGTACCTGTCAGTCTGCTTTGAAAATCTCCTGTGCAAGTCAGGCTCCCAGACCCCCAGTGGCCCCTGAATTAGGGGGTAATTTGAGCACCAACGGGCAGAAACGTCAGCATCTCTTAGGCCAGACTGCAAGATCTGAGCAAGATTTTCAGAATTCCAGTGGCATATGACCTGTGGCTCCAGTGGCTAATATGGCAATGATTTACCCTGGTACCTCTGCAGATTTAGTCCAACACATACAAACACTTCCATGAATCTCAACACTGACCCTTGATCTGCATCCTCTTTTCCTCTAGTTGTGAGTACCTTGTGATTCATTTTCATCAAGTCTACAAGGACTAATGTCAGTTATTGTTTTATCTTGGGCACTTTAAACTCAGAAATTAAAGAAGAAGTTACAAAGGGTACATAGTATACATTTGAGACCTGGAAGCCAACACCAGAATCAAGGGGCTTAACAGCATTAACTCCTTGAAATCTCCTACTGAATCATCAAAAAGAGGCAAACTCTGTGCTTTTTAAAAGAAATTTCAAGGCATCTGGGATTTAAAGATTACCTAGTTTGACTTCGGATAATAATAACTGAAGGTAGAACTATAAAACATAGTTACTAACACTACAAAAATTTACAAGAACTATTTGTTCTGTTTCAGTAAGGAAGAATGTAATTAATAGCAACCAGGGAATAATAGGAGGAATTCCCATTTATGTCTTCTGACAAAAAAAGAGCTAAAGAACATTCGATTATAACATGCAGCAAAGCATTTACTCAAATTCAAAGACCCTACTGTCCCAATATCTCACCAAGATCAATAGCAGAGGCTGGTGTGACATTTTTCAGAGTAACATTTTTTTTCATCAGAGAATGGCTGCTGGTTGAAAACTAAAACAAATTTTCAGAAACCTGTTTTGACAGAACTGTTTTCTCAAGTCTAAACTGGAAATACTGATGAATAAGAAAGAAAGAAAGAAACATCATTTTTTACCTTCTCTCCCACCAAACTGACATGCTGGGCCATGCATCTTGTTGGCATGTAGACCATGTTCAAAACCTTGCCACCACTTAGAATTTGAATTTCTTTCCTCCACTTCTTAAGCAAGTGGCATATGAAATGATCTGTGAGCTCATTCTGTCTGACCCAGCAGGAAGCTTACTGTTACAGAAAATGTCTCCTAAAGGAGAGATCAACACAGGTTTGGAGGAAAAAGATTCAAACCACAACTTTGCATTAATGTGCATACTTCATCTACAAAGCAGAGGGAACATTCCTGTTCACAAAATGCTCAGAAAATTTTTGAGCATAAATTTGTTTTTAACTTGACATTTTTTTCTGATTTTCAGCCACCCACTTAATGCTAAACAATGTCAAGAAACAATTAGCAATGAAAACAGATATTGGAACCATTAGCAAACATGTTGTATATGTTTATAATCTACTTTAAAAATACTGAGTGTACTCAAAACACAATGACCAAAGAAAACAGCCTTTGGTAGCTTTTATAATATATCTTCCTTCATACTGATACCCATTTCTCTGCTCTTACCTCCTGTCAAAAACAGAAGCAGACATCCTTATAGGTATAATGAAGCATGGCCATCTGTACACTAAAATATAGATACACAGGGAGTAGAATAACTGTCACTGTGTACCCAGAGATAAAAAATACATGCAGCACCAATATCCTGGTTTCATTACTATTATTATTATCATTTACCATTGTTACCATATTTTATTTCATTTTCAATTATTAAACTGTTCGTATCTCAATCTACAAGTTCTATTTTGATTCTCCTTCCCGTTCCACCAGGGTGGGGGGAGAGAGAGGGGCTGAGCGAGCAGCTGCTTGGTACTTAATCTCCAGCTTGGCTTCAACCATGACAACTAACTGAAAAAAAAAAAAGTAAAATTTTAATTCACATTTTTCATAGCAATGTTATATGAAATGTGATATATTAGGCCTTTTTATTCCTCAACAGAGAGTTAAAATCAGAATCAGAAGTATCGACTTCATTGGTATCAATGATGCCAGACAGAATACAGCACTGTATGCAAATTGGGAAATATCTATAAATTAATGACCTCTGAAAACATATTTCCCTCATGTAGTTCATGTAACATGTAAACAAACAGACCTAAGACTATTCTAGTGAAGAATTTTGGTTGCATTGCAGGTAGATTGGACGGGAAACACAGAAAGGCAAATCCTTTCTTTGAAATATCTTAAGTATTGTGGCATTCTCTGTCTATAATTACCAACCCTTCTTTTAATTGCTTGCTAGCCATGACCAGGCTCTGCCACACTGACAAAAAATTAGCAACATTTCATTGCAATGAAATTGAGTGGTTCACAATCTTTCTTTCCCAGAAATATGTTGACTTCCTGAAGAATGACATGATCTTACTGTACAGTAATATAACTGCACTTTTCTTTGATGTGCTAAAAAGTGTCATGTGTTAAAAGAATAAACAACCGGGTAATTGCTAGTTAGAACTAAAGTGGGTCTAGAAGTTGCATTTTGTCATGAAAATTGTGACAAGAGAAGTAAAAAAATTCCTTTAACTCAATCATCTTCACAGACTGTCTCAGAAAAATGAAAGCCTGAAATCTCTGCTCTAGATCTGAATGTCTCTAATGCTTTGTGCTAAATGGACAAATGTGGGTGTGAAAATAATGTTTTAAACACTGTGTTTTCCAGGTGAGCGGCTCAGTGCTTCTCCAGGCAATTGCTCATATGCTTTTTATCTAAGGCAGATGCTATTAGTGCTCTCAAACCATATTTTCATTGCCTAAAACAAATGCACACAAAAAAACAAATGTCCTTACTAACCCAGGGTCAGTTCCTGCCACTCCATTTAAATTGATGTAAATCTCTCCGGAATATGAACTTCAGCAGTTTTTCTTTATGTTCAGCATCAAATTGGCTTTCATAGTGGAATTAATGATGGGAAGTCAAATATGAAACTCAGAAGTACATGAAGAAATGATTTAAACTACAAAATACTTTAAAAGGAGCACTGCTGTAAGATTGTCCTGCAGGGTCTCTGCTATGTTACATTTTCCAGTCATAAATAAGAGAGAGTATTATTTTCTCATTATCAGAAGAAAACTACTTATTTATGCGACACAGGATCTATTTCTATTCCTGAAGCAGAATGAAGGTATAGGCAAAGTCCCCAGCTGTTATCCAAAATTGACAGAGATCCCCTCCTCCCCTTACAATTTTTCTCAAGGCCTTTGCCAGGAAGTGGGTTGGCACTGAGATGAAGATATATTTCTCTCTTCCAGTTTGTTTGTAAGCAACTGAGGGAGAAGGTAGAAGCAAAAATCTCAAGGACTACTTCAGTCCAAACCAGAATCTAGTTCAAGTCTTGGGTAAACCTTCACAAGAGCCCAGCATCCAGGAACATGAAGAACTCCCTACACTGTCAAGGTGTGTGGGGATCCATCTGGAGACTTTGCTCATTTTCATTTTTCATAGCTATTTCCTAAAAAATGTTTATTTTAAAATGTGGGCTTGAGGTTAAATGCCATGTTTTGCTTGAAGATACCAGCTCTTAAATGTATCTCGAAGAAACCAGATACCAGAAAGATTTCAGCTTCATAAGTTTATTTCTATTTTTCTTCAGATTTTTTTCTTTTTTTGCTTTATAACCCAATAATTTTCTTTATATTCTCAGATTTTCTTGGTTACCGCTCACCCCTCCAACCTGCATTGCCTTTTGTCAACAATGTAGTTTAAGCCACCAGACAGGTTATAGACTGTTCTAGGTGGGAGAAATCTCCATTTTCTTACTGGCCAATCAGGCAACTAAGAATACAAAAGGCATGAAGACTGAATAAAGGTCAAAGCAAAAGGGGAACCTGACCATAGCTCAGAATTAACTAGACTGTATCACTGCCCTGGCAATGGACATTGTCATACTTTATGTCCATATAAAGCAAAAGAAAGCTTCACAAAGATAATATAGAGATGTCTGTGTATATGTACTTAAGTCTACTCAAGTCTGACTGTACCAGGTAGGAAACACGAAAAATACTTAAAAATATAATAAACAGTGGATGCTGGTAAGGGATATTTTCAGATTGAAATAAAAGCATGAAATAGGATTGAGAGATGCTGAAAACATGAATTGTGTTTGGTCCTATCAGAAATAGGTACCCAGAGAATAAATATGTCATCTCAAGTGGTGACAGGGTCAATGACAAGACCTGAATTTCAGGTCTGAGTCTGATTTTGATATTGATGTAATGGTGATACACTCTGTACTACGGGGAAAGCAGGCAACATATTGAATGTGGATACACAGTAAAGCTGCATTACTGTTGTAAACTGGCATTTAATAACTGGTTTCACAGCAGGGAAAGCTAAGAGCAATCCTTTGCCCAGTCCTATTTTTAGCTGCTGAGGGTTTTGGAAAAAATTCAAGTACAGTCCTAGATGGACTGGGCATGACCTACACTGAAGTCACGAGGATAATGCTTGATAAAGATGTGCAACCACCACAATTTATGAAGGACCACAACTGTCTCACTGAATTTTGTTGGCACCAGAGTGCCTGATTCCTTTAAATTCTCCTGAAATCCCCAGTACACCATTTTACAAAGTGTTACAATACAATGCATTTCCAAATTATGTCAAATTGAAATTCAAACATGGCTGGCTGCACTAATACATACTAATGGAGCAAAACACTCATACCCTTAATCCTCACTGACACTTCTGGTTTACATTCTTCTCTCCAGTGTCTCATTATGCACAATCTCACTACTCTTATAAATTTTCATTGATGTCTCTTCTCCCTTACTTAAAATGCAAACATCTGGATTAAATCAACTGAATTCACGCTGTCAGTTTTGCAAATACTCAATAGTTTTTAAACAGATCTTCCACCTTGTCTGTATTTTCAAACCTCCATCATTACGAAAACATGAACTCTCAGTTGGTAGTTTCACTGTCTGATCATTTCCTTTGAATGATTTTTGCTGGAACGTAAATATAATCACTCAGTTTCGGTATTTGTTAACAAGCTGCAGATTCACAAATAAATAGAGATACGTGGCCACACAGCCTACATCTTTTATTAACAACAAATTGAGCTGAATTGAACTGAGTAAGCACATCTTTGCAGCTCTGAGGTAGGCAGGTGTAACTTGTGCTCCTGTGCTGAGCTTCTGGTACTGGAAAGGTTGTTGGGTCTTAGCCCCGCTTAGCATGGAAAATTTTGTCCAATTGTAAGACCAGCTCCACTACAGGTTTTTGGTTTGGGGTTTTTTTTCCACCAATGGTTTATCCTTCCTTGGTGTGTTGAATTATAAATGACATCTCTAACCTCCTTTCCTGAGTTCTCCTCAGCAGGGCATCTACAATGCACAACCAGAGCTAGCAAGCTGTGTCACAAATAATTAGATGGCAAGTATCTCAGGAGCACTAAGGATTGTGGAAACTACTTGTGAAATGAAAGATTAATTAAAAAAAAACAACACAGGAAAATTCCAACCAAAGAGAAGACTGGAACACGCTTGACAAGCATCTTTACAGGAAAAGGTGTTACTCCTCTCCCACATCACCCTACAAAAGGAAGTCTGTGCACCAAAGTGGGGCAAAAGGGGGTCATGTAAGCCAAATCCTGATTAAAAAGAACTGGTACATAGAGAGTTTTGATGGGAAAATTTTGGTATAGCTTTACAAAAGCCAAATGTATCCTGGCTTTTACATCTCTCTCCACTACACTTCCTCAACAGCCTTTCTCAACAACTTTATGTCCTGGTATGTCTCAAAAAACAGCTTTTATTTAAGGCCCCTCTATACCCATGGATGTACAAGGTAACAGAGTGTGTCAGAGTGGAGCTACAGTAAATCTAGACAGGCTGTACAAGAGCAAACTGCAAAGTATCCAGCTAAAAACTGCTTCTTGTTCCAGAGTGGCCCTGGTTTATGTTACCCTTCCATGCTGGGACCTGTGGCTGTGAGATGACCCTTCCTAGATGCAGTAGGCCTTGAAATAGTATCCACTTAAATTATAATTCAAGTAGGAGAGAGAAGCAGGACTGTAAACATTGTTTCTACGTCTAGTACATCACTATCCCTCTTGTCTAGAGAGAAGTGTTAGCCATCATTAGTGGCTCAAAGCCTTCTCCTACTACACAGCAGTATTTAAAGTCCCTACAAATCTAGAAAGTGGTTTTCCTCAAAATGTCATTTTTTGTCTTCAGACTAAGAAGGATCTTTTGGGCAACTTTTTATTTTTTATTATTTTTGGGGGTGGAATGTCCAAACTGGAAGATGATAGCCACCAAATTATCTAAAGCTTACAAATTATCTAATTTAAATGCCTAAAAATGTTCTTACCACATTCTTCACTTGCCACAATGAATTTCAAGGATCTCTAAGATGTGACTGCATATGCCATATTTATATAACCATAGCTTGTAGATGAAACAGACATTCACATAACCCAAAAGAAGCACCTACCTGAATGCAGGATTTCTACTCACGCCAGGTTTGTAAGGAGAGGTGTAAGAGCAGCATTCAGAGGGCCATATTGCATCTTCTGCCCCTCTGCTGTGTTAGAATTTCACGTGATGGCATCATGCAAAATCCTCTGCAAAGCCCTTTCTCCCCTTCTCAGCTCAGACCAGAGCTGTTGGCAACCCTTGGCTTTGAGGGCAAGAGACACCAGCAGTAAAAGCGAAACTGTACATTGGAAAACAGGTACAGAAACACCATCTGGTTCAGCCCACAGGAGAGGTCTACAGATGCCTTGTTCAAACTTCTCTTTGGCCTGAGCACTAATGTTGGAATAAGCACTGGGAACAAAGACCCGATTGCCTCCCACTGGGGACATTAAATAAACAGGACACTACCAAAGAGACTGATTTTTATCATCCTAAAGAAAAATGAGCAAATCCGCAGGATCTAAACTTAAGCAAACTGCTTGGCCAAGGCAAGGAAGGAAAGAAAAGAGAAAGTAAACACAACACCAAATTAACAATTTGCATTTAAAGTTGTGTTAGATGGAAGATTAGGAAAACTTCTGAGAACAGACACTGAGAACAAGATGTCCAGCTCCTCTCTCCAGCTATGTGAAAACAGACATTGAATAATGGCGCAGAGCCTTTTTGCACACAACTAAGTTTACTAGTGTTTCATGCCTCTGATCAATTTTTTCTAATATTATTTGTCTCCAGTTCCTGGCCTATTACATGTTTGAGAGCACAGTTCCAGGGCTCTCAAACACGTTGTAGCCACCTACAACCATAGAATTAATCCACTTAAGGAAGCGGAATTTCCAAGCAATAGAGAAGGTGCAAAATCATTTTGCTAGCATGAGAAGAAAAGCCAGTATCTTGTCCAAGATGTATCAGCCAGTCTGGGATACCATAGCTCTCATGTAAAGTTTCTTCTTATTGTTCCAGATGCTGAGTTACCCACTATGGTGGAATCATACCATAGAATCATAGAACGGGTTGGAAGGGGTCAGTCTGATGCGAGTTACAGACATATGGCGCCCCATGTGAGTGGCAGACACAAAAGGATAGTATTTTCTCTGTGTTTGTTCCATTGAATTAAAGAAAATAAAGAGTTTGGCTTACATTAGGAAAAGTGACATACAAGGTTGCTGTGCTGTACCTTGGTACATTGTGCCCCAGTGTGATGTGCCCAGCAAGGTCTTCCAAGTCACATCATCCATGCTACTCCACAGGGGCAACAAGACCTGGATTCAACCCCTGCATTTTGTATTTTCACAGTTGTAATGGAGCAAGTGGTAGTTGGAGAAACACAGCCAGTTCCCAGGTGTCAGTGACCCCCTCTGTCAGTGCATTGTCCCTCAAACATTTGCACACACTGCAAAAACCCCTCCTCGTGTTCACTGTAAGTTGTAGACTCAGTTCCATGATGGAAATATGTAAAATTAAGTTTCTAGCTGGACCTTAGTCTCCTTTAGTGTGAGAACATAAGCAGCTTTGAAAAAAACGAAGTTCTAATGAGCTAGCAAATATTTTGATAAATTTAAGTATTTATTTTATTCCACCTTAAAGTTACTGTAAGTTGATAATTTAATTTTCAAGTAGTTTTCAAAATGGTAATAAAAGTTGCTTCTAATACCTTCAAAACTTTTTAGAAATTTATCTATAAAAATTCACAAAATAGGTCTCCTCCTACAGCCACTTTTGATTTCAGCTGATTATTGCCAGAAAAGTGAGTGGAAATGTCCTGATTTAGTCTTGTTATAAAATGTCAGGGAAGTAATGTCTGCAGGAATGAGAAGCAATTAAATGTTCAAATAAAACAATCAAATGCAGAAAACTATGCTCTGAAAGTCAAAAGTCATAGGGCCACCAGAGAAAATTCAGAAAAAGAGCATAGGTGACTAGAAAAAAGTTAAAAAGGAGACTTTTGGGAACTCATCAGTGTGAAGAAGTGATTAGTCTCCTTTGTGAAAAGAGTAAATGGAGAAGAAAATAGAATTTAAATACAATTACCAGAATGAAGGTCTAAGAGATGTGAAGCTCACAAGATGTAGAAAAGAGATCCAGAGAAAATCACAATTAAGAAAAATTGAAGGCACCAGAATAAGGCATCTTAGTTGTATTTCTCTGTAAGAATGATGAAGTTCTCTGTTATTGACTTTAAGACAGAAGAAGATAGCTGCAGTTCAAATGTCTCTAGTTTAAAGGCTGTTGTCATCAAACTGCCAAACGTTGATATTTTTAAATATCAAAAACCGATAATGTCATGTACTTAGGCCATGAAAGGTACTTTACAATTTTTAATGCATGCCAGAAGCAGCAGATTGTAGGCAAACACCAGGATTATGAGGCTTGGAAAGAGCAACTTTAGATGCAGGTCTGCTGCAGCAGCAACTTCTGGGATCGAGCGAAGCAGAAAAACAACGGCTACTTGAGTTATTTATTGTATGGGTTGCCCCCGCTGAGCTGTGCATTATTCCCGACCCACGCAGCCCCCCCACTCGGAGCCATGTTGTCTCCCCTCCCCAATCACGGACTCCTCCCCTGCACAAGCAGGAGAGGTTGTCTCGCCCGCCTCTCCTCAAGTCCCTGTTTCTGTTACTGGAACACGGTCCTCCTGTATCTCCCATTGGTCAGTGGAGCTCTCAAGCCACTCCCTTCCCCCCGTACCTTGACCCAATCACGGCCCTTCTTCTTGCCCTCCCCCCGAGCCCATATAAACCACGGGAGTTTCAGATTAAAGGTCTTTTCGCCACGGAACACCGAGTGGTCACTCTCTTCTGCCTAAGGGGGACTGCGTGACTGAGTCTCACTCCGGGAAAATCCAGCGGAGAGTCAGCACCCAGATCCGTTAATAGATAACTTATTTGTTGAAAAATTCAAATGGATGGGATTCCTTTGTGAACAGAGGTTTGCTTTCAATCAGGCCTCAAAATATGGAGGAGAAGCTACCAGTTCACATCCAAAAGTAAATGAAGAGTATGGATTTTAAACAGACGTCCCTCTAGTACAAAAGGGGATAGATAGCAATTATTCACGTTCGGGTAACATTTCACTCTTCAGAAAAGGAAAACTGAATATGCAGATGGATTTCCCACTTCCAAGATTAATTGAATGAAATCCAGTCTGCTAAAATTTTTGCCATCAGATATTAAACAGATGAGAGAAGTAAGAAATTAAAACAAATTCTTAAAATATTGATAAGCCTAGAGTTGCTGGGATGAAGCTTCTTTGCTTTTTCTTTAAGTTTATATGATTGTTACTCATATACCTCTGGTTCTGTTCATTTGTATGTATATTCAATTCTTACCAAGACTTTTGAAAATGTATGAGTTCCACAATTTGAATAAAGAAAATCATGTATAGAAATGTCTCTTCCACTTTTTTTAATGTAACTGAAAGAGATTTTTCTTCAGCTGTATTTCTTCTTTCCATCTTCTGTGAAACATGAAGGATTCCCTTTGATCACTCTACATCAACCTTTTTCAACTCTGTGCTCACTTTACATTCAAATACTTTGGTTTTATCTGTTCTCCACCATAGCAACAGTAGATTTCATTTCCTTAGCGCTGACATCAGTTAAAAAGCTTTGAAGGTCTATAACTGCTGTGGTTAATAGGAAGTGTATGTCTTACCCTCTCCTTCCAGTCCGCGTCATGCTGGATGGATAGTAAGAACTCCTTAAGTATTAATTTTTCCATAGTAACAATACCTGTGTGATTTATAACATTACACCTTCTAGCAAGACAGCTGCCTTTAATCTCTTTGCAGTATGTGGCACAGGAAAATAAGTTACTTTTCCTCTCCACTTGAATGTCAAACTAGTGAAATACGTGGAAATATTCTTCCTTTAATGAGTGTTTTACACAAAAGCTGCTGCCTACCCTCAGCTAAGGCCACAGAATAGAAAGATGTGAACATGGGGGGTGACCCAAGGTGGGGAGTGACATTCACACCAAGATCCTCATTAAGTTTCCTCCTCAGCTAATTTACTGCAAATTGATTTGTTCCTCTTATGAGCAGCCAGGGTGTTTTCTGGCACAGAGGGGGAACAAGGTGGATAATGTGGAGGGCAACACGGTTCAATCGACTAATCATTTTGTGCATGTGTGAGTCAGAGACTCTTGCTTTTGAGTACCAGCTCTGACACTCATTTTCCTTAAGGAGAAAGTCCAGCACCGCCAGCCACAATCCTACACAGCTCCAGTGTGCTCCATGAAATGGGAGAGGGAAAGGGGCCTTACAGCCTTCCCTCAACAATACATAATGGATTACAGGTGCAGATGGAGGAAGGGCAGGTACATGCTCCTCTGTCTCCCCAGAAAGCAGCCTGTGTACAACATCAGAGGAGGTGATCACTAGAAGCAAAAAACTTTCTTTCCCCATCACCAGTAGTCACTCTGACAGCCAGGGCTCCCTGGCTGCAGTAAGGTTTTCCAGGAAGAGAGTTGTGAGCAGTAAAAAGTGGAAAAGACTCTACAAACCCCTGTGTTTTCTTTTCTTTACAGTTACTTTTCAAAGCGGATCTATCCTGTTTTGAGACAGAAATCTACAGATACCTGGAACAGTGTCTGTAAATCAAAATCTTATCATCTATTCATTAAAGGTGCACCGTTGTTCTTTATCTCATATAGAAAGTCCAGGTACGTTCTCTGACACTGCCCAGGAGATCATGCTTAACTTGCCACAAATTATTTCAATTTATTATGAGCCAATGCAGTTTGTCAAGATCTACTATTGTCAAGAAAGGGCAAGCAGAGTTTTTTCAAACTGTTAGATTTTTTTCCTTTACTTTATGAAATGTTTTGTATGCTGGTGCATACCCAGAGCAAAACAAAACCTGTGGTTCTGCTGGACTAAACACACTGACAGGAGAGGCCTTTTTAATCCTTTCGCTGAAGGTATGTTCCAACTGTAGTGCCATTATGGGTCCCTATTTCCTTTTAAGTTGCTTTTTATTTTGCAGGTAAATGGAAGCTAGCTGTAAATTTCTAAAAACACAGGCAAGATCTTGCTCACAAGGATGGCAGTAATTTCCCACTTCATGTTGTGCACCAAACATAAGTCAGCCAGCAATCATCATAACAATCTGCAGTGTTTTCTAGATATTGCTGTTAGAACTTATCTTGCAGCAAGCTGGAAAGCATGGCAGGGGCTAAGTAACTCCTCTATGGGATTGTCAGAGCATGACAGCATTACATTTTGCAGTTCGGAGTAGAGAGAGAGAAACAAAAGAGAGAGAGGAAGAGAAATAGTCTTGGTGCTAGGACAATTCTTGAAAAGTACTCACCTTTCTAAATTGCACTGGACTGTATGTGGAGACAACACAAATGTAAAGATAAGAATAATTTTGTGCATATAAATGCTGAAATAAATGTGACACCTTACAGCAAAGCTTCATCCTTTCTGAAATAATCTCCAGTACATTTTTTGTGACACCAAAGAGTTCATCTAGGACCGTCTTTTACCAAGCTTTAGTGAAATTTAACCATGATCTCAACAACTGCCTATTACCCTTACTGAAGAGTGAGAATACTGAGAAAGTCATAAAAAGCATCATCTGCATTTGATGTGCACATTCCCAACCATTGCATTGCCTTACCAAAACAACTCTCACCCCAGAAAGACTGGTTGATCAAAAGCTCTAAGGACTCTGACCACACCTTGCTCTCCAAAATCAGCTGTTCACCCACTGACTGTAGGTGCTCTTTCTAGAGTTTTGTTTTCCAATCTTACTCAAAGATAAGACTGATTCAGGCTTTTCAAGCTGTACAGCCCAACTTACTGTCACACTTTTCATGTGATAAATTGTTCCGGAGTTTAAAGGATTCCTACCATTGTGTACTGGCAACCAGACAGCACTTGGTAGTGTTTAATTGTTCAGCAGCTTCAGTAAAAAAAACCCAAGCTACAACTTTTTGTAACTTAATAAGCTTCTTATTTACTGTAATAAGTACTCATCAGTTAGGTATAATCTCATTGCACATGCCACCATTTACTCGCCGTAGTGATGAATCCTTTAAGGACAGAGAGTAAGTACTTTAGAGGTGCAATTTTAAAAAAGTTTTAAGTCAGGTGAATTGAACCCTGAGGATGAATCAGCCTAGGTCACAGAGCTGTAAAGCAAGATATTACTCAAGCTGCACAGCCTCCTCGACAAATCACCACAGGTGTCTTGTGCATGCCTTTGTCAGCCCTTTGAGGACTTCTGTTATCTTCCTCTTTAATGCGGTGCCTGACTGCTTAGGGTGCACACTCTCAAGCTCCCCATGCAATTGCATATTAAAGCAATTGAATTTCTTAATTTTTAGGCTTTAATACTATTACTTTACCCTACAATGAGATTCCTAGATCAGTGAAATCCTAAGAGCTCATTAATGTCATTACAGCACAGCCTTGAAGAGAGGGAAATAGGAAATATATTTTTTTTAAAAAATAAAGAAATACAAAGAAAAAAGAAGAGGTACTATTTCAATATTTTAAGAGTCTTTTCCCTAAAATTATTTTACTTAGTGATTTTTCATCTCTCACCACACGTAGTCTTGGTCTGGCAACTCTTCCCCACACGCAGCGTAGGGGAACTGCTCTTAATGTGTGACAGAGCTCAGAAAGGGCTGTTTTGTCACTGGCAACTGCTGGGTCTGTGTTAGTATCTCACTGTTCCTCTGTCTTGCTGCTGAGAAGATGACAAGGTTTAACAGTGTTAAAATGCAGAAAGGATTCCTCCACCATGGTATGCCCAAATAATGGAAGTTTGTGCCTGAGGGGGTGTTTAATGTTGCTCCAGTGCTGGGTAGAAGTTCACTGCCATTCTGTTAGTGAAAGGAAAGCTGAATTTCATTTTTTATTTTGTCCCAGCAATGAAGAATCCTGCAAGACGTTAGAAGTGGTTTGTTTGTTTTTTTTTTTCAGAGAACCATAGCTTATGCTTTGGGATTATGTTACGGTGTTATGCTTTATATTATGTTATTATGTTTTCTCACTTGTGTTTAATTGACAGCTGTAGTGCTGAACGTTTTTGTTGCAAAGAGCTTGAAAAATTATTTCCCCTCAAAAAAAGAAATAGCTCTTGCAGTCCATTATCCCCATGCAGTGTTTGTAATAAGAAATGTTTTTTCAGAAACTGCTGTGCATGTTTGGCAGATTTATATGCATTTACGTTGACAGCTTCCTTGAAATCCCCATAGAAAGAAAACATTGTTTAGAGCCACAGTTTAAAGCTATGCATCTCTCAAAGGTTGCCTGGCACTAAAAGGTTACCATGTGTCATGAAGACAAAATTTCAAAGAATGAAAGCAATGACTGTAATCAAACCAAACACCCAAATTACAACATCAATTCATCCACCTCTCACCTCAATTTTGTTTTCTAGGATATTTCAACTGCAACTACAAAGATATAAAGAAATAACCTGAGATAACTCAAGGTTTATCTTGTAGTATGTTCCTAAGTAAACAACCTGCTGTTTAGAAAGTACAGCTCCAGCACTGCACCACAGCAGATGGTGATCACTTCAGATATCTGCAGCTATCAGCATCTGTAGCCCCAGACCTGCAGATCCTTGACATATTTAACTTCAGTTATTTAGGAGGTGGGGTTGTGAAACCAGTGCAAATGTGATTCCAGCAGTTTGTCAAGTGAGTAACTGGGTACAGGACTTGGGCTTCACTGGAGCCGTTTACCAACTAAATGGTTCGAAGGCTCCTACCTCCATCATGCCATTGAATAACACTTTGGTTGTGTCCATATAAAGTGTCAATTTCAGCTTTACAGCAGCCTAGAGGTAGCTGGACTCTCTCACAGTCACCCATGAGAAAACCCCTGACAAGATTTTGTACTTGCACCTAGAGTGCACAATGCTTTCTTTGGATAATGGGAAATATCTTGCACATGAAAAACATCTTTTGATGAGCAGAAGTTTACCGTCCATCTCGGAGCTGGACAGGCTGGTATTCTAGTTCAAACTGAGCAGTTTCTACTGCACTGTTTCTGTGCATGCCCATTCTCCAAATCTGAAAGACCTCTTGTGTTCTTATTTTCCTTTTCAAGAATTTTACAGATTTCCCGAAAATTTTGTGAACCAAATTATGGTCCTGCTATTTTTTTTTTTTCTAAATTGCATTTTCATTATCAAGGAATCAGATGGATACGTGGACAAATACAAGGAACAAATTTTTTTTTAGCTATATTGTTTAGTCACCATGCAGTTATACTGGAAAAGAAGGAATTATACAAAAGTAATTGTTTTCTCCAAGGGAAATGTGATGTATAGTCACTAAAATGTTTCCTTCTTTCTTAGAAAACTTCAGTGGTCTAAGCCAAATACTGAGTGGTACAAGTCTTACCAACAGTAGCCAAATAGATAACATTTAGACGAAGAAGACTGGTGATATTTTGTTTGCATATATAACAAAGATATTTCATCATGACAAAGGTTTGTCATCTGTTTTGTCTCTGTCCACAAATAAATATATACACTTGCTAGTTGTCTGAGAAAGGAGAATCTAGGGCTAAGCCCTTGAGTTAACCTATTTATTCAGATCCCTAAATACAGATTTAGGTGCCTTCACAGATTCTTCTAAATTTGGAAGCAATGTCCCAGATGTCTGGGCTGGTATAGTACTGTAAATAAGTCAATTCTCCCTCAGCCCACTACCAAAAAGGAGCAATATCACTTTACACTTCCACACTGCTTTTCCCTCAGGGGTGATGTACTTCAAGAAGCTAATGGCTTTATTTCTGGTTGGGATACTATCTCCATCTCCCTTCCTTCCCTGTTCAAAAATATTCTCAATATCTGAAGCAAGACATGCTACCTGCAGAAAGCCCTTTGAATTTCTTTCATTATCTCAATTAGCATTTTGCATCTTTTAGGCCTTTGATTCATGTGTAATTGGCATTTTCCCCTTTGTTCTCTTCAGTTAGCTGTGCTTACCCCTCCTTCTTTTGTCATCCTCATTATGCCTCATGTAGTTTTCCCCTTTCTGTTTCATTTCCTGCTCTTCCACATTTTAATATTTCTTTATTTCAGCTCACCATTCTCCACTTGTCAACAAGGCTTCTATTTTTTCATGCATGCAGGTACACTACAGGCAGTCTGATTTGAAATGTCACCTATAATCTTGGTTTTTATTCCAAGCATCTTAAGAATTCTTCCAAAATTTGGAGGGCCGGGTTGTGCTCTCAGTTTGGTAATATAAGTCCAATTTTCCTCTCAATAGCGATTACAGATTTACAATGGTACAAAAAAGAAAAACCCAGAATTTTGAACTAAAACTGAATTTTCTAGGAATTAGAGTAAAGAATTCTAGTCCTTTAAAAAAAAAAAATAACCAAAACCAACCAACCAACCAGAGAGTGTAGATTAGGGTTTTTCCTTGTTTATTATATGGAAGGAATATGGAAGAATAGAAGTTCTGAAAGATAATGCAGGAATGTATGTGTGTATATATTTATAATAATGCCCAAGATGCCTAGCAAAGATCATGGATCTCTTTTTGCCAAGAACACCAACAACTGCACATACGAAAGGAGAGGTAGTTTCTAATCACAACATCATAAGCAAAACCATGCAAGTTCAAAAAAAAATTTAAAATCAGTTGCTCAGGAAGTCATACAGAGTCCTTGAGGGGAACATTGTCTCCAAAAAACCTATTCTCCATCTTTGCTACCTCAGATCTCACTCATAGAGTCTGATTTAAGCTTCAATCGTATATACCAGAGGGAGTTTTTATTGTTTCATCTCTTCTTCTGCCATGATTTAGTAACGATTTCTCTTTGAAACTGAAACTCTTGCTGAATTACTAAGGGAGCCATCATGCCATGCTGCAATTTTAGTATCTGGAGAAGTAAGTTAGGGAGAAAAATTTCAACAGTCTTTAAAATATGTACTGTGTTACATACTGATAATCAGACAAATAAAAATAAAAGAAAGAAAAATAATAAAAAAAGTTAAATAAAAATAAAAGGCTAGTGTGTGGGAAAATATTCAAAATCCTTCTCTGTCTTGGTCTTCCATAGTAGGAGTCATCTGAAGCAGTGTTCTAACTCAGTCTCATCAAATTGAGGAAGACAGGAGTAGATACATTGTCAGAGAACGGTATCAGACAACCAAAAGCAGAAGGACAAGGTTCCTGCTCTGACAGGACAGTCCCTGTTTTCATCAGTCCTGCTCAGTGAACATGTGCAGGCTGGGAATGCACTGAGAAGCTAGAATTTTATTCTCAATCCATGTGAATTGTATTAAAATACCAACCATATGAAGTTCAACAAAGGGAAAGTACCAGATTCTACACCTGGGATGGGGCAACCCCAGACATTCGTATAGACTGGGGAATGAGAGAGAGCAGTGCCTTGGAAAGGGACCTGGATATCCTGGTCGATGGCAAGTTTGAGTCAGCAGCGCCTTGGCAGCCAGGAGGGCCAACCATGTCTTGGGGGGCTTCAGGCAAAACATCACAAGCTGGTCCAGGGAGGGGATTGTCCCACTCTGCTCTGCACTGGGGTAGCCTCACCTTGAGTATTGTGGCAGTTTTGGGCACCACAATATAGGAAAGATATTAAGCCATTAGAAAGTGCCCAAAGGAGGGCAATGAGGATGGTGAAGAGCCTTGAGGGGAAGCCGTATGAGCAGTAGCTGAGGGTATTTTTTTTCTCATTGCAGTTACAACTTCCTTGTGAGGGGAAGAAAAGAGGCAGACATTGATCTCTTCTCTGTGGTGACCAAGGGAATGGCCTGAAGTTGTGTCAGGATGAGTTAGGTTGGATATTAGGAAAAGGTTCTTCACCCAGAAAGTGTTTGGGCACTGGAACAGGCTCCCCAGGAAAGTGGTCACAGCACTAAGCCTGACGGAGTTCAAGAAGTGTTTGGATGACACTCTCAGGCACACGGTGTGACTCTTGGGGATGGTTCTGAGCAGGGCTAAGAGTTGGACTCAGTGTTCCTTATGGGTCCCTTCCAGCTCAGCATATTCTGTGATTCTGTGATTTTGGACCAGAAAGGCTCTCCTTGCAGCTGTTTGTCCGAGAGAATGTCCCTCTGTTATCTACAGTGTTACAGTATGTTTCTCCACCAATACAGAGACTCACAGGAGAAATCATTCCAACAGTATCTCAAAGTAAATATAATCCTGAACAAAACTTTCTGAAACCTTTCCTGACACAGCTGTAAATCAAACAAAAGGAAAAGAGTTGTAATTAATTTTAGAACCAGAACAGCTGCTTTTAAACTAGAAACAAAATTGTACAGGATTTTGGGATTTTAATTGTCTGATGGACAGCAGAGCCCTCAGCAGCAGTTCTTAGTGTTGGCTTCATTTCATCGCCAATAAGTGCTTAGTCAAACATTTATATATTTAGATTCATCCAATCCATGTCACTTAAACCTGTAGTTCAGTTATGTGAAAAAGGAAAAACACGTCAAGAAAGAAAACTGGTGTTTAAACTTTCAGTGGTTGCTTTACAATGCATTTGATGTTTTTTACTGGAGTTCAAGCTCCTAAATCATGTCTGTACATAATAATCTCAGCTTTCATTTGGGGAACAAAAAATAAGTTTCCAAGTTCCTATGGCTTAGGAAGATAAGATGAAATATGTACAGCCTAAAGGCTTCCACATCAGAGACACAAATTTAAAAAATCTCAGAGGTGATCTGCTTTAAAATCTCATGATTTATAATCTGTTCTGGCACCATCTTTGGCCTCTGACTTAATTACTTTTGCAAGCAAGGTGTTGTAAATACTTCACTTCCCATACCAGTTCTCCTCATTTTTTCTAGTCATACGACTTTTGACTAATTCCACTGTAAAACTGGCCTATACAATATTTTTAGGAGCGTTTCTTTAACATCTGCTTATTACAAGACATTTTAATATACAATTGAGGAAATATAAACTAAAGTGTAATTTATCACTGATGCAAAATAACATTGTGGATAAAAGTTCTTAATGGGATGTTTTATTCTTATTCCTGATCTGAGTGAATATTTGAATTTGAAAAATAGAAATCATAATAATTGTAATGCAAATGAAGCTACCACATTCCCTCTCCATCATCACACAATCAAATAAAGTGGCAAAGGAAATTACTGCAATTCCCTGAACTTGTTTTGCTATGCACTGAAACTTCTGAATACATATCATGTGAGGCAGTAATTAAGTTCCTAACTTATTTACTTCTTCTATTGGGGATACATCATCTGAGACACAGTCTTCTGGCAAGAAACTCACATATTCATCTACTATGAGATGCAGAGTATCTGAGCTGTTCTAGCTGCTCACAGTTTAATTTTTAGATTAACCATAAACACATCTGGGATTAGACAATGGTTATACACTGCCTAGAAATAAAAAGGCTATAGAAATCTCTGTGAAAAATCTCTCATGAAGACATAATTGTTGTTCACTGAAGAACACAAAACAGAGCTTACTTCCAAAGGGATTTGAAGTAAAAACAGTGTGAAAGCAACAAAGGCTGGAGAACTGCCTTTACTTTATACAGGTCCCAAAGAGGGATTCCAGAGATTGAGTGGATTTTGCAATTCCACAGGCTCTCAGCATTTCCTGAAAGGCTTTAAGATTAATATTTCCAAGCAAAAGAGAGAATAAGATGTTTGCCTGAGGGTTATTATCACGACCAGCCATGTAGTTCAACAAGGAATAGCAGCAAAGGATGAGGCAAAAGTCACTGGGTCACAGCCACCCACCTGTGTACTCTGACCAGACTGTCCTAATGGAGAAATGCTACTTTGATAGAGAGGCCTTATATTTTTTCTCAATTGTCTTGCTGTTCTGTCTGGGGTTTTTTGCATACATGGACTGATTTTAAGCAGACGTTCTGCCTGCAGGTCTTGCACAGACATTTAAAACTTGACCAGAACAAAAAAAATCTGCAACAGTGATTTCAGATGTGGAAGCATTTACTTGTGTTTTCAACCACTACCTACTGCAAGTGCCAACTTATTGGTTGATTCGAAATTTCAGCCGAAGGAAAGTAGTATTTATCATTAAATAAAGGCAGTTATAATAACTATAATATAATGACTCTATTTTAAAGACTTGTCCAGCCACATCTCCTTTATTTGTTCTAATTCAGAAGGCTATAGGGGTATTTAATCTTATTAGTTTCATATTCATTGTTTTCTTTCATGCTTAAATTTGTGCCTGTTTTTTATTGAGTTATCTAGAAAACAGAGGCTAAGAAAATCAGATTTAAATACTCATTGATACATAAACTATTATTAACTAAAAACTATGAAGTGATGAAATGCTATGCGCTAATACTAAAAGTATAATTTACTACTTAGTAGTTAACTTAGCTACTTTGCTTCCATTACAGATGTTCTAGACAATTTCATTAAGAAACAGCCCCATTTCTTCATTGTTTAGTCCAATTGCCAAATGTGTGTTAGCTGCTAAATTGTTAGACTGATATGAATGAAAAGGTTATGATAATAGAACATTCTCAGGCTGAAGTCCAGTGGTATCAGTTAAAATAGCACCTGGAAATGGAAGTAAAGACTCTGAAGCAGGAGACAGTGCCACAGACATGAGGTTAGCAGAATTCAGTTAGAAGAGCTATGGACTTTGGTCTGTTACAGAAAATATTCTCTTAGATGAGTTTTTTCAAACAAACATAAAGAGCAGTGAGTTCAGTGGAAGATCACCAAGATCACTGGGACAGAGACACCAGCCCTTTGAGAAGGGGCTGAGGGACTGGGTTGTTCAGCCCCCAGAAGTGGCAGCTTCAGGGGACCGCACAGCATCCTGTCTGGAGGCTCTCCCCAGTGGTATTAGGTGAGGCAATGGGTACAACAGCCTGTCAGAGAGCAGCAAGGACTGGCTGCTCCCAAAAGGAGGGCAAGCTGGGAAGTTAGGGTGGTCCCAGGGTGGGCACTGCCCTCACCAATGGGACATAGCCCCACAGGTTCTGACACAACAATCAGAGCCAGGTGCTTCCAACAGGACCCACTGGCAGCCACAGTGAGGGATGGACCACATCCAGGTTCCCTCCATGGAGTTCAGCCAGGTGCAAAAGTAGACAGAGACAGAGAAAGGGCCAGAGGCAAGTCTACCAAGTCTACCACATCTGTTCAAAGTGGCACAGACTGGGTGACAAAGTCTGAGCTTAAATGCAGCTCCCAGACCCACAGACGGAATTGTGGCTGAGGTCCCAGGTGAGACCAGTCATGAGCATTAAGGCCTAAGAGTGGCCCCAGAGCCTGGACACGGGCATACATTGAGGACAGAGAAGTTCAGACTGGACAAAAGGACTCTCCTTTTCACTGGTAGGAGAGTCAAACAGTGAGACAGGTTGCCCAGAGGGGCAGTACCTATCCTGGCAGGTTTCCTAAAACCAACTAGATAAACACCTAAGCATCCTGGTCAGACCTCACAGCTGACCCAGTTTTGAAATGAAGGTGTCTTCCAGTCTGATTTCTAATGAGATCCTATATTTCTGTAAAATTTGAGTTACTCTAGCTTTATCTTAGTTATCATATTTCATACATGAGTGCAAAAATATGCATCAATGGCATTTTATTTACACCACTAAAGATACTGAGAGTTCAACACTGATTTACTTGCTTCAAGAGAATTCTGCTTTATATAATTTCTACAGGCAAGAGATGGCGCAAAGAGGAGTACAGACCAGACCTTAATATTAATTTTTCTTGCTCTGTACATGATAAAGTGTTTTTATCTCCCCATTTTCATGTTGCAAATGGATTTATCCTGTTGCACTTAAATATCTTTCCTATGCCTCTTGTACTCTCTGCAGAATACTGTCGTTTCTTTAACAATTTAGCCCACTATCAGATGCTTCAAAATATCATGTATTTCCCTACCAAGTCTATCATTTTTCACTTGGTGAGACAAGTGTTACAATGGCTATTTAATTATAATAAAAGGTAACTGATCGACTTCCTTGCATTTACCAGCAGAGAATGGAAATGTTTCTATTAATTTGCTGCTTTGTGCTCTGGTGTTGCCACTGATGTGTGCAAAGAGCTCTGACGAGAATACAGAGGAACCTGCTACTTCAGTGGATGGGGGAATGACAGCAGGAAAAGAGAAATGTACTGCATGCCCATGGTTTTTGCTTTTTGATAAAGCAGAGGAGTGTGTGCTTCCCACCTAACACTATTTTATTGTTAATGCTGCTGTTTAATTTCAGATGTGTTCAAGTAGATCAATACACCAATTCTTGTGATATCCTCCAACAGACCAAACTGAACTGCTTTAAATACTTTAACAACAGCTGGTTAGAAATGTGTATCATTTAAGCCCTCTTTTATTCAATCATTTTCCTTTCCTAGGTGACAATGTTGTACTCTTACACTTGCAATCATAAATCTGTACTACATGAATACAACCTTCCCCATCTCTTTTCTGCCTCATCCTCATCCCTTAACATCATACCTGATATCATTTTAGAAATTTATTTAAGATTTGTCCAGCACACTGCTAAATGTTGAGAGAAATAATGTGAATCCATTATTATGGTAGGTGGAAGAAGAATCCTACATGCATTTTTGACAGTGTATGCAGCCAATCCAGTACAACCAATAATTACAGTGCAGACTGCATATACCATAAAGGAGCACACTAGATTCACTATGCAGTTATCAGCCACTGGACCCAGCTGTATCTCTAATTTTATATATGGGGAAATAATGCTATATATTGTCAAATGTTAAATATAGGCTTCTATTCTTGATAATCTGGGTATCTGAAACTTGAATGACACATAACCTTGACCAGTTTGTCTCTGTGTGTTGTTTTTCCTAATATTTTTCTGTAAAACAGCATCATATTTCTTAATGCATGAAGAAAAGAGCACTCTAAATCTGTACCTTGCATGTAAGCTTCAAAACAGAGCCTCACCTGCTCCTCCTGTAGTGACTTCCTTGGTTCTTAGTTTTGTATATGAGAGAGAGACCCTTTGGAGAAGGGGAACAATCTATAACTTCCATTTTTCATTGCATTCCAGTTACTTATTAAAAGATTTTTAGTATGTTGCTTCTGTAGAGATTTTTCTTGAGGTAAACAAATCCTATTTTGCCATTTTTTTTCAGAGCTGGAGGTTTTTTTCACAATCTTTGTCACTGCTCTTGTTGATATCCTTGCAGAGTCATGCTGCCCCAAACTGAATGCAGCACTCTCATTAGAGCCCAATAAAGCAGAAGGACTTAAACTTGTTTCACATGATATTTTACCAGGCAAAATGTTTTTTTCCAGGCATGCTTGCAATATTGATTCATGTCTGATGTGTAGGTTATTCTATGTGATGGATCCTTTTCCTGGGGCCATTTTTGCTAGCTATACAGAATGATAGAATTATGGAATCATTCAGGTTGGAAAAGAACCTTAAGATCATCAAATCCAACTGTTAATCCAGCACTGCCAAGTCTGTCATTAAACCATGTCCCTAAGTACAACATCTACAAGTCTTTTAAATACCTCCATGGATTCTACTTCTTCAAGACCTGTTTTACTAATGCCCTGGTAGACAACATCCACAGCCTTTCCCTCATCCACTAAATGGATCACTTTGTTATAGAAGAAGATCAGGTTGGTCAAGCAGGACCTGTCTTTCTTAAACCCATGCTGGGTGGGCCTGATCCCATAGTTGTCCTGTTTGTGCTGTGTGACGGCACTCAAGATGTTCTTCTCCATGACTTTCCCCAGCACCGAGGTCCAGCTGACAGGCCTGCATTTCCCCAGACCCTCCTTCCAGTCCTTCTTGTAGACAGGTATAAAATTTTCTTAACTTCCAGGCAACAGGGACATCTCTGGTTAGCCAGGAAATACATAACTACATATAACACTCTAAAGGACTATATCTAAATGAGTGCAGAGCTTCATCCACATCAGATTGCATCCTGTTCCTCAGTACATCAGGATCAGCTTAAATTCTCATCATTCATCCAGAGAATCAGCAAAGTGAGCAAGCATCACTTCCACACTATCATTCAGTCCATTAATAAAAGTGCCAAACAGCATCGTAGCCAGGACAGATCTCTGAAGGTCCCTCAGGACACAGCTGTGCTCTACTCAGAGCACAACTCATATCTACTTCTTTAAAACCTTCAGTTGATTTTTCACCCTTCAGATGTCTTTTCATTACAATTCTCTATTTCACAAAGAAAAAAAGTCTGAGTTTTGAAAAATGGGGTTGGGAAAAATTTTTGAATAAAATTTGAAATTTAGAAATATGAAAGACAAGTAAAATTACTTCACAGTCACACAGTTGAATCTCAGGTATACAAATAATAGTACATACTGGTTCTAAAACCCTAAACCTTTCATTCAGTAAATAAGAGTTGCTTTTCTCAACTTCAGAGAAGACAAGCTTTTAAAAAACAGCTGGCTTATTAAACA
Organism: Corapipo altera; assembly: GCF_003945725.1. Taxonomy (NCBI): domain Eukaryota; kingdom Metazoa; phylum Chordata; class Aves; order Passeriformes; family Pipridae; genus Corapipo; species Corapipo altera. The sequence goes on along the minus strand of NW_020884886.1, from coordinate 822,494 downwards.
TTAGCTCAGGTGTATTTATGAATAAGAAACCACTCACCTCCTTTGTGATTCTATTCACAATAAGCACAACTATCATTATATTTTATCATTAAGCTATCATAAGATTTGGAAATAAAATCTGCTAAATGGGAAAGGAGGTTTTCATAAAGACATGGCTTATTTAAAGTTCATTATACCTGTAGATGGCTTTTTTAAATGTCCAGGTTCAGTCACTCTGAAATGACAGGGATCATCTTAGGAGGAACTGCTGTTGCTAGGGGACTCAAGCATTAAAGTACCACAAGTTTGTAATTTATTCTTTTTGTCAAAGGATGTTGAAGATAAATGTACTCCCCAGAAATTGCAAGGCTTTAACCAGGTCTGTGTCATTTCACATGAAAAACAGGGACTGCAACCTCACCTTATTGTGTTCTAACCACTTCCCAAATCCCTGAATTCACAGTATAATGGGAGTTGAACATTTTCTCCTCTTGGAGCAGAAGTGTTTTGCCATACCCTTTTCCCAAGTCATCCCGCTCCATTAACAACTCTTGAAGGCAACTGTCCCTAATGGGCAAGATAAATAGGCCTGAGGAATGAGAGTCAGCATTTAAACATCTGGGATTTAAAAGGTTGCCAAGTGTAGGAGGGGCAAGGGGATTTCAGAGGGAGCAACTATTGCCTAACTTGAAAACAGCCCACACTGGATGAGAGGGTCTAGTCTTTCATATCTGGTGGAAAGTGTGTTTGGGGATTTTTGCCTGGATGTGGCTGTGGATCACCATAGCTCTAGATGCATAGAAGCATCAGTTAGACACAATAACCTATTTGCTTTTGTTGACCCTAGGAATCTGATATGAGCAAGCACCCACCTGGTTTGACTGGAGGAAAGCAAATGTTACTCCCATCTTCAAAAAGGGCAAGACAAAGGACTTGGGAAAACTGCTGGCCAGTCAGTCTCACCTCCATCCCAAGAAAGGTGATGGAAATAACATTCTGGAGGTCACTAGGAAGGTGGTAAAAGAAATTAAGGTCATCAGGAATAGCCAGCATGGATTCACCAAGGGGAAATCATGCTTACCCAATCTGACGGCCTTCTGTGATTACATGGCAGGATGGGTGGAAAGGGGAGAGCAGTGGTTGTTGTTTACCTTGACTTCAGCAAGGCTTTCAACATTGTCTCCCATAACATCCTCATAGGTAACTCAGGAAATGCAGGTTAGATAAGCAGACAGTGAGGTGGTTCAGGAACTGGTTGAATGGCAGAGCTCAGAGGGTGGTGATCAGCAGAGTAGAATCCAGTTGGAGGTCCGTAGTCAGTGGTGTTCCCCAGGGATCAATACTGGGTCCAGTCTTATTCAACCTGCTTATCAATGACCTCAATGACTGTGACCTCAGCAAGTTTGCTGATGATACGAAGTTGTGGGAAGTGGCTGACACGCCTGAAGGCTGTGCTGCCATTCACCAGGACCCTGATAGGCCAGAGAATTGGGCAGAGAGAAAGATAATAAGGTTCAACAATGGCAAGTGTAGGGTCCTGCTCCTGGGAAGAAACAACCCCAATTACCAGTACAAGTTGGGAGCTGACCTACTAAAGAGCAGCTCTGCAAAGAAGGACTTGGGAGTCTTGGTGGATGACAAGTTGACCATGAGCCAGCAGTGTACCCTGGGGGCCAGGAGGGCCAATGGTATCATGGGGTGCATCGGGAAGAGCATGGTCAGCAGGTCAAGGGAGGTGATCCTGCCCCTCTCCTTGGCCCTAGTGAGGTCACATCTGGAGTACTGTGTCCAGTTCTGGTCTCTACAGTTCAAGAAAGACAAGGAGCCACTGGATTGGGTCCACCAGAAGAGCACAAAGATGCTGAAGGGTCTGGAGCATCTCTCTTCTGCGGAGAGACTGCAGGAGCTGGGCCTGTTCAGTATAGAGAAAAAAAGACTTAGAAGGGATCTCATCAATACCTGTAAATGTCTCAATATCAGGTGCCAAGGGGGTTGTGCTGCACTCTTTTCAGTGGTGCCCAGAAATAGGACAAGGAGTAATGGACATAAACTAAAACAGTAGTTCTACCTCAACATAAGGAAGAATTTTTTATTGAGGGTGGCAGAGCACTGGAACAGGCTGTCCAGGCAGGTCACGGCATCTCCCTCTATGGAGGTATTCAAAACCTGCCTGGATGCATTCCTGTGTCATCTGCTCTGGGTGACCCTGCCTTGGCAGGGGAGTTGGACTAGATGATCTCCAGAGGTCCCTTACAACCCTGACTATTCTGTGATTCTATGAGCAGTGCACAGCAGTATAATGCTTTCACTTCTAAGGTGCAGTCCTAGGGCACTGTCAGCCTCATTATGAACAAATACTTACAGAAATTATTTTGAAGAAGTGAAATGAAAGTGCTGAAGGCAGTCTGCCCTTAACATTGAAACAGCTGCAGAGACTTGTGGGCACCTTGACTTCAAGATTACTGAGAGGGTTTCAGCACAAATGAGCTAATACGAAGTAGAAAACAATGGAGCAAGGACATCTTCATAGGGAACAGTTATTCACTACTCTCTGTACCTCTAGACAGACCAATTCCAGGAAAATTCTAACTGCGATTTGAAGTTAAAAAAAAACCAAAAAAAACCCAAAAAAAACCCCAGAAAATGTTGCAGCTGCAACAGAATATCAACTGAGACACTTCCATGCCAAGATACTGATGACGTGACACTGAAATAGACTGTTCCCAGGAAGGCCTTCAAGATCCAAAGAACAGCACACAGCAGAAGGGAAGATGGGGAAACACCCAGAGGGAGATGTGCACAGTTGCATAGGTGACTATGCAGTTTGAACAAATCCACCTGGATGGGAGACTGGCTGTGGTCAGTTAGGGTCAGCTGTTCTGACTATGTCCCCTCCCAACCCCTCATTCACCCCCAGCCTCCTCGCTGGTGGGATGGTTGAGGAGCAGAAAAGACCTTTTCAGTGTGTAAACCCTGCTTGACAATAACAAAAACAACCCTGTGTTATCAACACTGTTTCCAGCACAAATCCAAAGCCCAGCCCCAAACCAGCTACCACGAAGAAAATTAACTCTGTCCCAGCTAAAACCATTACACCCAGCTTCTTCAAATATGCTTGCATGTTAACTACATAGGAAGGGCCCTAGGATGATCATCTAGTCCAAAGAGTGTATCCTGTAAAAGAAAATCTGCAGATACCACTTCATAATTTGATATCCACTCTATATGCTGCTCTAGAAGCAGTAAATGCAGATATAAACACAATACAGCTAATAAATGGGTAATTTACTTGCTGCACTAAAATATATTACTAGTTCAATTCCTAGAAGAAAAGTGGTTACTGATTCATTGTTCAACCTGATAGGTTTGAAATGTCCCTGATAGCTAATATTGGGAAAGTCTCCTATAAAAACTTAAAAAGAAGTCTTATAAGGAGGCTCTTTTCCAGAACAGGATGGTGAACTCTCTTATCCGCTTTTCATCTTAACAAAATGAAGCTGAAAATCTATACAGTGTAGGACTGTGGTAGTCTATAGCCCTGAATCCATCAAAAGCTTGCTTTAAAGCCACTCCTAGAATAGTTCCTACAATTTAGTCATTCTTTGCTCTTTCAGACTGATACCTCCAAGTCTCCAGTGAGTGCACAAAGCAGCACTTTTATTCCTTGTAATAACCATAAGACTTGTAAGATGATAAATTCCTGAACAATTATATGAGGGGACATTTATTGTGTTTCATATTATATAGTCAGGAATTCCTCTCAAGGTAGCATGTGACTGCCTGTTCCTCAGAGATGGCAGATTAACGGGTTTGCCTTCCACCTCAGTGTTAACCTGTCCCTGGCTCAATAACTGCAGACAGCTGCCCAGAGCAGGAACAGAAGAGTTCTGCTGTTGATCTTGTCTCTGCCCCACCCATCCCTGTGATCTGCAGATCACAGTGTAATCAGTAGCAGGAGGATAAGTTCTTGTTTCTGGTGGATGATTTGCACTGTCTCAGAAGCCCACCTATTCAAGTATATGCCAAATTACATTTAACAATGCCAGAGTTATAAAGAAGTTCAACAATAATTCCAGTCACGTCCTCTATGAAACTGAAAACACACTTGAGATATCTATTGACATTTGGTTCCCCATGCACACACCAATCCTCTGTCCCTTACTGTCATTCATTGGCTCATTTGCATCTTGAACATAATTATATTCAGACCAAGACCACAGTGCATGAACTCATTCCATATTTACCTTCTGGTCTGAGAAAGGTCATTGCTTTGAGTACTGGGAGAAGCTTTAAAAGTGCTGCCACTTCAGCACCTCTGTGTCAGTTTTCTTTTGACCTCACAATAATTCTGTGGGGACCTTGGGTTTTGTCAGCATGAGGTTCTCTGTCAGACATTTCAGCCTACCTGTAATTATGAATCCATTTACTTAGTACAGTTCTTGACATGTATTTTCTAATTTATAGGAGCCTTAAAGATAATTACTTAATTTTATTAAAAATATGTTTGAAATGGGAATACACTGGACTGATAAAATTGTCATATTTCACTTTAATGAAAAGAGATATTGACATGTTTTAGACATAAACAAACCACAGAGACATAATGAGTATGGCCACTTAGGCTGATTGAAAAATGACTGAATATTGGCCACATTAGTGTGGACAAAAGTGGATTCCCTCTTGAAGAATAATTATGTTTTTCTGACTAGCTGCAGCAAAGTAGATGGGAAGCTTAGATTGTTTTGTTTGGTCGAAAGATGACAAAAGTATGGACGTAAATCTGTACATTTAATTTAGGTTCATTTTTAACTAAAAAAATGCCATTTTGAAACAAAGCCAAAGTTAACTTCAAATCACTGAGATGCTGTATTTGGATATTTGAATATTTTCCTCCCCTTTTTGTGGTCTCAACTATTTATGAAGTTGAATTTGAACTGGAAAAACTGTTTAGTTCTCCTGCTACAGCTCAGGTTTTAATTGAATGTATTTCACCCACAAAATAATATCACTCTGACTCTACTGGGAGTATAAATAAATAATTCAAAATTTCTTGTGTTCACAACCAATAATTTTCATCAGTTATACAACCATACTGCATTTTGCTCTAAAAAATATCAGCTATTAGACTCCAAGGATAAGGCATCAAATGACCAGGTTCTTTCATTTCTCTTGAGAAATCAAAAAGCAGTAATAATGGTCTATTCTCCTCAAGTGGTCAGGAGTAAAGTTATTATCTGTGTTCACCCTTCTGTTACCATCATTTTTCCATCAAATATGTTTCCATTTCAAGCAGCTTAAAAAGAGAATATTTTATATTGCGGCTTCTCTTTTTCTACACCCTGAGCAAATGCTAAACAAGATTATGTCCTGCTTCAAGAGCTTACAAAACAAATGAGACACAGCGGAAGGAGAAATGGCACTGACAGACTAAGAGACGTGGCAAGTCAGTAGCTGAGAAATTAGTCCTTTTGTCTCCCGGCCTGCAAGCCTGGTATCTCACATCACAGTGTCTCAGTGTGGGCTGTCTTCTTTCCTATTTGTTAGCCCTGGGACTAGATGATTTCAGGTTAAAATTCAGGTGGCTTGGATCTGTAACAGCTTTACAGAAAGTGACATTAATGAGGAAACTACACTAGTAAAACCACTGATTCAGGCAATGTACACATTGCCACTCTGCTGTCCTAGTGCTATATTAATGACCAACTGATGCAGCATCTCACAGCTGCATCAGAAGTTCCTCATTTTGAATGGGGTTAAAGGTGACTTAATTAGTTTAGATGTAGAGGAATTAGAAATTAATTTAAAAGATTCTCTAAGACCAACATACCTGAAAACACTGGAAATATTTTAAATTGCTCCAAGCAGAATGCGAACTTTGTTTGTATAATGATCGTGATAGATATCTTACCTTTAGGGTCTGATTTCCAAAACCATTTGAAATGCCACAGAGGATCTGAAATGTCTTGTTTTAGTATCAAGAGAAAATGAGCACTGACAGGTCACCGGAGGCATAGAGCTTTAGCAGTGTGCTGTCCTCCAGAACATGTTACTTGAAATTATGAGGCAAGCCTTTGCCACTTCAGAATTGAATGCCTGGTAGCAGAGTGCAAACAAAGAAAGCATGCTAAAAACCAAGTTATTGAAGAGAAGCTGAGCATCACTGAGGCAAGCTGCCGTTCTGTCCTCCCCACTGGAGGTATTAATGCCATCCAGCTATTCATTCCTTTGGCTCTATATGGTAGGGAAGGCAATGCCACACCTTCAAGCAGCACCCCAAAGATTGCTGATTTAGACAGAAGAGCTTCGATCTTCCACTACAAGACCCAAGGCGGTATAAAGACTTGTCCAGGAGGTACTTGTGAAAGGAGAGTTGAAAAAAATCTGCAAGAAAAAATCACACATGACCATCAGGAATGATCCCCCAGTGAAAGAATGCTACTACCCTATTCTGTGTAAACTATAGCTTAATATTTCTAAACAGTAATTACAACAAACACGATACAGAAATGCTATGGCCATATATGTGGCAGGTTGTGTAATACCTGCATGTCAGAGTTACCAGAGGGTTTTATTCCTGAAAGTCAACGCCAAACAAACGACTTTGTCACTTATTCATGGTGCAATATCTACAATGCAAGTAGGGTGAACACCAGTATTATGGACATAATACTCTGCTCCTCATCAGAAGGAAGGCCTCCCTGCATTAGAGGAAACTGGAATTGTGTAACCTTTGCAATCCCTGTTTGAAAACAATTTTGGTTTCAGTCCTTTCTGACTTCATAAATACTAATCCATATTAGCGTACTTTCTTCATATGAAGTATCTCAACATGCCAATTGTTCTGGCAATTCAATCATAAAAAAATTGTATATTTGAATACGCAAACTAACAGATATAAAATGTAAGATAACATTTTCAAACTCACTTCTGCATTTCAAGGGTCACCAAACCTTGGGGTTTAGGTGGTGTTCAGACTCCATATTATCCCCTCAGTGCTTCTGATGCTGTGAGTCCCCAGATAGTTTGTAAATGCAGCCCTCATATGTTCACAGCAGCTGTGATTTGATTGAAATGGCCCAAGTAATTTAACCTATCACTAAAGCTGTTTATTAGAATTACAAAACAACAAAGACAATCATATTTTAAAAGATTCAGCACGGCTGAGAGGCCAGTACTCTGTGTATGTTGTCCCTCTCCTAAGCTGTCAGACATATGCAACATTCATGCTGTAGAACACCTATTCAGAAAATATCTAATTTGTTTGCATCAGCCCTGAAGATCCCTTCTTGTCTGATAAATGAGTTTTCCACTTCAGCCAAATAAAGAACATTTGTGAAATGTTCATTTATAAGAACAATAGTCCTCTACCCATCACAGTGACAAGTAGAGGAATTAGAAATGAGCAAGAGATTACCGGGTAAAATGTCCTCACCTCGTGAAGCCCCCAAAAATATTTCAAATATGGCACAGTCCTCTCTTACAAAGTGTGCTGATTTTGATTAACATCCTTCTTCATTTTTGCAGTATAATTCATTATTCTGTTCATATTTGAACTAACACATGCAATACTTTATAGTCTTTTATTCTTCCTGCAAGGTACAAAGACTGGTTTTTCTATCACTTACTCATAAGTGATTCTACTGGCAGCTAAGGAGACATTTTTGTCCACCAACACAAAAAATATCAGAATCAGAGTCATAATTTCCTCAGTATTATTAGATGTGTGATCTCCTTGGTTTTCTGAATATTTCTACTAAGCTTATATCCATTATTGCCCTACATTTATTATTGCTACAATATCATCTTTGAAGGAAGACAAATAGAAAGGAATTCAGCAATGCCCTGTTTGGCCATTCATATGAAGCTTTAATAACTCTTCCAAGGTTGTACTTAATATTTCCATTAAGAGTATAGTTTCTTGGATGCAAGCTTCTTGTAGAAAACAATGTTAAAGTTTATTACAACATGAAATAAAGATGTATTTTCTGCTGTTATTCAGGGCACATAAAATATTTTTTTTTTTTTTCCACTCTAAGTGCTAAGGCATTTTGCTAATCTGCTGCAGTTTTGTAGTAATTTGAAAAGGTCACAGACCTCTTTATAAGCTTGATAATACAGTGCACTGGCACCCTTCCACCAGCTGATACAATACTGCCCTCTCTGAAGTCAAGTGAATCAATGCCTGGTTCTGCAAAACATTTGGGACTCTCCATTATGAGCACTACTGTTCTTTATTGCTCTGATTTTCTTATTTCCTGGAGCATTTTAATGGAACAGCCAGGGAAATACTCTCAATGTAGAATCTCACTCTAATACTAAATAGAAAGAATTTGTCATTTCAGTTAGTGATTTGTTATTTCTTGCCTTTTTATTTCTGTGCTGAGAGAGTAACAACAATTTCTCCATATGACCAAAGTAGCTCTTTAACAGAGATTTCCTAAGAAGAGAGCTTTGTCTTTCTTACTGGTAATACTTTGCCTGTGAGTTTTGTTTTGTCTTTTGGTTTCATGCCACGAACTTTAAAGCCGGAGTGAAATATCACAAAGGAAAAAAAAAAACAAACAAACTTTAAGTGTATCTAACATACCCTCCACTGTAAAAAAGAGGTATTATGAAAAAATAATAAGGTATTATAGAGCCATATGATAAAATATAACACAAAGTAAGGCCTAATAGGTGAGTTATTGGGACACTTTTGCAATGTACTGTCAGCCAGGACTCTGGTGTCCTTGTACTTTGTGCTGTGCACATGCAGAGTTGCTCTGAAACCCTGACTGCAAATGTTCCATGAACTGGTACCCAGCCACACAATCACCAGAGCGTTGTATCTTGCTCGTCAACCCTTCTTTGGGCAGACCAAAAGGAAGACTAGAAACTAGGGCTGTCTCCTTGCAAACCCAACATCCCTCTGATCTGTCAGGAATACCCTTGCAGCTCATGTGGCTGTAGGATGGGGTATTAGATGGGGCAATAAATTCCCGAACTTGGCACTACCAAGATATTGCAGAGTTGCCCCTCATCCGATGCAAGGCTGGGTTTATCCTGGTCCTCTGAGAGAGAGGGAAGAGGTATGATAGAAACTGGAGGCCCACTAAAAAAGGCACTTTGAGGATTATGGGTCTGGTGAGTGAAAACTTCTGGGTACTTTCCAGACCAAGCCCTGCTCCTGCTGAGAACTAGAATGTCAGCAAGAACAGCCCTGGGGATCCCACTGATCCTGCTTTGCTGAAACACAGCACTTCGTCTTCCCAGCCCTGCTTCTGTCCTTAACACTCTCTTAACAAGATCGATGTTAATTGAAACAATTCCATTCCATTATGGATCTTTCTATGTCTATTATTTATTTGATTCAATTCAGAATTTTTTCTACATTATTTAAAGGGCCCCTCTCTACAGTTTAAATGAATAATACAGTAATACAACCGTAGAACAATCTGAATTGATTTGAAAATGGATACAACAGTTGTATTTAATAGAAATTATTTTGTTTCTGAACTGCCATACATATGTCACTACCTTTTGTCTGCTTTCTATATAGCAGCTAAAGCATTAATATTTGCATTAAATCATCTTGCACCTAGGAATAAGAGACACAAACACCTCTGGTACAGATGGATGGAAACAACAGTCATCAGGAGAGATGGCAGCCTCTGTTTGCCAGTGGCCCAAACATCAGTGGGATTCAGGAATAAAGGGTTGAGATGTGCTCATGAAAGTTTCCTGGGAATCATTTAATCACAGGCAGTTTAAATTACCTAAACCAGCAACTGTGTGCAAGTGATGAATTCTGAACACCATGAATTAGAAACACAGCTGAGTAAACTACTCGGCTGGCAAATACACAGCAGATCATTAGCAAAATTTTTACATGGATAAAAAAAGCCTTTGAGAAAACAAATATTGAAGTTTTTTCAAATGCAGCTGCGAGTAGCTTAATATTAAAACCTGGCTTGGGGGATGGACAGATCAAAGCAAACTGTTACCACCTGTTCACCACTGTTTTCTAAGGTCCAGGAACAATCATCATGTTTGGTTTGTTGGCAAGAAATTAGTTCTTAGGCTATGTTAATGTAAATGAATATAGATTATAAAATAATTTGGGGACACTTCTCTGAAATGGCAGAAAGAAATGCAGTGTTTGCATTTCATCAACAAAAACTTTGCTTAACCTTATTAATTAGCAGACAAGAGAGGCAATGAGTCACGTGAAAAGAAAAAGTCTAAGGATTATATGCTTTGGTAGTCAAACATCTTGCTAATTGAAAAAAACCCCATGGTTCACAGAGAAAGAGTGAACTCACATACACCAGTGGCATGAAGGAAAGAATGTGAGGGGATCACACACCTACTCCCTGACATTCTGCTTATTGCAAAATTCTTAGTGCCACAGAAGGTAATGAAATTTTTAAATACCTCAAATTCAACAGCAAAGCTGAAAGCAAAAGCTGTGCAGCAACTTCTAGAAACAGCTGAATGAGATGTTTTGTGGGTGACGTGTGAATTCTGTCCCTCTGGATCTGTTTATTAATCTGAAATAGAAATTACAGAACTGAACGAATCCCACAGAAATAGCTTCCTGATCAATGCGGATATAAAAGACTGCCATTTCCTTTAGTAGCCTTGCCATGAGGCGCTGAAATAATTTTCTCTGGGTGCCTGTTTCTATCTGCTACAAATATTCTAGCTATTCTAGGATTGAGAAATGAAGTTAATACTGAAAGAAAGTGAACTTTGAGTCTAGGTTCGTATAGGTTCCAGAGGCACTACACTTTTATACCAAAAATTGTATTTCTTTTAACTAGGATCTAGGGAGAAAAAGATTGAGATATTGCTGATAATCTCAAACACACACTAAAAAATCAGAAACCAGTTCCTAGCTGCCTCTGGGGAGAGCCCAATATCCAACAAACTATTTGGTATTGAAATCGAGGCCAATGGTATGGTCACATACTATCCATAAGCAGAAAATTAGTTCTTGCTTGCTCGGACTTATTTTCCTTCTTTACATAATGATTTGACCTGGTCAGTCTACAGAGTAATGTCCCTAGGTTTTACTTTATCCAGCATGACTCACATTAAATTTCCACGGTTAGAGCAAGTTTACATTTTGATACTGACACTTCTGCCCCATCAGGTCACATATACCAAATTTAAGATCTTCTTGTTGAAAGTACTGCTACAGCTGAAAAATAAAGAATTTATTACACTGTGATTATAAAGCTGAAGAAAAACATATATTTTTATATTCCCTTGTGAAAAGGTGAGATTTGAAAGAATACAGATTTTATAAGAGAAGTGAAGGCCTTCTGGAATTTGGTATTTCTTTTCTCCAGCCAATACATACAGTGGTGCAAAATCATTCTGAATGTCTCAAGTTCTTCCACCGAATGTAGGGCTTCACAAACTCCTGTGTTAACATACAGTCAGGGGATGCATCTCTGCCTTCCAGAACAGTTGATAGTGTTTGTCTCTGTGGGAAATATATTCCCAAATGCAAACAGCAATTTTCTCAGCTGGTAGGAAAAAGCAGGCTAACATTTCCACACTAGTCTTACTGTGTAGTTTTGATCCAATTTACATTTGCAGCCTAGTCAATTTATATAGTTGAAAAGGCATTATATACATTATATTATAGATATAGTTTTAAAAGGTATGTATGCACTATTACATAATTCCAATGGCCCATAGATTGCAGAACAGTTGTATATATAGAAAAAATATACCTTAAATACAAGGCAAATGCTTCAGCACCACTGTCCAGTCACTACATTGTTTTAGTGTGTCTTAATACCTTACTGACAACATCATAACTTCCTTAATTGGAGATTATTTTGGCTATTTATTCTGGAAATAATACATCATCCTCTACTGTCCCGGAAATAATTTTGCCATGAGTGCATTGGGAAGAACACAAAGCTCACGTTAGAAGAGCATACAGAGAATTCCCAATCAACGCTGGAAAAAACACTAAGAAAGACAAGATCATGAAGTTTAATAGAAAGAATTGCTCTAAGAGTTTCTGTGCCAAATCTTGTCCTAGTTTATATCAACAAAAATAAGAGAAAAATACAGCAGCTGTAAATAATGTTTCACTGAATTTGATGTAAGTAATATCATATCCCAGTATAATAATCTCACCTAACAAGTGTTTTTGCTATAGTGTGCAAAATATCCTATGTTATCTGTACTCAAATCTCCCAGCTCTCCTCTCTTTGACAGTCTTAATGCTTTCTCTGTTACATTTGCCAGTTTTCCTGGTGGGAATATATCAGCCTTCTAAGTTTTATGACTTTCTATATTAATACCATTTTCTATGTATGTTTATTGGTTGTTTCAGAACTGACCTATGAAAAACAAAAGCTGTTCTGTTTCACTAGTGGTTAGTTCCAACACTCAGGTGACAGCAGACTCATCCCTACTGTCTCCAGTCTCTGATTTCTGATATCGAAATTGCTTTTGTTGGTACTGATGCTCATGATCAGAAAGACAACCAGGCTCTGACCGCTCTGAGTGGTTTTTTTTCAAAAAGTAGTTCCTTCCAGCAGTGTTTGAAGCCATTCACTATATATTTAGGTCATAATGTACAATACCCTTCTTGCAAATGACAGACCATGACCATGTTGGACATAATAAACCTATTCTCGAAACACCTTATTTGAAGTGACTTTCTAAATAGACTTTCTTGGAAAAGGTTAGTATTGCTAACAAAAGACAAGTTTCAAGGGCTTTTATTTACCTCTTGGGGCTATAGCTATTTACAACTGTGGAGAATCAGGACTACAGCACTTCTGCTACTGTCATTAGTAAAGAATTCTGCTCTCTTATTTACTGTACCTACTCCTCCTTCCCAGGAAGTTATGCTCGATACACATACACACTTTGTTGTTCCTTGGTTTTGCAGCTTTCCTCCTCTCTGCAGATCTTTTCCCCTGAACTGTGATCCTGCTTCAGATGTGAGTTATCTTCATCATCACATCCAAACCTTCTAGCCATCATTTCCATCCTGAATGCAATCATGAGAAAGAAATAAAATCAACCATGCTCAATAGTAAATTTATTTTTTAAAAAGTGCATAATTTTACAAGCCATCTAGTGCTTTCCAAAATCTCTACTATGCAAAGTACTCCTTGTCTGAAAATCCTTGTATTCTTAGTAACAGCACAGTAACCTGCCCTATGGAAAACAAACCTTGGTGCTCAAAGAGAAGATACCTGTTAAAGGAAGAGGTTGTTGATAGATGGGGCTTTTCTCCCACATTTCAATTACCCAGAGAATTGCAACAGGCCTAGATTAACCTGCACAACTATAATAACACCACAGCTAATGACCCAAGCCCAGGGAGATAGCAAATTCAATGCTTCATTGACTTAAGCACTCACAGCAGCAGCTTCCTATTCTGCAGAAGAAGAACAAAGTCCTAGAAAGTCCCTCCCCCTTCCCTGGCTCCTCTGGTCTTGTCTCCTAAAATAAGTTGCTGCTTTGTAGAAACCTTTGTGCAGCAGTGAAGGCACCTAAAAGAAACTTGACAGGGGAGCCTTTGGAGACCAGACTCTCTCCGATAATCCCCACAGTGCAATGTGTATTGGAAGAGGATTTAGCAGACCACGTGGAAGGATGCTGAGCATTGTGTTTGTGCCCTTCCTCCTCCAACCTACCACACAGACACTGCTGACTGCATTCCTTGGCATATCAGGGTCAAAGGGAAGATAATCTTGTTCACACTCACCTTGAAGTAATGAGGATAAAATCATGAAATAGGAGGGTGATTAAGCACCTGTGAGCAAAAGCTGTTAAAATATTAAAGCTAATTTTGTATCATTGGAAATCTCAGAAAATACATGAAGAGTCAGTGACTCTGCACTACCACTGAAACTGCCAAACACAATAAATGACAATGCAAAAGAAGCAAGAAGTCTTATGTCAACTAAAACAGGAATAAAAAGATATCACAGAGCACGCATGCAAATATATTTTAATCTTACATGTTTTATTTAGGAGAAAAGCAGTGGGGAGTTTCATCTGCAAAGCCAACCAGGAAAAATTCAGCTTCTGAAATGTTTTCTCTTTCACTTTGGTACGAAAGCTTTCTCCTGGTGAAAAGGTCCTGCAGCATGGAGTGTGGCTATTTTAAATACCTGCAGTGTTAGGAGTTGAAACTTGTGACTTTCAGAAGGGAAAAGAAAAAGAAAGAAAGAAGTAAAACTTTCACTGTTTTGGAATTGCATATTGCATTTACCTGTGCATTATTCAGTTGCTTGCCTGTGTTTGGGCTAAAGTGGTCTCAAGTGGGATGCTAAACTCATGCCCACAACTACTTGTCAGGACAATCAAAGGTCACTAGACCAAAATAACAAATTAGATGTCCTGAGTTGTCCAGGTAGAAGTGGAGGCTTTGTTAATGATGGTACCTCCTTTTCCCAGAAAGATATGGTAAAGTAGGTGCTGCTCCAACTACACCTGAATTTCACGAGTACCCAGTCACCTGTAACAAGAAATAGTCAACATTTACCATACTCAGTGACAAGTACCACCTTTGGAAATACCCCAGTCATTCGTCCACTTTCCACAGCAGAATAAAGCCTTTCCCATCACCTGCATAATTCCACCACGATTGATTCCACATTTGGTGCTTGCTCAAATCACCATATAAGTGGTACTACTCAGCCAAGCTGCCCTTAAAAATATACCTGAACCAGTTACCATTGACTATTTCAGTTCTCTCATCTTTCATATCTTACTCTTTTCTCACACCTAGAGTTTTGTTCCAGATGAAATGAAGCCATTTCCCTGCAGGGAATGACCTCAAAGGACAGGACTAGCTCATGGTGCAGAACTACACTGTTAGTAATTTCCTGAGTGGACAAGTCATTGAGGCAAACAGTAGCTGCAGTTCCTGTTATAGCTTTTCTAACCACCCTTGTGAAGTGTTTTACACTCATAAAGAACTGGATAAAATATGTGTCATTGCTATTATTTTCAGTTAGCTGCCTCAGGGTGAGTGCAAATGTGGCCCTAAGCTCAACAGCCATCACTTTATACCCTCAGTATGTCTTCAATTACTTGTCCCTACCTTAATATCCATTAGAGATCCCACCTGCAGATTTCTATTCCCACATAAGACAGCTTCTATCAACGTAGGACTGAAGGTGGGAAGGAACAGCAGCACATGAGATATGAAGTACATCACTGGTACAGACACAGATCTGCATAACAAAGAGCTTTGTGCCTCTTATGAAAAAGGAATTGTACGAAGCTCACACAGTTTTAACCCTCCCAGCTATAACATTTCTTTTAAAGCCTACATGTCAGTTTGGATAAATGACTTTGGAGAAGTAGGAATCTTGTGAGTCTCAGCACTTCTTTCTGGGGGTGTCAGGCTGTGAGACACTGCTATGTTACAACAGAGTAAAGAATGTGCACTTCTTCTCAGCTATGAAACAGAAAATATATTGCATTCCAACTTGATTTCACTAGGAGATTAGCAAATTTGCTCATTAGATAATGGAACACTTGGATGTGCATTTTAATAGTATAAAAGCATAACACTCGTGAGTGTCTGGTAAAAAATATTTATTGCAAAAGAATTTTAGAAAAGAGAATTTAGGGATTGCCAGACCATTAGTCAATCTTTTCCAGCATCACTGCTCTGAAAGGAGCTCATTTCAGAGCCTTTAGATTAAACACTAAATTATATCTACAGCATGATATACCTAGATGTTATGCCCTGATGATATACCTAGTTGATATACATAAATTATATGGTTATACCATGACACACTTAGATATCTAAATATAACATGTTATACTGAAGTATGTATCTGTGTACAGCAAGTTGACAATCAGCCCCATGGGATTATCTCCTCCCAGACATTTGTATAACCTTCTCTATGGGATGTTTCATTATGAACTTCAATAGGAGTTTGATTTTGCATAAAGAAAACAAGAAAGAAGGAGGGACGATGCATCATTCTAATAGCAGCTAGCCAGAACAGTCCAAGGCTCAAGACTTCTAATGTGAGCAAGAATCTGTCAGAAGCCATGACATGCATAAAGCACAATAGTCCAACGGCTGATGGAGGGGCAGTGACATTCTGCTGCTGGAAAAGGTGAGAGGAAGCATCATGAGAACTATCTGAGCCACTTGTGTTGCCATGGCTGCAGGGGAGCCTCAGTTCTGGCTCTTCCAGACTACGCTTCTCCAGGTAACTACATTGCCCCTCACTGCCTCTTCATCTTTACCTATATAATTCTATGTCTATTCCAATGTCCTCTTAGCACAGTTTTACAATTAAAGCCACTTCACCCTCTGAAGTATATATTTACTCAAAGAATGATGTTCTATTGCGTCCATCTTATTTATCCATATCCCAGAGCATGCTTACCAATACTTCTAACTTGGCAGCTGTAGGTATTTTTAAAATTAATATTAAAAAAATAGCTGAGCCAGGAGAATGTGCTGGCAAGATTAAATAAGAAGAATTAAGAACTGACAGGACAATGTGACAGACTTTAAATTTTGCTATAATATATTTTATAGTGCAAAAAACTCCACCTAAAACTAAATCCGAGGAGAAGACAAGAGTGACTTGTTCTGTGTAGCTACTGGATCAGAGCTAATAATTTTAAGGCTAAAGGAAATACCTTTATCTACATGAAATGTTCTAGGAGCTACTTTGTTCACTGGTTAAAATAAATAAATAAAGATAAACAAATAAAAACACACTTTATTTCTTGCCTGAAATCCTCCACTTTCAGCCTGCAAATCTTGGATCTTGCTATACCTTTCTCTGCAAGATTGAAGAGTTACCTACAATTAGACTGCTGCTCATGGTAATTAAGTCTTTAGCCTTCTGGATAAAATAAGTAGGCTGAACTTCTGGGTCCTTTTACAGTCAGCTATGGTGAACCAATATATTGTGAAGGGATAAGGTGAAGTTAGAATCATAGAATATACTGAGTTGGAAAGGATCCACAAAAATCATCAAAGTCCAACTCCTGGCCCTGTACGGGACAGCCTCAGGAGTCACACCATGTGCCTGACAGGGTTGTCCAAACACTTTTTGAACTCAGAGAAGCTTAGCACTGTGTTCTCTTCCCTGGGGAGCTTGTTCCAATGCCCAACCACAAAGCAGATGAGTGAATGGTGATTTCTGAAGAGTATTAATGAGAGGTTCTTTAAGGAAACAGGGGCTGCTCTCTTCCTCATTATTCCTGTACTCTGTGTGGTGCAACATACAGTCCCAGTTCACTGATGTGGCTGTGGTTGCATAGCTGTTTTCTGTCCCATTCCCACTAAAGATATTTCTAACCTATTCCTAACTGAGGCTGATTGGCCTTTACTCCTCTATATACTGCTGACACACCACTAGAGCAAAACCCTTGCTTGACAAAGGTGTAATATAATCATACCAGACATGTCAAGCACATTAACCCACTGTTCAGAAGTATCTGCAATATTAGAAAAATAGCCCCAGGAATGTCAGTCTGTGTCACCTCCATGCATAAAACAAGTCACAGGATAAGAGTGTCTTCTTGATTGCTTAGCAGTCACAGAACCATTTCTGTGCATCACACGATTTTCCAAGCTTATTTACAAAGTACACATGTGTTGGAAATGTACACCAGTGTGCCATATTGGACCCTGATTCACCTCCCACTGAAGTCAGCAGAAAGAGTGTTTTAGGTTTGACAGATCCCACCAAAATATTCAGGTTTGTGCACTTTGACATGGAGTCACGTTCACTGGAGTGGTTTTCAGCCAAGCCAATATTGCACTAAAAAACTTTGTCAAAAAATAAAATCTGGAATTAGAATCTCTGTGAGGAACTGAAAGCCATACCAAATGTAAGGGAAAGCTGATGGCTTTCCATACTGGGAAGCAGAATTCTGAATCCTTATAACAAAAACATTGCTAAGCCATTTAAAGATGGCTTTTCCTTTTAGCAGTATTTCCATTCCTTTCAAAACTGTTCAGATAGAAATAAATGAAACATTTTTTTAAGTGATATTTCCATCTGATTTTAAAATGACAACTAAGTTTCCAGACATCATAGAGAATAATTTATTCTGAAATAATATTTGTAACATACTTACTGTTTTCTAAATAGGCAAGTTTCCTGATATTTGTATGTAGAGCACTTCTTATGCACCAGGCTCTGCCCCTGGACTGGATTACTTAGCACTCTTTATAGAACAAGCAATACATAAGAGCAGCTGCTTACTTTACACATCTCTGTACATGTTTTCACTGTAGATACTTATCTATATATATCATGGCTTTATGGCTCTTGTAGAGGATTAACTGGAAAATTGAAGTCCTGCTCTGGGCAGTCAAATACTCATGCATTTTCCTGTGGTGCCCAAGCCCTTTCTGGGAACTGATGCAATCTCATTATGATTCCTTAAAGCTTTAGAGTCTTTACTAAGTGTTTAAATTGCCAGTAAGTGACCCAGCACTTTCTTGTATTTCGCACCATGTGTGACACTTCATACAGTATCTGGTCCCAGGAGTGTACCCAGTGCAGGGGAGGGGCAGTGTTTGTGCCATAGGGTTGTACAAAAATTTTGTATCTTCCTTAGAGGGAAACATGGTTACATCTCTGCAGGGTATCAGAGCTCAAATTGCAGTGATCAATGTCACAATCAGAACAAACACATGAGGCTGTCACACCTCAGGAACAGAAAGGGTTTTTAGATCAGAATAAAGTTAAACTTCCAATTAAGTTTCTCCATATGTAACACCATATCTATCTTCTACAGTAAAACCATTAATGGGGCAGCAGTGTCAACTCTATGAAAATCATTTCTAGAATCAACTGACATTTTCTGCCCTAAAACTTCCACTTTTGACTAGAATCTTGCAGGTCTCTCAATTGCTCTAGTTCAAAAAAGGAATGAGACGATATTACCATGGTGACAGTAATTTTATTTTCAGAAAAATTTTATTTCTATAATAATGTTTCTGTATTCAAATATGATAAATCAAAATATTACTCTAGTTAAGTTTGTCTCTGAGAGTCGCCATTCAGGACATTTGTTCTGTGCATTTGGGATAATCTGATTAACACTGTGCTGTACCTTGAATTTTGCATTATTTTCTCATAAATTTCAGCATCCTGGCAGGCTTCTCGGTTGCAGTGTTTACTTCCATGAAAATTTATTGTGGCTGAAGCTCCAAGAATGAAGTGCTTATCTGTTGACGTCAATGAGAAAGTTGTCGTTGTCTTCAACAAGTCCAGAATTTCATTTTCATCTCCTCTGAAGAGGAAATATTGGCTGCACCTGGCAAAAATTCAGTGCACTGTTCTGAGTTTAGGAAGCAAGGTAGCAGTGGATAACATCAAAGCTCCATGAGGCCTAATTTCTCCACAAAACACTAGTGCCAAAATTCAGTACGAGAATGTTTTATCCTGATTTCCCACCCTCTAACTATCTTCTTCAGGAGATTCCTGGGCTTTATGCTTCTCGTGTATTTAGTTACTCTTAGGGAAGCTCTTTTCCATGAAATTGTCCAGTTTCTCCCTGAGCCCATGGTAAATTCTCTTGCATCCAGCAACCACAATATCCCAGACAAAAGTGTTCATAAGTCTACAATGAAACATGCAACATACTGCTTCCTCCTGCCTGATTAGACCATGGTTCCCATTATTTTTGTACAATACAGTGACAGAGGAAAGTCCCCATTTTTTTCTCCAAGCTTGCTGTGATTTTGTGGCTTTCACCCCAAGCATCTCTTCTAGTCAGAAGATTCACCAGTTACAAAACTGCTACTGCTCCTTTTATAGAAGCCGTTTCAAGCCTTTGATCCCTGTTTGCCTTCCCTGAACTTGACCATGCCAAACCCTGACCTTCGCACCAAGTGGAAATGCTAACTTGGAACCCATCAGGAGAAGCTCACAGAACTTTTTCCTGTATTCATCAACTTATCTGCACTACATTCTATGTGACATTCTGTTGACTGTCACATAATAAAATGACTCAGATAATTTTATTACCCTGAATAACTTACTACCTCTGCAAACTTTGTTAACTGTAATGTTCATGTCCTTGACCGGATGACATGAATAAGAATCCCCAGTAGGAATCTGGTGGGAGTGGATAAAGGACAAAGTTTTCTTTGGCTGTGGGTTTTAACATACTGTGAATATCAAAATGCAACTGGGATTTGGATTTCTTCTAGCAATACCATGCACTTTATTTTGCTGGCCTACTGCCACCATATAAGCAAACATGCCATTGGGAAAACGTTGTATAGAGAGGAGTGTTGTATATAACGTATAAAACAAGAACACATGAAAGGACTGGGCTGTTTGTGCATAGAGAAGACAAGTGAGAAAACTTAGTGGTCTTCTAGCTTGTCAAAGATTGGAACAGAAATGAAGGCAACAAACCATTATTCACATCCACTGAGAATAGAACAGAGAGTAATGAGCACAAATTGCTGCAATGGAGAAAATGTTTTATTATTCAAAGTAATTAAAAACCTGAAAAGACTGCCTGGAAAACTGGACTTAACACCACTGAAATTTCTTAAAAATAGTATCCGCTAGGAAATAGTGTAGATGCATTTTTCGTTTCAGCTTAGGGAAGTGGATGGAATGGGGTTAAACAAGTTTGACTGAACTCATTATCTTGCCAGTGAGGAAATATGACAGAAATGTCCAAACTTCCATGCTCAACAGAAGGATTTAGGCCCTCAGTGAACAGGATCTGATTTTCAAAAGGGCTGAACTCCTTCAACTTCCACTAGATATAAACCACACGTAGGTACTTGCAGTCTTTGACACCCTAGACTTTTCTCTTGCTTTGAGGGCTACCTAAATCTGACTCTACATAAGAATTAATTATTTATTCACTGATAGTGTTGAAATAGGCACCTGTGAGATGTAAACACAGGAATATTTCAACCTTCGGCTGATATGGTGTTTGGAGCTAAGGAAGAAAGAGTTTTCCACACTTCAGCTTCTGAGTTAGAAAGGGGTTGTAGTGAGTTTCTGTTTTATAGAGGTGGTTTTGTTACTTTTCTTATCCTGTTTGGACTCCAGAACTCAAAGTTCCTTAAGAAGAGAAGGTAGCCTTCTTTTTTATTGATCAGTAGCTTCTGTGGTGAGGGGAAGCAGACAGAAAGGCTATATCTGCCTTTGTGGGTGTATGACATAAATAATGCTAAATGGAAAACACATAGATTGTGCTGAATGCCAACTGAACAAGGACTGAAAATCTCTGTGCCTCGCAAGCACTTGTCAGTACAAAGGCAGGAAAGTACAATTATTTCTGTTTTGAATATCCCAGACAAATGCAGGCACTCGACCTGGATATCTGTGTGTATATGTGATAACGATGAGTAAAAAAAAAATAGCTGTAAATTTTAGACATTTCCATAAACAAAGCACAGCAGGGTATCTCTGCATTATGCACAGGATGCAGTGGGTTCCTCTCAGAGATTAGGATTCAGTGCAAGGAAGAAAACAGTTCAAAGTTTGTAATGACTTCATTTGAACACCTGCAGTTTCAGGGGTGGGGTAAATCTTTTAGATGAGAAGTTTAGATGAGGAGGGGTGAAAAACAAATTGCAATCAGAAGCAGAGCCAAGTATCAAGATAGTGCAAACTGGAACAGTGATGATGAAGTCAATCAAGCTCTGACAACTTGTAAAAGCCAAACTGCTGCTCTAGAATATTCTCTGAGCACAAACCTTATGTATTGTGCTGTCTCCCCTTATGAAAGCAGGAATTGCTCACAGATTCAGAAAATTTTTTAACTCTGAAACAAACAGTTCCATCAGATTTGAAAAGGTTTTGGCCAAGTGAATGCTCTACAACTATGAGAACCCAGTCAGCTGTTTCTGAATCAAAACTTTTTTTTTGTTAAATTCAAACTTCTGACAGGTATTAATGAAACTGTGCAACATTCCTCTGCCTCAGCAAGCAAGCTGGATGGTCCCAGAGATGTGATACAATTTAAGTATGTGAAATGAAACCTGTCTTCCAGTTCATCTGTCAGTTACTAAAGCAGCATAAAAAAAGGCTAAGCTCCTGAAAATGAACATGCCATAGATATAGTTACGCAAATGAGTGCCTACTTTTTGGGAAAGACAGGTTAATGCTTCAGTTGGATTCAAGAATTAAACTGAAAAGCTATCTTGATTTTTTTTTTCTCTCCACGAAAGCTGGAAGTTGTGAATCTGATAGAATGCAAGGTCCCTGACAAGATTTTAATCTCTCTGATAAATGTAATTGTGTTGACATATGACATAATATGTTCACATCTCTGCAAAGCAAATACCATATAACAGTCTGATTTTAAAATTTTGGCACTACTTACAAATTAATGTTGTCTACATCAAACTGATTGAAAACATTCATATGGTCAATGGAGTCATTGGGACATACGGATGTTTGCAGGAGAGAGAAAAAAAAAGAAAAAAATCCTGGATGATGTTATTATGTTATTTCCACATAAATGGAAAAGCAATAATAAGTTTGGCAATGCAAAAGTTTATCAGACACTAAGCCAAAGCAATTGACATTATAAACAATCAGCTCATTATTGATGCAGAAATGGCCTTTGATTTAATGACAACAAAAAGGTGCTCCTACTCTGAAAGAGAAGAAAGTACCTTTGTGAAATCAACTTCTAAATTTCTGCATAAGGCAAGCTAATAAAATTCCCTGTTTTCAATCATGACTGATGCAGGGTGCTTCAGAAAACCTGCGTTCTCGACTTAAAATTTCCGGTGATGGAGACTCCATCAAAGACTTCATAAATTGCTCTATTGACTAATTGTCCTCATTTGTTTTAACAAAAAAACCAAACTCATACTCTCTCAAAATGCAGCAATGATACTCATATATAGCCTAAATGGAATTATGCTAAAACCTCCAGCTTTTGGTCTGGCAGCATTATTTGCTTTACAAGGGAGCTCTGGCTACAGTCGGTGGTGTCAGAGCAGAAGTGATGGAATAAGCACAAGGCAGTACATAGCAGCCTCTGTGACTTCCAGAACGGGAGTCCCTTGCAGTCTTTCTGTCTTCTGCAAGGCAAAATAAATATGAGTGAATGAATCCTACGATGCATTTGCTACAGCAATTGCTTCTTGAGAGGCCAGAGCCACACTGCAGGAAAAAAATCCTTCACTTTGCCTTCCCGTAGTGTCAGAACTCCACAAACGTGGCCAGGAGTGCAGCGGTCTCATATGATATAAATTGATTTTGACACACACAGGCATGCTCTTTTCTTTGCTTTTTATACAGGCAGATGAACTAAAGAACTGAGTATATGAGAGTCCAAATATATGCCTGCTCTTAATAGAGGAACATGTGCCAAAACAGTGTAAACTTCTTAACTGATCTAAATTATATGAATAATTCCTCTAAAAGCATTGTGTAATCCACTGAAATCCAAAATCTATACACTCATCTCAGAGAATAAATGTACTGTTGCAACCCATCCTTTTTAGATAAGGAAATAACAAATATCCAATAATCAAATACATTAACAGTATAGAAATGCTCACCGTGAACTTATTGACTGAACCTCAAGATGGCAAAACCAGCACACCAAAATGAGAGACTCAAAAGCCTAGAAGAAAGAGCAAACAGAATTATGTTAATAACCATTGACAAGG
The DNA here is from genome assembly GCF_003945725.1 of Corapipo altera. Classification (NCBI taxonomy): domain Eukaryota; kingdom Metazoa; phylum Chordata; class Aves; order Passeriformes; family Pipridae; genus Corapipo; species Corapipo altera. Next base: position 798,889 of record NW_020884886.1, on the reverse strand, counting down.
GTGAAGAATTTTGTATTGCACAGAGATTTTCTAATTTGTTAACCCAGCTTGGCAATATTGACAACAATTACATTACTAGACAACATTATCTCATGAAATGTCTGTTATATTACTTTGAACCTCACACATTTGACTTTTCCCTTCTACATAACAACAAAAAGGGCATTTATTTAAAACTCCAAGTACTATTTTGATCTTTGTGATACCAAGTTAGAAGAAATAAATTACATTCTTTTAAACTACCATATTTGCAGTTATTAATGGACATAAGTAAGCCCTCAGCATTTTTAAATTGGTTAAAAGCAACCATAAAACAATGTACATGCATTAAAGGATATTCCTGCAAATTAAATTTAACATTTCAACCATAAAAAACCACCTTGAACTCAATGTAGAACATCTATGGTGATCTAATATGTTATCATATTAGACTCTTTTGAAGTCTTTAAATATTCCCCAAAGGTCAAAGTCTTTGACATAAATTATGAGTACATTTGGGTTTACACTGATCTTCAGTAAAGCTGGTTATCTACAAGACAGTATAGTCTAAAGCCTTATGAAGAGTTCAAATACACCAGAGACCTCATTTTTTGACTGGTAAAATAGCAATAAAGAAATTGTAATGCTTGTTGCCTCTCTGAAATTGTGATGTACTTAGACTTGCATAGATTGGTTTCCAAAGCTCTTAGGAATTTAATAGGCCCCATTTCTGTGAGTTGTAAACTACTGCCTGAGCTGATTTTTGGCACATTGTTCTGAATTGTTAATAATTTGGCTCAGACAGAATACAATGAATGGTAAAATGGATGAATTACCAGGGAGGCAATTGCTCATAACAGATTAATGGGCATGCCTAATATTTCTATAAACTTAATGTCTCTCAATGCATATAAAGTGTCAGCAACCTATTTTTGCCATACATTTTTTTCTCTGACACCTACTATGGAAGTGGGTTCAGCCTTGCTGCTGGAACTCCTCTTGTAAGAGCAGGAGATATTAATACATACACCTCGGTCTTTCTTCGGGGGTCTTGTTTTAGATATAGAAAAGGAGAGGTGATACAATGGCAGATAGCACAATGCACCATGAAATGTTTGCAATTGCCCATTTGGTCAGTAGCTCACACAGCTATCTGACACTCTCCTGAAACCTTTGAGGCTTTTTATATGTGTTGTTTCATACATCTGCCAAATAGCGTTTTTAAAGAACATCCGACAGAAGCAGAGGTCTGACAAGAAGCAAAATGATTTCAGATATGTTCCAGTCGAGAGATTGAAAATTGTATTTTTGAAGCATCAGAGGAAAAGTAATACATTCACATATCTCATTTTCAACACAGTTGAATCCTCGTCAATATAGTGTTCTCAAATCTGTCTTTATGGCATTTCTTTCTTCTTGAAGAAAGCCTCCCTGTATATTTTCATGATGTTTTCTGCCCCTCCCCACCAAATTCAGGCAAGTCACATGCCTAGAGAGAAGGGAGCTTTTGGTTTGCTGAGCTCGATTAAGAAACCACCCTTCTTCTCTCAAAACTGCTGCTACTACCCTTCAAATCTTCAAAATTCTCAAAATTCTGTGGCATACACAGAACAATCACTTTGGTGTGCTGACCACTCTGATGTCATGCTGCTTACTAATAAACAGCCCACTCTGATGTAAATTGAAGTGAACACATAGTCTGCCAGGAGATAAAAAAAAAAAATTCTCAAAAAGCAGAATTATTTGATGGCTTTCAGTCAAACTATTTATTTCAGCACTTCCTACAGCAATTTAAGTATTCACACTGGTGTGTTTTCTCTGGCAGCAGTCACTTTGAAACAGGATGCTTTTGTGCAAAAAATGATTGCTCTAAGAAGGCATTCACATAAACAGGTGGGAAAAGAAATAGGACAGCACTTAGATGTATAACTGGTATACAACAAGAAGTTGTGAAAGGCTGTGATTAGCTTGGAGGTATTAAAGCAATCTTAAAATTGGAGCTGCCAAATCATATTATGTTTGTGGTCATCAGCTGGGAGTCATTTAGGGTGATCTTGACTATACTAATCCTTTCGGAGATGTTTGTTGAAAGAAGAGGCCAAGCAAATTTATCCGTTTTGAATTTAAAATTGATGAGGGGAACAAAAAAGCACACCTGCTATAAAGGCATGTGGAACAAGCACTATGGGATGGGCAGCACAGTTAGGATTTGGGGCATTTCAGTATCTGCCCAACTTGCAGAGAATAAGGCAAAATTCTGGACACATAAGCTCCCCCTTGAAACACCCTTCAGAAAACTAGGCTCTATTTCCTTATGTTCTGAACACTCAACTTTTTTTTTTTTTATGAAAAGCTTTGAGATTTTTAAACTATAGAGGAAAATTCAAATGCAGCTCAGGGGCTAACAGTCTTTTAGGCTTCTTTGTGAGGAGCCAGAAGTGCTACGTAAGTGCCCATAAATTATTACTCATCAACCCTCATGAAAATAATTACATATTAGGCCAGTTTTGAAGATGAGAAAAAGGCAAAGGTTAGGCTTGGTTTATATTTCACTAATACTGGTGTATAATGAGTTTAACAGGAATACAATGCCCTTCATATAACCAGGATAGCTCTCTATTAATGTTGTTATGCAAGCAGACATTCAGACAAATTCAGAAGCATGATGGAAACAATGCAACATTTAGTCCTGAGTTTCTTTTTCCTAATTTCAGATAGAAGCATTCTCAAATTAGCTGGGAAAAATAAGTTACAATTCATTATGTGATAAACACAAACAAAAATTTCCTTTTCCTTTGTATCTTAGGCTGAGAAATCTGGTTTTATCTACATGAAACCAACCACCACAATAACTATGCTTGGGGTTTTTTTAATTCTAACTGAGCCTGGTTATTCTTTCTCTGCTGTTCTGTAGCCTTCTCAAGCTTAGATTCTTTTCTTTAGTATACAGAAAGAAGCTTGGATTTTACAAAAAAGGAGTCATTTCCAAGCTGTTGTACACAGCTTGTGTTGACCCCAAATCCACAGCTGAAACAGTTCCATTTGGCCAAGTAGCTAAAATTAATAATATATCCAAACCAACTCTCTCATCACAAAAAATAAAACTATAAGGTACTGATGTAGGCAAAGACTGGTAGCAGCATAATACCATTATTGGTATACCCCACTATCATTTTTTCCAAAGAAGAATCACACAGGTTTCTTATGGACGGAATATGAATATCTTGTGACCTGTCTGACTAGATAAACAGCACAATTTGCTATGAAAATTCATTAGAACTACATTTTAGGATTTTTCTCTCTGCAGTTGAAGTGAAAAGCAGACATTTGGCATCAGGCTTCCACAGCTGTGGGACAATATCGTATCCGAAAACTGGAGGAGAAACAAATTCAGAACTAGTGAAGACCTGGGGATTTCAAAAACATTGCCCATCATCTCTGCTGGAGCTCTTTCTTAGAGAAGTGTTATTACCAAACTGAGCATAAACAAATCATTCTACGAAACTACTTACAAGACATGAACCTTCAGATGTGGCTGTAAAATCTGCAATTGCAATTTAGGTTGAAGAGTTCTATGATTGTAATTAAACTCTAACTCCAAGACAGGATAGGTGAATTGTCATGTTCTCCACATGGTATTTAATTTTCAGATGCTGTTCCTTCACCTTTTTCCTCTGGAGATAAAACTCTGGAGTACAAATTATCAAAAGAGAGCTATAATTTTGGATCTGACATTAAAAAAAAAATGGGTGACTCATAGACACTGTGCATCTGTTATCATAACCCTAAACACATGATTATCTGGTAGGTTGAACTTAGAGTTTCCAGGAGAGAAAGCTGCAGTTTCTCCTTTGAGTTACATTTTAGATTTGGTAAATAATCACAAGCACACTTTTTCAGCTTATTACTACAATCAAAGTAAAGCATAAAGCACTTGGCAAGTGGCAGGTGTCTTTTAAAGAATCAAAATGATGTAGGTTTAAGCGCTAAGACCCAAGGATTTCACAATAGGATAGAAAATAGATCTAATCTTTCAGTAAAGCGCTGAATATGATGTAAAGCCCATAATACTGCCTTAAAAATGAGACTCAAAAATCGAGGCAAACTTTCTAAGATGTGCAAACAATTGGAGTGTTGACAGGGATAGCAGGACTCCATTTTTAGAATTTTTAAAGAATCAATCTTGGAACTGATGCTAGCTAATGTTTTTACAAATTACTTCAACTAAAAGAAAATTATTGTCAATGAAGTTTCCTGGTGACACAAAATTTAAAGAGAACACGTGTACATCAGATGTGAAGAAAAGTGTGAGTTTGAGGAAACAAGCAAAACACAAATTTCAGACAAAATACAAATTTAAATCCACGAAGTAAGATTTTAGGGACAATGACAAAAATTTCTGAAATTTTCTGAGCTGTAAACAATATAAAAATAAACTAACAGTCTGAAACTAGTTAGGATATGTACTTGTTAGATACTTCTGGAAGTAAAACCAGTTTTTAATATTCTAGTAATTATTATTGATATAATTTATTTATGCTCTGAAGCAGTAACAGAGTTTCATACACATTCAGTGATTAGTGTTTTGGTCTAGTTTTGTAACAGGAAAATTGTAACTTGAACATTTTTAATCACAGTTCATATCTATTTTTTGGCTGATTTTCTTTGGAAATAAGACTTATGTGATAATGTAATCTGAGTGTCTTTCCTAATGAACTGTGGAACTATTGGTCATTTTTCTGTCCAAGAAGAAAGAAGAGTTGACATTTCAAAGATGATTATGCTCTTATTGCCATGACAAAAAAATAAATGGCCAGAAAGAGAACAGAGTTTCTTGAAGACTTGATCTCACACAGAAAATCTGCAAGGCAGAAAGACCTCATAAAATCTCCAGCTGTAGGAAAAGTTTCATGTAGTACTTGCAGTGAAAGTATCTATGACTCCAGTCCTGTAGAAACATCGCTCATTTTGCAAAAGATATGGCCAGTATGTTAAAACACAAGAAGACATGCAAAATCTGTGTATCAGTCATGCAAAATTGCCACCAAGAGGTGAGTGCTGGTGCTCATTCCAGGTTAAGTGAAGCATTTGGCTATGTGAAACATTTAAGAAATTATGATTTGATCCTCACTTGGAAGAGGGCATTTCAATGTTTTAGTGCCTTAGAGGGGAACAGTAACAGCAGACTGAACAATGTGGATCGTATATCAACATGTTCACTGTTGTGCCTATTTGTATTCTGTGTGCTTTGCATGCTGCTTTCTCCTAACCATTCAAAGCTGGAGACCTGCCTGGGGCTCTTCCCTTCTTCCCACATGGCACTGGAAACAAAACATGGTAGGAAGGGTGGGAGGATGCCTAAATTTTCTGTTATTTAATATCTACACTGTTGACTTACAGTGTTTGTATAAGAACCTCATAGCTACTGTAAACTATACAATGCTGTGGGATTGCTTTTTAATTATTTTTTATTTTAAATGGTACAAAACTAAGAAAAAGGATTTTGTAAAGTATATTCTGATGTCTGAATAGGGAGGAACAAGTTAAAGAAACAGTTTATGTATATCTTAATTTTGGAAGGTAAAAGGGTGGACAGGAAGGGTCAGTATCAGCTTCTTACAGCACAGAAAATACAAAAAAATAATCAGCCAAGTTAATACCTAAGTACTTTCTAAGCATCCTATCAGCCATCAAAGTTACGGGACAAGTGACTACCCAAAACAGAGACTGGGATTACCAGGTAGTTTTTTAGTAAAGGGAGTATTCCTGACTCATCCTCAAAAGCCATAGTTGCATAGAGAGGGAAGAGGAAAACTTCATGAGTGTATTTTGTGAGGTGTTTACCCAGAGATGGGGCACAACTGAAAAATTACACGGTGAAGAGTTCTTGTAGCGTACCAGCTAAGAGATCTTTTTACAAGTTTTTAGAATTCTGTGTGGAAGATACAGGAACAGCTCATGAGATTTATGTTTTTAAATATATTTGAAATTGTGTTTATAACCTGTAATTAAACATTTTCCGTACCTGGAACAAGCATCATCTTTTCTTCCTTACACCTGACAGGTCTTGAAAGAATGTCCATGTAAAGGTAAGAAAGTTATGATACATACCCCTTCAAGGAAAGAAACCCAATTAATGTAATGTCTTGATGATGATGGTGGTGTGGAAATGCATATTAGTCTGTCAATTATCAGTGAGGGGTTTTTGCCCCTGCAAAGACTATGGTAGAGATCAGTGCTTCTGGGGATCTGAGGAAGAATTTATTTAGAAAGGCTGTATCAGAGGGTATAAATTGGCATAACACAGGGACATGATCTAAGAGAAAATGCAGGTTTATAATGGTGACACAGTCAAAAAATAAGATTAACACACTGTGGAACACTTTAAAAGAGTGGTGAAGGTCCCACAGCTAGCACTACAACAACAGCTTGGTGAGGCCAAATATTACGATTTGTGTTGAAATGGTATGAAAAGAAGGTGGTATGGTGGTACTGATACCAGTCTGAAGTGAGGAACCTGTGGAGCAATTCATAAATTCGGGACAGATTCCTTATGTTTGCTTTGGGACAGCATCTATAAAAAGGCTGAGAGGTCTCCTTCCAAAATTTGTCCCCTCAAACTAATCCTGAGGGTTCTTAAAACAGCCAGGACTTCCCATGTCTTGATGAACACATGAAGCTAAGTACCTGTACCAGCTCTTAGCCTCATTCAGGCTATAGTCCAGCACAGCTCCCTCCCTGTCCCACCTGCAGCACGGCAGATACTCTCAAATAAAACCAGTCAAATAACAAAACCAAGCCACAGAAGGATGCAACCTCTGTTAACTCACTGATGTGGCTGTATCCACCTAAGATACACAGAATTCGTCTTGCTTATCCACTCCTGTATGAGGTACCTTTAACACACAGCTCACTTAAAATTTCCTTAGAAATTAAGGACTTTGTCAGACCTTCTTATTAAATCTTTACTTTTCAAGGAATAAATTGGAAAAAGGAGACCCTAACCCAGCACATGTTCCCAGCAATTTTCTCGTGGATACTCAGCAACTGGAGTCTAGTACTGACCTCTGTCAGGGAAACATCAGAGGTATTAATATATAAAATCATTCTCACACTTATTTGCCATGGTCTAACAAGCACTTCATTAATTTAAATACAGTGGGAGTGTGACACAAGGAATTCAAAGCTATGCTGATACTCAGATCAGGACAGATCTCCTGAGGGCTCCTGCTCTCCTCACAAAGTGCCTTTTCCCACGTCCTACAGCTTACAGTAAAATCCCCAACACAGAGCAGCAAGCTGCAGTAAAGCCACACAATCCTCTGCACAGATGGCCAGTAGCTCCAGACAACTTTGCTGGGACAGGACTGGGGCATAGGTAAATGTCCCTATATTTGCTGCCCCTACTAGCAATACAAATACCAAATAGGTATTGCCAGATTCCACTGCACAACTGCATTCCTTATAAGAATCAGTTTCCACTGAAAATTTTTGGATGGCCAAAGAAACAAACTCCTTAATTCAGACCTGACACAGTCCCTAAAGGATTCATTGTTGCTATTTTTTTTGTTCCAGCTGCTTCCTTGTTCAGCACAAATGCAATGAGTAGGCATCAGGCGGCCAAAAAACCTTCATCACCTTCAGTAATTGAGTTCTATCTCTTAGGCACCTCGGTACCAGTCACCTTGGGATTAGCGATTAGCCCACAACAAAGAAGCTGAACTTTAATTCCCTTGCTCATGTGAATAAAGCTCCTGAGTCCATGATTAAATCAACCTGTTTTTCAGACACTCAGAAGCTGTGAAGTACATTTTATAACACCAGCTAAGCAAATGACACAAAGGTTTCATTTTCAGTCAAAGCCTCTGTAATGTGGTGTTTCTTTTTCATGGGGGAGACTGAATTGCTAGCTATTCCATCTTTACTTGCCAGTGTCAATATTTTCTTCAGTTTAGAAACAACTGCAGCTCTAGCTAATTGGACAAATCTGATGAACATCCTGTGTGTACCTCTGAGACCAGAGATAATTAAACATTTCCTTTTTCTATAATAAAAAACATCTATTAAAAAGATAATTCTGATTTTTCAAACATACTGAGAGATTTTTCTGTATTTTGGATATATTCATAATCAGCCATATTCTTGCAAAATACTACAACATCACTACATGTGTCTTTGTACTTCATAAGGGTCTGTACAAGCTGATAAACCAGAAAGACAAAGCTGAAACTCGAAATAGATGGAGTTATTTGTCTGTGGCTCTAAACATCTTCCACAGTGAATATTTTTCTGCTTAATATGATCCAAAAGTCCGCTAATCATGAAAACCACACCTGTACTTCTTTAAATGTCACTCTTTTTACTAGGGAATTAGGCAACAACACCTGCTCTTAGATGGATTTGTAAAATTAGGTGGGCAGAAACTGCTACATTCATGATACAAAATAAACGGATTTTTCCATATGTCAAACTATATTCTTGGTTTCTCATCTTTGCATTAATACTTCAAAGTAGTAATTCAAGTGTAAATAAAGACAAACATGACCATTAGAGATAATGCATACCCCGTCTTAAATTGTTTGTGATCAGAGGACTTTGTGTTTTCCCCACATACACAACTCTCACAGCCCCAAACATCCTGATTCTCTGCAGATTGTCTACATCACGGCACAGCTACAAGGATATACTCCTACAAGGAACTTCACCAGCATCTTTGGATCATCATTTTTAGTCCATGTTCTGAAACCATTCCTTGCAAAATCCTAACGTCAGTGAATAGTTATTTTGCTTCATGGAAAAAATACTCTGTGTTCCCCTATTGTTATATTTAACTATACTGTAAACTTCTACTACAGAAAAATCTTTCTGGGAGATAAAGTACAACAAGAGAGTTCAACCAATTAATTGGCTTTATTAGCCTGGACATAATCCAGCACTCTGCAGTTTGGGGGTTTTTTGCTTACAGGAAACATACAAAGTATTTTTCTATGTACCTGCTTCTTCATGATCCCAAACTAATCAAGCCAGTGTCTCACAAATTTCCTAATTGGCTGAACATTCCTAGCCTTCTGATTTTAATCAGGGACACATGGTGCATATCAATAGCCTACTTCATTACGCCTGACGAAGATCCAGACTACTGTCTATTTTCAATTAAATTGTATTTTAAAAGAACAGCAACTTGACCTTTTGGAATACCACATAATAGGTTTAAAGACTTAAACCGCTTTTTTTTTTTTTCCCCTGGAATAACTAACTAACAAATAGAAACCAGCACCCCTTACTGCAGTGTATCACCAAGGAGCAGCCTTTGATACTGTGTTCCATCCATTGGCTACATCTTATGATAATAATAACACCTGAAAAAGAATCAGCTGCAGGAGAGTACAGATTTGTGTGTCTCTACAGCCTTGGAGCCTCCTATTATCATTTTTTTAATAGAAGGACCTAAAAGCCACAAAAAAAAAAAGTGGGTGTGAATCAAACAGCAGAACATGGATCTTTTGATTTGTATTACACCAATTTATATGGTCAATTCTATTAATTTTCTTTAATTCAGACACTGACTGAAACATCTATTATTCTAAGACTCTCATGACATCCCTGAAAGGCCATAAAACAGCCAAGACTTTACCATCAGCATAATTTTCCTGTACTTCAGATTACAGGGGTTCTTTTTGTCTACCTGTGGTGACAGCAGTTGTTAGTCAATATAGTTCTGTGTGTGAGGCAAAAGGAGAACTGAATTAGGAGCAAGACATTAGGTAGCCAAAGACAGCACTGGTCAGGAACTTTTAGCTACTATGTGAGATTTCATAAGCATCCTGTTAAAGTCTGAATAGAAAACATGAGATTTTTACTGTAATATATCAGCAGTCCTGGGGAAGCTGAGACAAAAAAAAAGATCATCCCTTCCAGCCCGTGCTGGCCACGTTGTTGAAAACCTCTTTGATCTCTTAAGTTGATGTGTTGTGTTTAACAGCTGGCTCACTAAAGTACACTTATCTCTGTAATTCATGTGCCCTGATGTTTAGCAATAATATTTTTCTCCAGATTGAATGTCACTGTGGCTCGTGTAAGTGAAAAGTGACAAAGCACTACCACATCTCTAGAGCTCAGAAACAGTCCCACACACAGTGTGCTTGTTCATCACCAAATGAGATGGAAGCATAAAACAAAAGCAAATATAACAAGAAAACTCAGGGGAAAAAAAAGATAAAATTATTCATTAAGAATAATAGCCTAAACAAATGGTACATATCATCTCTGCAGATTGAGATCAGAGGTGATTTTAGTTTACATAATTGATTACTAGAGACTTTAAATGTCCTGGACCTATATCAATACAACTATTCTCTCACCTAAAAGTACAAACAATCCCCTAACACTCTACAGCTAGGATTTCATCTGGCAGAAGCAAGAAAACTACATTTAATTCAGGTATAAATCATCTTTTTCTTTATTAGCAGGTTCTTCAGTGAAAGTCAATCCATTCTTTTTGGAAGTACACTTCCTTCAAACAGTCCCCCAGATGTAGCCAAAAGGGTTACTAAAGAAAAAGGGAACAAAATTAAACCTCTCAGAAGAGTATATTGTTGACACCTCAGAATATTAATAGAGCATCCTCTGGAGATCTGGGTAATCAGAAGCCTCACTTTAAATATTCTAACTTAGGTGCTTGGAACTACAATTCTATTTTGTTGATGAGAGAGGAGCATTTGGACTCTTTTGATAAAGTTAGCCTTTGTGAATGCTAATTCTTCTGTCCCACCTCCCTTCAAAACACAGACCTTCAAAACCCTGCTGTGGATAGTTTTCCAAGTTTAAGCCAAAAATATTTGTAAATAGTTCAGCTAGAATGCCAAAGGCATCAGGGTCCAGGAGGAACAGCTATTCTTTTTCATTCTTCTCAGGTACTCTCTCATGAGCAACTAACCAGACATATCCAGATCCCACAACAGCCAGATGACACTAATTACATCAAGGCTAGACAGAAGATGCAATTTTTAAGTGAAGGTAATTAGGGATTTCAAATATTTACCAGATAATATAGTGACTTTTTGTCACTACAAGTCTTGAAACAAAATGTAGTGTCATTCTAAAAGCCATGTTTCTTGTCTAAAGAAGAATTTATGCTTGAATTACGGAGTTCAGTTCCTTTGTCTGGCTTGTACAGGAGGTCAGATGAGACAATCCTAATGGTCTCTTCTAGCCTCTAAACAAGTGAATAAATAAACAGCAAATTTTCCTTGATTAGCCAGGAGAAGAGGTTGACTATATTAAAGAGAAAGAATTAAAAATAAGAAACTTGGGTTTGCCTACTAACGTTCAGAAGTGGGACAAAAATAAAAATTCGAAGTAATAATCATTGTAAATTGTTTAAAAAGCAGAAGAAAAATAAAAACAACAAAAAAGCAGAAGACTTCTACCATCTGCTTGGCCATCTGCTTCAACCCCGTGCAGGGTATTACTTTCTATGTGTTTTATTGTTTTGTCTTATTTGTCCTAAAGGTCACAAAGCAAATTTTGTCTTCTGCATGAGGCTATTGGACACCCTAATAGATTTCATTATAAGGGCTATTTCTCTGACATTCAGTTGACATTTGACTGTCCATGACTTCTCCTGAGCAACTTCTTGTGACAGAAAGTAGGTGCAGACCTATCTAGGAATACACTGCATACGTGGTAGAGAGTAGGAAAAAAATCTCAGAGGAAAGCAACATCAGAATCATCTCTGACGTGACCATTTTCACACTTTTTAAGTATTAGAAAACATCCTCAAAGACTCAAAGAAGCACTACTTTAACTCTTCTACAATACTTAAGGATAAGACAGTAAAGTCAACTGTGAGATTTTTAAGGTAGTGTTTCAAGCAGAAAAAGTGACTATGGAGAAAAGTGAGAAAGGGATTTACCTGAATACATAAAAAAGCACACAACAGATTTGGGTGAGTGGCTCCACTTCTTTTATCCTCATTGCATACACAAAATAAGTGATGTGTAAAATGAAATAAAAGGAGTCTTACCCAAGTGTTCAATTGCAAAATGCACATTTCCCCCAGAAAAACGACATACTCAGCCAGGAAAACTTCATCACATTGTGGTTATATCATCACTGCCCATCCTTTGCCAAAGAGACATTGGCTGTCACTCACTAAAATTAATTCCCCTCCTTTTCCGAGCACTTGAGGACATCAGCTTCCAAAACTACTCCAAAAGTTTGGAAGATGATATTTACCAGTCTGGGCCACAAGCCCTGCATAGGACTTGCCATCTTCCTTGGGTTCTTGGCCTTCTTGACAAGTCAAGCACCTTGAAACTGTCAGATTTGTTTCGCTTCACCTTAGACAAACTTTAAAATAAAAGCCATAAAATTTATCCCTGCAAAATAAAACATTTTGTTCTTGATTACGAAACTGAAAGCACACTTTAAAAGTAAAGCATAAAATAAATAAATTGACATTTAAGACAAACCTGACATCGATGTTCTTTCTTACCTTAAATACATTCTGTGGAAGTTTAGCACCTTCTAAATAAAAGCTAAATACCTGAGTTTCAGCATTCAGAGTCCCATCAGAAGCAGTGTACAAGCTACAAACTAAAAAACACTACTCAGAAGAATTATCTTTCAGAACGGGACTTCTTTGAGCTATTATTCAGAAATAGAAGCTAAAAGTGCAGCAGCCCAGTAGCATTGTTTCTCTGAAACATTTTCATTTCCAGGTGATCTAAAAGGTTAGCTTGGGAGCCAGTAACCTATCCTTCATAAATATGCCTTTCTAACTTTTAATATTATTTCAATTTTTCTTGAAGACTATTCCTGTCATATTAATAGCACTGATGAGAGAGCCGGTCCTTAAAAAGCTTCCTGTTCTTCTCCATTAGTTTGGGGAGTACAGTTGTCTCCAAGCTCAAGAAATACCCAGACTGCACAAATTACTTTCATATTAATAAGAACCTGAAGTATGTCAAGCGATGTATTAAGTACTCAAATGTACTCACATTCTTACTGTGTCAAACACCACTCTTAAACTAAATTCTTAGTCTTTGTAAACCAAGTATTCCCCTCCCTTTAAAGCTTAAATCCACTAGTCTCAAAGCACTCCTAGCAGATTAACCTTCATAGAGAACAGTGGAGTTTCCATTTTCTCTCATAAAACCAAACAGTGGTATCTCCTATTTTTCAAAGAGCCACAAAAGGCACACTCAGCTCTCTCAACTGCTTTGGGGATTTAAAACCCACAACACCTGCTTCTCTGGAGAATCTTCTAACTAATAAGATTTATTTGACCAGCTAAGAGCAAGGGTATGAATCAACAAAGAGCAAGGGCATAAATCAGTAACCTAATAAGTTAGGACTCCTGCTCCTATGCCTGGGTTGGAGTAAAGAATAACATGTCCTCGGCCACCAGGGAAAACACAGAAAATTTCTTAAGGAAAAAAAACAAAAAATAAAATCCATCCTTTCCATGGAATACTCCTACCACTATTAGTGAGGTTCTCAGCATTTTCAGTTAAAATTCTCCTTACTTCAGTTTGAAATAGCTGCAGGACAAGGGACAAAGAACACTCTCCCAACACCATGGGGGGCTGCCATACTCACTGTTGTATTGTTTGTGCCACCTTCCAATTTAGAGGGTGGAAGGGAGGATGGCATCAACAGGTATCAACCTAAACCAGGGATGGAGAACCAGTAGTTCCTTAGATGTCATCACAGCTCTCAGATTCTTTGCTGTAATTTGCTCCTTCTGGAAAGGAGGACTGGGAGAACCAGCTGCTCAGCCACTGCAAACATAGCTAAAGGTGTAAATCCACTTCTTGATCAATATGACTTTGATGACTGTTAACCATGATCACTCCTATTACCCCCTCAGGTACCTGTTGAGAACCAGACTTTCAGTGAATAAAGCTTGCCAAATTTATTATAGAACAGTATTGCCCTCCTGTGGCCAAAGACTATTCCAAATAAATGAATTTTACAAGTGTTCCTCTTTGGTTGTTTGGTTGTTTGGTTGTTTGGTTGTTTCTCATGCACAGCCTCAGATACACCAGGCACTCTTTCTGAAGGGAACTGACAACTACGAGATTCACCTCCAAACCCCTCCAAAACCTAGATCCAGAGCTGGTTTTGGTATGTTAAGGCATAGCAGCTGAACAGAAAAAACAAGCAGTAGACATGATGCCAATCCCTCTGGCCTCTTACACTTCTCTTGATGATGCTATTCACATCAGAAATTATGATTATCTGCATTCATCTTCAGTGGTGATGTTTAATACTGACAGCATTTTTTTCTGTCCATTATCAATTAATCAGTCCACTTCTACTTTAGATTTACTGCCTTTTTTAATAATCCAAAAGTAGAACATGCTCACTTTCAGAGTAAGAGATCCTCTATTCCTCCACTGGGAGCAGGCATGGGCCTTCCAGACCTTACCCAAACCCATATAAGTAAGCTGATTTTCTCTGACTTAAAAGCCTTTTGGATCAAGTCCTGAGTGACTTAGCAAACATAATGTAAGAGTCTGCAGCCACACACAGCAATAACAGAGACTACCATGCAGCTCAGGGACTGACATGCAGCTCTCCCCATGGCAAAACCCAAGTCCCTAGGCTACAAAATTGATGTGTACAGCAGAAGAGATCATCCCACCCTTGAATACATAAAGTTCTTTCTGAAATCCCCATAATTTAGCCAAACAATATAGCTTAACCAACACAATTACAACCCTTTCATGGGTAAAACACTTGGAGATAATAAAAATTTCTTAAATGTTGATCCATCACACACCTGAGAGAAAACTGTTGAAATAAATAATTTATATAAATGACAGGATATAGGTAGCTTAAAGCAGTCTAAATTCTTCACCATTATGTCAAAGTGTTGTTGAAAATCAAGTTAAAGTTTCTGTGAAATTCCACTTTACATATTCCATGGAATGTGCTTGACCCAATCTATTTCACCTGCCAATAATATTTCACCAGATAATATGACTCAGCTTTTCTGTTCAGCTGTCAAGGCTGAACAAATAAGGATAAGCAACTCCATCTTCCTTTTCTGATTGCCAGCCATGCAGTACAAGAATGACTTGCCTTTCCTTCTCACAAATGGTCTTTTTCCGACAGACACTCTTAGTTCTGCAACAGAGTAATGTAAACAGAGTATTGAAAGTAATTACCATGATGGAATTTTAAACTTTTCACCATGACTATGCCTGTTCAACCCTTGTGGCTTTTCTGAGGCATGGAACAGAAATAATCCCATGTGATCGATACTCTTGTTACAGTAAAAGAGTCAAATTTTATCACTAACTCTAATTATAAAAAATGTGACAAATGCTCATGTTCTAGAACAGATTTATGCCATTTTTAGGGTGCAGTTATAAGAAGGAAGCCCTCTATGAACTTTAATAGGTCAGAATCAATTCCAAAACAACATATGTGTCTTTAATCAAGTCTTACTTCAATTTATATATATGTTTCAGTATTTTCTACACTGGATTTTTGTGTTGTCCACTCAAGTTGAAGAAACCAGTCACAAATAACTCATACAACCAGAGAAATTTAGGGAATACATCTGTGCTCAAAATACTCAAAAATATTATGAGCTCTTTCTGAAAAACATACAGCCCAAAACAGAGGATGAATAGGAATCCTGAGCCACAGCTAACTTCCTTGGCTGTAGTGGAAGCTTTTCAATGCACTGGAATGCAGCTAACTGCACACTCCACAACACAATTTTGTTCTGACTAAATTAAGATCAAATCTGATTAAAATTTAAAAAAATAAAAAAAAAACCTTTTTTTTTCAAAGTACTGACAGCAAACTTTATTTGCTGTTCAATTTCTGAAGAGTTACTTTTAATGATCATCTCAAGAGAAACAGTATCTGCTTAGCATTCGGTTCCAGAAGGATCTATAGAATGTGATGAAAAATGAGGATGGGTACATTGAGAGAGAGAGGGCAGGATAAGGAATAACTCTCAACCTCTTGGAAATATCTGATATGGATTTTTAGCTGTGGTTCCCTTCCAAGAACATTTTGTACAGACCAAGCATATAGAACTGCAGCCTGGAAGGAAGGAGAATGTTTGAAAAGGTTTTATCAAAAAAGTGGCAGTAAACACAGCTCACTTGCTCATTTTTTCTGTGTAATGCATGTTTAGAGATACAGGCTTGCTGCATTTGGTTTAATGGGGCAGATCATCCATGTCTTCTGGATGGAGGTACAAAAAACTCAGCATTTTTCAGGTCAAGCTCCAGTGCTGTGTTACAGCACAGATGGGCACTGGCCACATCTTTCAGCAACATGTATTGAAGCACCGGTGAAGAGGGGCACTCATTTCTTCTGGGAACCCCAGAGACATCATTCATTTCCTCTTGTGCACATTTTTCCTAACTCTGTGGCAACAAAGAGGCACATTTGGATCTTGCTGCTCACTCCCAAGTGTAACAAATTTTTGGTTGTTCACTTTATTTTTCCATCTTTTCTGATCAGTGTTTATTCTGGATGCTATCTAGATAAAAACAAACAAACAGAAATTATTAAGTGGCTCATATTTAGATTTCCATTTATTTATATTTCTGGCTGGTAAATTTGTCATCTGTAGAGCTCGATATTATTTATGCCACATTTAACACTACCCAGAATCATTCTTTTCATTTAACCACTTTTCCCCAGAAAAGAACTTTCTTGACAATTACACTGATTTCTTTTTTTATTGGTAGTCCATCTTGCAGAAGCAACACAATCCAACTGAAAAACTGGGGATAACAGGATGCCACGAGCTAGTGCAGGCTTTCCTGCCTTTCTTCTTGCTTTTTGGCCTAGGTCATAGCAAAGAAAGTCAGTTTATCATCCCTCCCATTGCTCACACTCACCATTTATCTTGTACTCTCAGTACTTCTTGTTCTGTTGTAAAACTCTACTTGCACTTCTTCACAGCACATCTCTACCTGGATAGTCCATACTTCAGGCAAGGAGCAGGTCTTTTCTTCCAGGTCATAAGTTATTTTTCAGGCTGTTGTACCAAAACTATGAAAATTGCTCTCATTCTAGAGAATGGTGTGACCTAATCTCCCTCTACAATTATTGTCCTTTGGGGTTCATTACTCTTGAGCGGAAGTTCAGCCACTGCTACTCAGGCTTTTCATATTGGAATGCCTCATAGACAATAAGGATGACAAAATACCCTGAAATCAGTGTTTGACTGGTAAAGTCCTTCTAACTCAACAGTGGTCTCTCCCTCCTTGAGAATGTTCACTATGAAGTACTAAGATCTCAGACATAGCAGGCGAAGTAGATTTTTTTCTGGCTCTGAAATCCTCTTTGAGCCTTCCAGAAGAAGAGTAGTTCTTTCACCTGGACTAGAAGATCCCATCTGTTTATTTGGTTTCATTTTCTATAGTTCCCATGATCCTTTTGCTGCATAAACAGCTGAAACTTCAGGAACAGTAATGAGAATGAAAACTGCTCCTTTTAAATTCTCAAGTGCTCATGTCAGATCTTGTAATACTCTAAAACGCCAACCCATCTCTGAAGGTTGCTCACCAAACATTCAATTCCCTATTTAACAGTAACTTGAAAAATATTGCTACTTCTCTTCAAGAGTTTTGATAACAAACATGCCAGAAAATAATCAGTTTTCTGTGTGTCTCAACAGATATAAAAAAAGATACTGAACTACATCTGAATAACGTAGAATTGCAACATACAAGTCTTCCTTGAGTATCTAGGAAAAGAGAGCCAGGAATTTTGAAAGGTATAGGTATTGTTTGGTAAAGTTTGAAAACTATATACACAATGGAGGAGATGTCTGTATTATGATTGTATACTTAGAAAGTTGTGATGTCAACACTAAACAAAAACAATGAAGGGAGCTTGTGAAGATACATAAAATAATAACATAACCCACTTAGATGGGAAGAGGAAGAAGAAGCAAGAGAGGCAGAGAAGCAAGAGTCAGAAATGATTCAAGTTGGCAGCACAGTCAGAGATGAACACACAAGTACACTTGCTCAATGCTGAAGACCTCCTACTGTCACAGCTCACAGTGACAATCAGCAGTGTAGAAGCCGTCAGGATTGCTGTACTACATTTCCGAGGAGAAACTCTGATCAAGTTAAACTGCAACCATACTTTTAATGAGTCCTTAACTAAATTCCTGATAAAAAGGACACAGTTACACTGACAGAAAGCTGATGTAAAGGAGCACATCTGTCAGGTTTGCTTTTACACTGCACTGTCAGATTCCAGAAAGGATGATTCAGGAGGAACAGAGTTACAATTAATTACCTATAATACTTTTCTGAGAGAAAAACGCAGCACTTAAGTATATTGTATTCAAGGACATGGCACTTGGCATTTCTCAGAATCCTTTTTGCTATCTCATATTCTGTTTCACTGAACTGCTCTTGCATTTTTTATTGAACTAGACCCAACCGTGAGTTGCACTGATGGGCTTCATCTCAGAGGAGCAGCATTTCACAGGCAGGTGAGATATGTGTTAGCAATTCATTTGTTTATTTTACATTCATTGTTTATTTTATACTAATAATCTACAGCCCAAATTCTATTCAAAATTTATCTATTTATTTAATATTTAAAATACAAGTAGTCTTACAAGAGTAAAGTTTGTGTATTATAATGCATTAGTACCAGAATTATAAAACAAAGATAGTTTCTGGGATTCCGAATGCTTGAGAAACCGCCTCTCATTTCAAATCTTGAATTTATTCAATATCTAAACTCTGTCTCATTGAAACAAGATTCACCTACAAAATCCTTATCCCCTCCACACTTATGAAGAAAGAAAGAGCCTATAAAAGCGCATGTTGGGAATTAGATAGAAAGGAAAGCTGGATTCACCTCTGCAGTTAGAAATCATCTAGAGCTGTAGTCAGGAGCATCAAAACAAAGAGCTAAGAATGCCAGTGAGTTCTTTGTTTCTTCTCAAAACAAGTCATGTTTCACTTTAATCAGCCACAAAGATCATTTCTGAAAGGGCAGAATTCACAAGTTGGTTTTCACACATCTTCAGCATCAGCCCTAAACAGTTCAGCTAAGGAAGTAATTTCAGGAGGATAATGGCAATAGAAAGGTGTTACCACTTCTGAGAATTAACTACTCTAGAGATGTGTTTTGCAATAATATTATATCAACACTTGCTTTTTTCTTTCACTAAAATCAAGTACATAGAAGAAAGGATCCACTACATGAGAATACCTGTTTAAAATAAATCCCAAGCTGATTAGTTCTTTTTTACATTCCAGTAATTCACATTAAGGACATAGGTAAGGAGGGAATGTAATAACAAACATTTCCCCAGCTCATCTTTTCAGTGTGTTATGGAATTAATTTTCTTCAGTTTGACATTGTTTAACTTTCTGCTTGAATGCATAGAATTAAATTCAAGGAAAAATAAAGGAGCTATTTCAGAAAAAGGAAACTGTTACATAGCTTAACTTAATCTAAATGCACAAAAAAATTAAAAGTTCTCATCCCCACTACAACAGAAGAGTTTTCCTATGATTCAGACTTGGAACAAAGCAGACCTAAAACTTCTGATGCTGGAAAAGGATGCATTCTCTGGGTTTGCTTGGACAAGGCAAGAGTCAGCCCTGCAGAGAATCATGGAGACAGAAGCTGTGATGAAATCTGCCCCTCTGAACTGAAAATGGAATTTGCACAGGGAAGGCAGGTTTACAGTGATGTCTCAAGTACAGCTGTAAGCCCTTGGGCCACTTGAGGAATGAGCCTGTAAAGTGCTTTTAAGTGCTTTTAAGACAACTGTGATTTTCAATCCCAGTGAGCTATTGCAGATGCCTTAAGGGAATATCAGAGGAATCCAGGTCCCATTAGCCCTGCTGAAATAGTCGAAATTGATGTCTAAAAGCTGACTCCGACTTTGGTTTGAGATTTCCAGAACAGCACACAGTGAAGGAACAGCCTTAATCCCTTGACAAACAGGATTGTGTCTTTGATGAGAGAGTTCAGCTCAGTCCAGATACATATCTCTGATTGTCTTGTCCTGGGAGACTTTAAGCACATCTGAAAAAATTCTCTTTAAATTAATGTGAATTAGGATAGAAAACTATATATCTCTGTAAAAAAAAAAAAAAATCAATGTATAAATGCTTTCTCCTCTGTTAATAAAAGAATTTAAAAGAATTAGAAGAAGAAATAGGTTCCCTCCATGTTTACAAAACCATACCGAGAGGTGGACACCAGACACCAAGAATGTTTTTTGTCACCAACCAAGCAAAGACAACCAGGAATCTCCAAAGCCATCTTGATTTGGAAGGGTCCCGTGCTGTCAATTCCTGACATCAACCCAAGAGTTTTTGCCAAGTATGGATCTGGATCTTTATAGGGTCAAAAACACTTTAAACTACTAATACCCAATCCAAAATATGAAAAAAAAACCCCTGCAGGTGAAAATAAAGACAGTAGGATTGTATATAGTGTTAAGGTACTTTTGTGGCTCTTTGCAAGATCAGATTATAACTTGCTCCTATGATAAGTACTGAAGGAAGCTTTGGTTTTCCATCACCATTCAAATGGGATAGACAGATGCTTTTAGAAAAGTTTTTCCTTCCCATCATATTTATTACACCTTTTTGGGACCAAATGTTGTCATTTAGGTAGCCTGTATAGTCTCTTGCAGAACAAGACTGTTGATTTTAGTCCATGGATGGAGTATCTACAGTTATTTTAGATCAACCTTGGCTAAAATCTATTGTTTAACCAAGGGAAGAATTCAAAGTGTTCAGGAGGGTGAAGTATAGACTGGTTACCCCCAAAATGGTGTTATTTACCCACTGTCAAAAACAGGCAACAGACCAGGACTGACATTGGTATGAAAGGGTACTGTGGTATCTTAGATGAAGCTACAGGCAAACCTGGACTAGTTGGAGACTCATTAATATATTCTTCTCTGCAATTATTCTGCAATATTTAATAATCACAAAGCTCTGAGTTTGTTATAGATATAAGATTGGCTGCTAAAATAAAACCTCCCCAAAATCTAAATAGTAAAAAATGCCAGACTTCCGAGAGGAGAGGATAACTGTACAGAAACGTAACTGGGGGAGTTTTTGAATTAGATAGCATTTTAGCTTATTTTTTTTGTTTTGTTTGCTGCTTCATTCTGCAGAAAGGCTTTTTACTATTGCTTCTTTTCCAAATGGATAGGGAAGGAAAAGTTAGTCTTTCATGGAGGACCTGTCCAAGACATCTGCTATGATGTGGTTAATTTACTAAAGCACTGAATAGTGCTGGGATCTAGATTAATCTTCTTCTAAAGGAGGAAAAGCATAATTAAAGTACAGATATAATGGGTGACTGAAAACTAATCTTAATCAAATAATTTAAGATTCATAACTGCTTGTCATTCTTAAAACTTAAAACGGAGTTTTGTAATGCATCTTTCTGAACTGAATGCATCTATAACTGCAAATATATATTATAGTCAAGAGCCAATTATTATTGCATGCATGGTTTAGACACACTTGTCCAATTTAGATAAGCACAAAGGACATATTTATTATATTATCTGAATGAAAATAAAAGGTCAGTTAACGGGTAGCTGCTATCTTAACTAAAAAGGAGCATGACCTCAAGAGCAGCCTACAAATAACCAAACAAAAAACCACAACCAGATAATGTTGTTTCACAACTATTTGCCTCCCATACATAAAAATGTCCTAAATTTACTTAAATTAGGACCAAAAGACAAGTGTACATGTAATTTTTACCAGGACAGACAAGAAAGGGAGTGTTTAAGGAGATGATTAGTGGTGGTTTACAATTAATGTTAGGTTAAAGAGGAGGAGTAGGGCACAATTTGTTGCCCGGTATGCTGTTGGATGCTCTCAACAGATACAAGGGTATATTGTATTACAGAAATTAAATCAGTTTTGGAAGAGTTATGAGTCACCTAGCTCAGGCTTTGGCTTGTGCTGTTTTCCAATTAAACATTTAGAAAAATAAGAATTTATGATTGAAATATATTGTTGAGGTACTGTAGACTAACAAAACAAAGGATAGAATCAGGGTCTGCAGATACTAATAGCTACTGTCATTTTTTGGTCTTTACAGTGATCCTGAGACCATGCTTAAGGTTCTGTTAAATACATGTAAGACCTTTCCATGTTTTCAAATATAGAGAATTAGACAGAAAGTTAGCAGAATTCCGGACACTCAGACTACAACAGCACAGAATGGAGTGTTGATCATAAAATATACTAACGTAGTATCTTTTCAAATATGTCCAGGTTTGCCACAGTACAAGTCAGGACTTTCTTATAACATGTATTATACTTAAGGAAAGTAAACATCAGCAATTTCATTTCACTAGTGGATTATGCATATCTGCAAAACTAAAAATCACTGAACAAGGATAACGGATATATTTAGTTTGTATTTAAGCTACAGCTGGGGTTAAGTTTATAAACAGGAGTAGGAACAAAGAGAACTGAGAAAGCAGAACTTGCATTATTTGTTAATCTTCTTATCTCCAGAAAAAAAAGAGAGAAGGAGTGATGAAAAGAGGTGATAATTACATAAAATTCTGATAAAAGTATAGATCATACAATTCAGGCTTGGGCCTAGAACAAAGGGGAAAATTAAAACTTTATGAACTTAAATCAATGGATGTTGCATTCCTCAAAGACTTAAAAAGGGAATGGAATTGTGCAGATACAATTGGTTTTCTGTTTTCAACTACAAAGTGAATTGCAACTGGTGTTGCAATTGTATCCTGGGCTGTATTAAAAGAAGGGTGACCAGTAGGTCAAAGAAGGTGATTCTCCCAAGTACTTGGCTCTTGTGAGAACCCACCTGAAGGAATACTTTCAGTTCTGGAATCTCCAGGAGAAGAAATTAATGGATCTGTTCAAACAGGTTCAGAGGAGACCATGAAGATGCTCAGAGGGCTGGAGCACCTCTCTTAGGAAAACAGGTTGAGAGAGTTAGGGTTGTTCAGCCTGGGGAAGAGGCCTGGGGAAACCTTAGTGCAGCCTTCCAGTAACTAAAGAGGACATACAAGAGAGCTGGAGACAAACTCTTAATCAGGGGTGTAGTGACAGGTAAACTTGTTACTTACTTCTTTTTTTCCTTTTTCCAGCCTTGTCCTGATTTTCCTCAATGCTCTTGTTATGGACCTGCATGCCCCAGCCTGGCTTTTGGCCAGTCCATGCCAGGAACCAAATGGAATCTGAAAGTCACAACACTGTGGCTGGTCCTTCCCCTTCTGCGGTTTCCTTGCTTTCACCAGCTCAGCAAATCTGGGCAATCCTGACAATTTGCCTGTTATAATGCACTCATTTTCTATCAATTTCCCCATCTGAGGCCCATCTATGTGACCCTAGCATTCCTGAGTCCTGCCAGAAGCCAGGTATGCTCTCCCTTTCCAGGAGACAGCCCCATGCCCCTTTATGGGACCCCAAGTCCATGTGGAGGCCTGGGAGTGGGTGGTCCCACAGTGCTGCCAGAGGGACAGACAGGACCCTCCTGTGTACCTCTCCCTCACCAAAATGAAGCATCAGGTCACCAGGGAGGAAGGTGAGCATGAAACATCCCCCTGGGCACCTGCCAGAGTAGATTTTGGCTGGTGCCCAGCTGTGCAAGCAGAGGTCCCTGCACTGTGAGAAGGTGTTCTGGGTTCTCCCTCACTGTGTCACCCTCACTGCCACCCCAGCTCAGCAAAACTAGGTATAATTTTCCTAGTATGATGCACTCATTTTCTCTCCTTGAAAATCAGGGGGAACAGAAGGAGGAGAGCAGCAGCAGTGTCTGAGCGTCATGCAGAGGATAACTCTGCAGCCACCCAGCTCCACCCCCACTTGTGTTCCCTCAGCCCCTGCAGCACTACAAAGTCCACCACTAAACCATGTCCCTAAGCATAGCATTTACATATCTTCTAAATATCTCCAGGGATGGTGACTCCACTACTTTCCTGGACAGGCTGTTCCAGTGCTTGACAACCCTCTCAGAGAAAAAATTTTTCATAATGTGCCCTGGCTCAACTTGAAGCCATTTCCTCTCCTCCTGTCACTTGTTACTTGGGAGACTAACCTGCACCTCACTTTAGCCTCCTTTTGAGTAGTTGCAGAGAGCAATAAGGTCTCCCCGCTGCCTCCTCCTCTCCAGCCAAAACAAACCCAGCTCCCTCAGCCGCTCCTCCTAAGACTTGTTCTCTCTTGAATCTGAAAGTTGCAGACCTGTGGCCAGCACTTCTTCTTCTGTGGTTTCTTTGCCTTCTCCAGCTCAGCAAAACTGGATGATCCTTACATAATTTTCCTAGAATGATACACTTATTTTCTTTCCTTGAAACCCTGCACCCACCCAGTGGCGGGGGTACAAAAGGCCAGCAGCAGTAGGGGCCAGGCATCATGCAGAGGAGAGCCCTGCAGCCACCCCAGCTCCAGCCTCACTCGTGGTTCCCTCAGCACTCCCAGCACCATGAAGGTCCTTGCAGCTGCCATGGCTCTTTTGCTCCTTGTGGCCATCTGCTCCCTGGCTGAGGCTGATCCTGGAGACTCCAGCATTGGCACACCATCCCAGCCGCAAGGTATGCTCTCCTTCTCTGGGAAAGAGCTCCATCCCTATTGACGGGACCCTTGTGTCCATGGGGAAGGCTGGGAGTAGATGGTCATCACCAGTGCAGGGACTCAGCCTCAGAGGTGGAGGCTTCCAGGGGGTGTCCCCAGAGGATACAGCACAGCTGACAGTTAATCCCCTCGGAGCCACAGGTAGAGCCTCTGCCACAGTGTGGGGTCTCACTGGGCCTGCCTCTGTACCCTCACAGACATCATCCCCACCTCTTGCTGCTTCAGCTACTTGTCACGCCCCATTCCACGCAGAATGATCACCTCTGCCCACAGGACCAGCAACACCTGCCCACAACCAGCCGTGATGTGAGTACCCAGCATTGCCAGGGCTCGGGGGCAACAGCCAGGGCAGCACCCCAAGGATGTCCAAGGGTGTACGGGAGGGACAGGAACATCCAGGGTGCTGCCAGCAGAACCCAATACAGGCACCCTGCTGCCCTGGCTGAGCACCTCAACACTGCTTTTTCCCCAACAGCGTGGTCACCAGGAACGGGAGGATGCTCTGCGCAGACCCTGAGACACGCTGGGTGCAGCAATATCTGAAGGACTTAGAGATAGTGGAGTCCTGACTCTTCCCCACTGCTTCCCAGTGCAATGAACTCGACCCCCAGCACCAGACACACAAAAAGAATGCTTGAGCTGCATCATTCTTCAATAGGAAAATTTATTACAGTTGACGTACATTCGCAAACTAAATTTTGCTTGCTAGAGTGAAAATACAAAAGCTATTAACATGCCTAAATAAAGTGTTTGGCTAGTCAGACCCTTTGGTTGTCTCTGAAGTCCCTGCTGGAGCCCTGACATGACAGAAGGGACCCACGGGGAGCCCCTTGCCCTCCCCACTCCATGGTTTCACTGCTCCCCCTGTGGAAGGTGGCCCCATGACAGCTCTCACAGTACTTCTCCCTCTCCAGCCCAGACTCAGCTCCTGCTCTCCAGCATGACCCAGACATACCTGTGGGGTGACACCACCATCTCACCCATTTTTTGGGACCCTCCCCACACAGCATATGTGGAGACCAGGAACAACCCTCCTGGGCCAGGCAGCCCCGCTGGGCATCTGCCACCAGTTCAGTGACATATTTGCCCCAAACACAGTCTTTGACTGCACCAACATCCTCACTCCTAGGCCCTCAGGCCCTGACACCACCTCTGTCACCACACCATTGCCCAGCTCGGGGGAAGGGAGTGGGACATCTCTGCAGCTGACACACCAGCTCTGCCCCAGTGCCACTCTCTGCCCTGCACCACTTCTGCTTGGACCAGGACACACAGAACAATACCAAACAGTCACTTGACACAGATGTAAGGGCACTGGAGGATGAGATCCAACAAGCCAACATAAGCAAACTAATGGTGCTGCAGCCCTTCTCTATTTCTAAAAAATTCCACAATGTAGCTCAAAAACTCAGGCAAACAAATGCATAAAGCTGTGCACAAGTATACTCAAAACGAGAAGAAGGGTGGGAACCTGTGTGAGTTTATATAGCATGGAAGTTGAACTTATTTGCAGAGAGCCTGAAAACTCAATCAGTACTTCAAATGGCAAACAAGACAAAAACACCTATTCCAAAGTGATTCAAAAATTTATATATTCATTGTAATAATAAGAATAAAACAAGCTCTAAATCCTAAAACTGATGTGTTGAGCTCTGCAAGATTTGGGCAAGGCTCATTGGTTTCTTTCCCCACCACTGGTTTGCCGTACTTCAGTGTGTACTTCAGTGCTCACTTCAATTGCTCTTCAATGCAACATATATCGCAATGCCTTTTCCCACTTGTGCCATTTAGTCTTACAGCCACAGCTTCTAGATTAGTGACACTGAGAATCTCTGACTTGGGAAAATGTGGAAGAGAAAAGAGACTTTTATATTGCTTACAAGGCAAAAATGAGAGTCCAGTAAAAATCTTCCCTGGGGCATTGTTTTCAGAAATCTCATAGTTTAGGCAATCTATTTGTTCTCATAGAACTGATTTATAATTCATGAAGGCTTGGTGTTGACAGTACTACAGAGCTACTCTTTAATTTGAGATGGAAATTCACACATGAGATCTGAGGTGAATTTGTAAAGTAACTGTTTCCCTCCACTGCCAGTTAGTCTCACAAAAGTAACTCCACTACTACATTGCTAAATAAGTTCAACATAAAATTGTCCAACTATGCTGAAAAACCTGTACTACACAAGCTTTGAAGCGTGCAGAAGAGAATTGATCAAGAAGACAAGAGAAGGAACATCTTCCTTCATCGCCTTCCCGTCAGAAACACCCATGGAGTTTGCTGTATATCTCCTGCACTTCTTGCATAGCAGCATTATATTTTAGTGCATTTTCTTAAAACTGTGGAGGATATATACCAACCCCGGACTAAATATTGGGCATTTTCACAGCATCACGGGGTTTTTTTCTCTAAGTAAAGCTTGACTTAATCCTCTCCAAAGATTTGCTGTTGCCCACTGCACCTCTTGGCTGGCTCCTTGAGGAGGGAGCACTGCGGTGGGAAGTTGGCACGATGCAGGACAAGCTTCTGCCCAAGAGCTGCACTCTGAGCACTGACCACCGAACCCAGAACCATTACCACAGTCCGCCCCTCGATAACAACCCAATCTACTTGTTAATGCGTTTCTCATAATCCTTCTCCCCGCACCATCATCCCTCTGTCCTGTCCCGGCTAGAGATGTCCCCCACTGCCACCCCCAAGGGGGAACAGTCCTTCTTCCCCTCCTGTGGTGCACGGTGGGATTCATCCCCGTTCTTGCCTTCCACCCTCCCTGAGCTGCCTTTTCTTTTTCTGTGTACTCTTGAACATTGTACTGATATCTGGAAACTTCGTTTGATCAAAATCAGTGGCGTTCAAACACACCCGTGCCCCCTTTTCCTCGCACAGCTGACAGCAACACCTCGCTGCGGGACGCACAGAACGCAGGAGAGCGTTCGCTGCAGTCACTTCAGGCTGGGGATGAAGAAACACGCAGAAACTGCCACACTCAGCACATTTGCTGAAGCAAGTGCTCAGGAGAATGACACAGAGCGCTCGATTTTCGACCTAAACTGGACTCCCAACCAGTTTTCCAGCACCGACATCCCCTCCCTGGCCGAGGTGGGCGCGGAGCATCTCGGGACTTGTAGTTCCCGGCGCGGCGCGACATGGCGGCTCCCCGGGCTCTGGCGGCTGTCGCCGCCGCGCTGTTCCTCGCTGCCGCCGGCCAGGCCAGCAAGTACTCCCGGGAGGCCAATGAGGGGCTGGCGGCCGCCGGCGGCAAGCGGCGGGAGGCCGGGGAGTTCCGGGTGGTGAGGCTGAACCAGATCTGGGAGAAGGCGCAGCGGGTGAGTGCCGCGGCGCGGGGCGATGGCGGCGCCCGGAGGGGGACCAGGGGTCGGGCCAGGCCGCTTCGGGCACTCATTCCCCGTCAGCCGCCTCAGGAGATGGAGTACGGGGAGCTGTGTGTGAGGAGAGATCGAGGCTGTTCGGTTCTGGGCTGCCGGGCTGCGGTGCCTTTTGTTGTGTTCTCGGTCATGGCTGTCCCCGGCCGGCAGCTCAGGGACCCGCTCCGTGGGGGCTGTCCCGGCGGCGGGGAACAGCCGTGCTGTGCGAAGTGTTCTCTCGACAGATGAGATACGTATTTATATCCTGCGAAGTGTTGATCTTCCCGTGTTTAAATCTTGCAGTTAAACCACATGGTCAGGAAGTTGAAAGAGGGAGGGAAGTCCCTCTGGTGCCATAGAGGATCTGAGACTGGCTCCAGTGCTGGTCGAATGCTTTAGCCCTGTCGTTCAGGGCTGTGATGCTCTCATCTGGCTGAAGGCCTTAGTTCCCATTTTGCACAGGACAGGATCTCACTGAGAGAGTAAGAAACCCTCCACCCTGCTGGTTGTGTCACCCTCATTCACACCAAGTCATGTAGATGCATTCAGGGGCACCAACAAATGGATATCACCATTCCCACATGAGAGCCTTAATTTTGACAGTGATACTTGAGTTTCTCTCATTTTGAGCTACGAAACAGTATTTAATTAAAGTGAAAATACAGTAAAACTATTTAATCACAGTGGAAGTATTTGCTTAGAAATAAGCAGAACAGCTCCAACAGGAGAAGAGCGCCCTGCACATATCCCCTGACTATTGTGGACCTTGGAAATTAGGCTCATGACTGACTGGCAAAGATTCAGTTCTTTCAGGCAAAGAAATATAGTTAATATTAATTCTGGATCTTCTGTATCCTGAATAGACATTCCTCAGCCTGAGCTACTGAATTAGAGGTAGGGCATCCCTGGGTTTAGTCAAAAACTAGAACCCTGCCATAATGCTGCTTCCCAATGTGCCAAAAGAAGGTATCAAAAATATTCCTTCCCTCAGTGGGAGAAGGATTGAATGGGGCATAGGGCAATGTGTATTAATGGAACTCCAACTGTGAACTGAGCTGAAGAAGAAACAACATGGAGACTACAAATAATCTATGCTAGTATTGTCAGTTTCCTCTTACCTTTCCAATTACAGCCTTTTTTAATTTTCATACCTGGATCTTCTGGAATTAAAATTTAGGGTGCTTTACATCATCTACAGTAAGATACTAAACTATAAAATTAACTCTGTCAGTAAAGAACTAAGGTTTAGTAAATTTTGCGTGAGCCAGATTTTAGAGATGCAACACCTACTTGAACTAAATTTGCCACCTTCTAAATTTCACCTTTGAGTAGAACTGACACACAGTCTGTGTTTTATAAAGCAATTTTTCAGTATGTCTGGGCAATATATGAAATAAGAGGAAAACTATGTGTGTTACACCTGCATTGAAATATTTGCATGTGCCAATGCTGAACTCTCTTTCCTTTGTTTTGGTAGTGGTAGAGATAGTACTGAAAACAGGGAACTTCTCTGTTGTGACATAAAAGATAGATGCTGCAATTCAGCATTGCAACACACAGCAGGACAAGCAGTCCTTAGGAAAGCCCCAAAATGTTACTTAGTGGGACCAGGAACTGGCAAGCCAGAATTCCTTCTTGTTTCCCTGTGAGTTTGAGAGGGAGGGTTTGATCTTTCTCCAGCATCTCTTTTCATAGGTATATGGTTAATATAAAAAATTTAAAAAGTTATTTTATTACAAGACTTCTGCTTGGTCAGACCCTAACTCTACAGTTGTTTGAACCAGTGGCAAATACTCTGTAGGTTTCATGTGTGTGATTTGGCCTGTTGGTCTTTAACAATCCACTGTGCCGTGGCTGTTGCCATTGGTGCTGGTCCAGCGTCACTTGTTAAGGGGATTCCTGGCCATCCCAAAGCAGCACTGGCCTCCAGCATCTGGGCGATGTTACATCTAAAAAATTTGTAGTAAAGAACCCTTTCCTCTGGGAAGCAGCGGTGTAGGTAATGATGTTGCAGGTAGTGATTGTAGCCAGGCAAACAGCAAATGGCTTAATTGTTGTGATGTTTGACAAATTTCCAGCAGTCATTTCCAGAATGGCCAGGTACCTAACTTGGATGTTAATGTCCAGGCAGCATTAGGAATGAAGAGTAAGGAATGAATGTAAGGAACTTGTTGCTTTGTTATTTAATCATTAAACTTAGCCTTGCACCTCTCCTTCTAGTTAGTTATTCCAGCATATAGGTGGAAGTAAAGTCCACTAACACCTTATTCCAGATGTTAGTAAAGTGACGAGGATTCTTACCCATTGACATTTTTCACATGGTGTTTTTTAGAGTCCTACATGAGATGACCTTGAAGGAAGCAGTTCTTGAGCTGAATACTTTAAATTAACTTATGTGTTCACTCTGTGTTACATGAATGAGGCAGGCAAGGGGCTTCCAACAGGTTTCAAAGGATTTATAATTCTTAAAAGGACAGTTACTTGAGCTTTGTACTAAATTGTAGTGAGAATCAGAAAAATATTACTGGAATTGGGAGAATTTTAATAGAAGCTTTCTCTTTTTTTCCCCTTAAAGAGCAGTGGACTAATGTAGTTCCTTAGTTTTTATTAAGAGTGTCCAAAATCTGGAAGTTCAGAAGTTCAAGTTCAGCTTACAGCAGTGCGGCTTAGCCAGCTGCACAGTAGTCATTGTCTCTGTTCCTGTTTTCTCTGTAGTTCACAAAACTTCAGGCTGACCTGGCATTCATTTTAATTTTAATTTTTATTTTTATTTTCCTATCTTTAGCCTCAATGTTTTATCTTTTTGTTCTGTTATGCCAAACAGAATTACCTCTAGGTTTTGTATGTTTTAATGCACATAAACCATGTTAAGAAGTGATCTGAGAATTTTTTTTCATTTTGAATAATAGTAAAAATTGCTGATGAAGTGTCTTTGACCTGCAAGGCCATTGTCAGTGACCTGGTAGTCTGAAAAACTGTACTAACCAATGAAGTTTACCAACTCACTGTAACTATATGTTTGGAAGGTGGTCCACAAGAAAGCACACATGGTGACAATGGCACCTTGTTTGAGAAAAACTGCAGTGCTACAATATCTATCCTGGCTTCTGAGGTAACTCTGCAGCAAGAGGTGACTACACATAACTGAATACAAACCTTTCTCTGTTCTTGTTAGCTCCATCTTTCTGCTGTGAAACTGGCAGAGTTGCATAGTGATCTAAAAATACAAGAAAAGGATGAGCTAAGCTGGAAAAAACTGAAGGCTGAAGGGCTAGATGAAGATGGAGAGAAAGAAGCCAAACTCAGACGCAACTTAAATGGTAAGAAAGAAGAAGTTTAAGCATTGAATCAGACACATGCCCAGTTAGACACCTGTGTTTGTGTTCAAACCATTAAATAACAGGTTGTCTGTCTGGACACTGAGAACACACAAGCTCTTTGGAGGTCAGTAGGGAGCTGCAGCAGGCTAGCAGATTCCTTTGCTCCTGTCATTAAACCTGAGAACTCTGTGTCTTAAACTGTTAGGTTTTCCTCCATGAGCTGCAGAATCCAGCTCTACAGGTCAAGGATGTAGCCAATCTCTCATCTTCCATACATCCATAGCTGGTTCTCATGTTTCTGTATCTTCTATTTCTTTGCAGTCATTATGACTAAATACGGAATGAATGGAAAGAAGGACTCTCAACTCGTTGATACCAACTATATTAAAGATGGTACAGAAAGTGACACACTAGATGATCCGAGACTGGAAAAGTTATGGAGCAAGGTGAGTAGGGTTTCCAGGAACTGGAGTATTGAAAATCAGTGTTTCTTCATTGAACTGTTGGCTGTATCTTCTGAGAGCCTCTAGACTTGGAATTGATAAGCTTTACTACTGTTCTGTTAAGTACTGGCCAAGCTTCTGTGCTCTGTAGCTCACATCTTTGTGCCCTGAGGGTATCCCACCTGCATCCAGATCATCCAGGTGTGGCAGGTTGACTTTGCAAAATAAAACACCCGCATTGGTCTGCATGAAGGAAAGAGCCTGGGTCCACTGAGCTCAAATGGAGAATTTCAGTCAAATTTCATTGAACTCATGATTTCCCTGAGTGTCACTATCACACTGTGTATTAGTATATCTATGGTGTTTTTCACAGTTTTCTTATTGTTGTGTATCGGCTTTTTTAAAAAAATGCATTTCAAATAGAACCATTTCATAGTCTGCTTACAAGTGAAATATATGAGGGGAGGGGTTTTAAATAAGAACTTTCTCAGTCTAGTATTCAAGTGGAAATTTCCAGGATATGCATTCATGCTTAAAAAGTGTGGCCTTAGAAGTCTGAGGAAAACTTCTTTTTGACATGATTAAAGCCACCTTATCCATCAGTGTCTAAATCCTGACCTCATACTAATATTAAGAGAATTAAAAGATCTAAGGAAAAACTACACTTAATAATTTTCTAAATGTGGTGGGAAGTGGAAAGATGTTTTGGCATGTGAGTGCACTTAAAAGCACTTGGCCTGGAAAATATAATCAGCTCGTGTTTCTTTCAGGCCAAGACCTCTGGGAAGTTCTCTGATGAGGAGTTGAATAAGCTTTGGCGAGAATTTAAGCATCACAAAGAAAAGATTCATGAATACAATATTCTGTTGGAGACCGTGAGCAGAACAGAAGGTACCTGAACATTTTTCTGATGTTTCGAGATCAGTGCAACTCTCTTCTCTACCCATTGCTTTTATCATTTCCAAACTTCTTTGAAACTCCTGACATTTCTGTCAGAACTGCTTGCGGATGCTGACATTTTCAAATACTTACTGGGTTTAGTTCTGCATTAGCTGCCAAAAATCATGCCAGCTAATGAAAACGTTGCCATTTTAGTTTTCTGATTCTGCCTGCATTTCAAGCAGCTAACATACCATCAGATTAACAATGATGGCCATAGTAGTTAACTGGAAATTATGCAGCAAGCTGCTGCAAAATGTGGTTCTAAAGTCTACAGAA
Source organism: Corapipo altera (assembly GCF_003945725.1). Lineage (NCBI taxonomy): Eukaryota > Metazoa > Chordata > Aves > Passeriformes > Pipridae > Corapipo > Corapipo altera. Next base: position 765,958 of record NW_020884886.1, on the reverse strand, counting down.
CATGCATATTTTATCTCACCAGCTGGGAGCCCAAGAGGATATACTCAAATATCTTAGACACTGAGCCTGAGGTGTATTAGAGCATCAAGGATCTGAATCCAGCTTGCTGTACTAATCTGAGCTAAAATTCTGAGAGCTAAAGAATTCTAAAGCTGATAGCTTGATGTTTGCATTGTATAGTCCAAGCTAGAAGCTGCTGAAAGTCATTTCACTGTCGGATGTTCTGGTTGGTCCAGGGAAGAAGGCAAGGGGCTCACCAACCATCCCTATCCCATTTCCTTAGCATCTTTTATTCACCTTTAATTTGGTGGATTTCTATTGACCTATAAAGATTTGGCCTACAATCAGTAACTCTCGTTCTTCTTCAACAGATATCCACAAAAATGTTATCAATCCATCTGAAGAGAACCTTGTGAAAGAGGAAATCTTGCACAACAAGCACAGAGAACTCAAAGAGAAGTTAAGAAGCATCAATCAGGGGTTTGAGCGTTTGCGTAAAGTCAGTCATCAAGGATATGACACAACCAGTGGTATGATACAGAGGGGTTTGTGCTTATTTGGGATTAATTTCATTTTAAAAAAATAAAAATCATCGGGCAAGTAATAAGGTGTAGCTACAGTATCACAGTAATAGTGTACCACAGTGGGCTGAAGAGATACAGCCAGGCTGTTCTATGTGGAACCCAACACTAGAAGCCTAATGAAAGGATAGGAGCAATGTGTTCAGATGGTAGTTCTGTCTTCCACGCCCACATGAGTAGGGATATTACACTCTCAGCCCCTGTAGGGCAAGCAAAACAATGCGCAGAGCAAGCAATGCTGTTATTCAGTTCCTATGGGGTTTTTTTTGCTTTTGAAAAACTACTTGCTACAACAGTACTGTAGTTTTATCCAGTACTTGTATTTTTTCCCTTTTCATCTGAATAGATCTATTAGTAATGCAGTGTTTAATGTCTCTGTGTGTATGTGTATGAGAAAGCGTGCTCATACTTCCTAGAAGTTGGGCATGAACGCATTGTGTCCAGATTTTCATTTAATGGTATATGTTTGTTTAGAATTTGAAGAACCAAGGGTGATTGATTTGTGGGACATGGCCAAATCAGCCAATTTCACTGAGAAAGAACTTGAGTCTTTTCGGGTAAGTAGAATTCCAATGAGATCTCTTATGCAAAGATATTTTCCCACATAAAGAAATACTCAATGTTACTCTGATTGCAGCCACTTCTGTATTACCCTCCAGCCATCATAAAAAAAAGTAATGCTTCTTTGTTAATACTATATAAACATGTATGTAACTAGTCATATGCATGGTTCTGTTACAATCAGCAAAATGAAAATTCTGAATCCTGTCAGAACAAGTGTCGCATATTTCAAGTCTTTGAAAGATTGAACCCTGCTTTTTTGTTTCCAACGCACCAGATTTACCTCTCTTACCCAGTATCTTAATTACTTCTTTGGGAAGCAGTGAAATCTGTATAACCAGCAGTTCTCCTCTCATCCCCACCTCTTGCACTGTTAACTTCCGTTGTAGCTATGTTGAACTAACTCAAAACTCCTGTGACTGCTCTTCAAGGAAATATAATAGAAATTAATTCCTGTGTGCTTCATATTGGTTTTATTCAAGTTGCAATGAGAAAATGTTTGATTATCTTTTCATCTGACTCTGCCTGTTTATCAGATGGATTTTGATTGATAGCCTGAAGAAGTAACTCTCTTTAGGGCTTCTTCATGGAGCTGCATGTACAAAAGATGTTGTTTTACCAGCCAGGCTGAGGACACTTTGAGCTTCTTTTCCAGATAAGGTAATGAGAGAGTTTTAACTGCCTAGGACCAGGTTTGAAATCTGTCTCTCTGAGATATCAAAGATCTATATTTATTTATTTTGACTCACGTACAGCCCAATTCTCTTACAAAGCAAACATTTTAGTTACAATGATTTCAGTGGCCCTGCTTCTAAGAGTGTCAGAGGAAAGGTGCTGAAGTCTGCAACAAGGCTTCTGCTTAGTGGGACATTTTGGTCAGGGTTGTACAATTGCATGAGAGGTAAATTTGACCTTCCTATCTGCCACAGTGAAAAAGAAAAAAACAATTCCATAAGCAAGAACACATATCTGCTTATTGATTCTACTGTTTTAGTAGAAATCTTTCATGCAGACCCTCATCACCAGGTCAAACCTGTATTGTTACCGTGATTGTTGGGACATCCTAACAAAAGTAAGATGGGAAGAATCAGTAAAACATCTGCAGCTAAAATGATTTATCAGACCATGAAACCTCAAACTGAGGTCCTGAATGGAGTGTGTAAAACAGACTGGAATGTTCTACAGTGAAAGGAAACTATTTTCTTGTCAGAAATATTGAAGACAAAACCTCCTTCCTTTGAAAACTGAAAAAAGAACTATTAAGATGATGGGTTTTAATCTTTTTTTTAATTGTCTCGAAATGAGAGAAATTTTGCCATCCACCAGGACTAAAACACACCAACGAACAAAATGAAGTGGGTTCTGTCAAACCAGGATTTTACTGGTTGGTTTGGTTGGGTATCTCTGGATGTAATGCATAGACCTGCTGCCATAAGTGACATAACAGTTTGAACTGTTCATATCCACTTCACAGAGGAGGTATCCTAAGACACAGAGAAACTGAATCTTTTGCCTTGAATTAGCAAAGCAAGAACATGCTTTGGTGGGTAGAGACATTACTCACTACCCCTTATCAGGCTATCTGAGGACTGTCTCTGATACATCACTGAACACCACAGTCTGGCCACTCTCTTTGGGGCAAATTAAGACTTGCTTTTTGTTTGTTAACGAATTCATCCTCTTTCAGGTTTGTTGTAGCAGACTGTAAATCCAGTAAACATTTAAGTCTGAGCAGAAAATAACAGATCCAGGACCTGATTTTGAAAAGAGTCTTCTTTTAAAAATTGTTTGTCTCCCTCCCCTCTCCCCAGTCCACTGTTCTTATGCAAAAATTTTTTTTTTGGTGTTCACTGCTTTCATCTCCCAGCACCTCACAGCCATCCACAGTCTCCTTTTAAGGACTCCACAGTGGGTCATTTTCAGCATCTGCTTTCAAAATCAGGTGTCTGGGTGGTGATGATAATGGATTGTCCAGACCTTGTTAAGAAGCAGGGGATTGAAAAAGCTTTCTGTGCTTCACTTAGTAAAATATCCTTAGCAGTGTCTTGGCAGGAAAAGAGGAAGGAAGCCTTGAAAAGAAAATCCTGTGAAGCTGTTTGTATTTGTTGTCATAGGAGGAGCTGAAACATTTTGAAGCAAAAATTGAAAAACACCATCACTATCAGAAACAATTAGAGATTTCACACCAAAAACTGAAGCACGTAGAGGGAACTGGAGATAAGGAGCATCTGAACAGAAACAAAGAGAAATACGCCATGCTGGAAGAAAAGACAAAAGAACTAGGATATAAGGTCTGTATAAATCCAGTGTGCATACATGTTGAAAGCTTAACTCAGCAGTAGAGGGTAAGTAGATGGTCCAGTACTGATTTTGCATGCAAGTTGAATGACTTCCAGAGGGGGAGTTCAAGGCACTTCTGTTCTCATGTCTAGTAGAGGATACACATAATTGTGTTTTATGGACCTGATTCTAAAAGGCTTGAAATCTCCCTATTCTCTGCTCTCCCCATTGTCACATATACTAATAACAACATCTGAATATATTAATTATACTGGTAATTTCTTGTCTTACTGAAATTTGTGTCATGTGTTTTGTTTTCCTGATAGGTAAAGAAGCACTTGCAAGACTTATCCAGCAGAATCTCTCAAGGTCTTCAACACAATGAATTATAAAAATTTGTTCTACTTCATGGGATCAATCTATTAAGACAAAACAGATAATGTGATTTTTTGAACAGGGCTTACAAGGAATCCTTCTGAAATAGTAAAGATTGAACAGATTGTCTTGTAAGAAAATGTATTTTTTTGTCTCCTTAATTGCCAGTTTTGTATTTGCACTACAAAATTAAATGATTAGATTATATATTTAAGTTGCACATCTTGGATCATATAAATATTACATCTGAATCAAGTAGCAGCCTTTGAAATAATCAGTCATGTCAAAAGTAAAAATATGTGAACTCTCAAAGGATTCCTTCTAGTAAAAAAATACTAATCTTACAGTCAGGTAAGATATTCTTATCAGTGAAAGCAAACACTGAGGTACAGGAAGTTAGAACAGAGACCAGAAAAGTCTTTATTTTAATGCTTGTCCTATTAAATTTCCTACTTAAGGTAACAAAAACACTTCTACTGACTTTGAGCAATGGCTCTGACTGAGCAGTGGCTCAGAGCTGCACTGTGTATGAGTCTTTCATGTGAGAGGGGGAGGAGGAGTAAGGAGGGAACAAGTACTGAGGTCAATTCACACAGTTTACTTATTGACTAACACATCTGAAGTTACTGAATATTTGTGTACAATTATCTTGTTCATGGTTGCTTGGTTTTGTTACACTTAGTCATTAAAAAAATCAAAACAAGATACTGATGTGGCTTTTTTTCTTTTCCTTCCCTTTCTTATAGCGAGAAGTAACCAGACCTGAGTTTTGAGCATGCTGCTTATTCCTGTAATGTTCATTCACACAGTAGTTTTTAAGAGAGGAGGGGTAGCTTTGTACCACAAGAATGTGTTTCTACGTTCTGAATAGGCAGGAGGCTCCCTAAAGCAGGTTCTCTCTGAGCACATATTCCAGTGCAATCTCCAGTAAAGGTTATTATCGCTTTCCCTTTCAAGACCAGTTTTTTCTGGTCAGAACTTTGGCAAACATCAGACATCTGGGTTGAAATTATCTATGCTGACCCTTTATTTCAAATGACACTTTTCAGGAACAAGACTAAGACAAAGGTCCAGCATAGGTAAACTATTACAGCTTCTTGGTTTAGGAGCTCTGTGACTTGCAGATTGCGGTGCTGCCGTGTGCTACATGAGGAAGCTGAGCCTCACTCTCCCTACTTGTTCCATGAGAAATAGTGAAGAGATCCATTCAGTCAGAATAAGGCACTCATCCTGGGTCCATCATGGGATAAAAGTAGCATGATTCTGTACAAAGACTAATATTATGATGGTGATCTGAACTGAAACTGTGGTAGCAGTCTTACTTTGAGATTCCGAATCTCTTTCTTTGAAGCAGTAAACTTTTTTTTTTTACTTTTTTAATTTTATGTAAGCTAAGAGTTATTTATATTTCAGAGAGTCATTGTCCATCCTGATAGCAGGCTACTATTAATATTATCAGTCTCCTTAGGTGGCTCAGTTCACGTAGTTTATGGTATACATCACCTTCGGTTGGTAAGCTAAAAAAAAGTAAACCCAAAAATGGCTACAAGCTATTTATGAGAAAAGTGGTTTGTTTGTTTTTCTAGATACTACACACTATTTCTTCCCCAAACTATCACTTGAGCGGCTGTTCAGCTTCTGTATCAGAGCAGTAGCTGTATTATCTTACAGGTTTGTCTTCATCATTATTTTTTTCAATTTTTAAAGGAATGCAGAACACCTTGTATTATATACTATGTTAGAAAGTGCAGACTTCACTATGTCCTTCGGTTTTCCCTTGGCAGAGTAAGAATTAAATCTATGTGCCCCAAATCAGTTTGGTGGCTGTAGCTTGGATGTGGAGAGGCCCCCAGTACTTGTTCTTGGGTGAAGAACTTGCACACATGCACTAAATACATCAGCAGAGGAGAGGAGCTAAGCAAAGCCACTCCTGCTTAGCAATCCTAACTGGGTTCTGTGGGAGTGGAAGAGCTTTTCCTGAGCATGTTCAGACACTGCTGCTGAGGGAGATGTGCTGCATTCGGGAAAGCAACGTGAGTGTCTCAGCCTACACTGCAGGCAGGCAGAGCAGCTGTGTGCTCTGCACAGGAGGGCAGAGCAGAAAGGTGAATTTCATCTTCAGCATGTACCTGAAATAGAATATGCTTACTGAGGGATTTCTGAAGAAGTTCAGAGCAGCACAAGGTGCTGGATTCATGGAACAAATAACCAGGGTCTGATGAGTTACTGAACAAGTGCAGAGCTGCTTCAGCACAGGATTTAAAGACCAGTGATGGCTAAACCAGGCAGTGGTGGATGTACCTTGTCTTTATCCACCACACCATGACAGTAATTGGGCTCAAAGGCCAGGAAAGCTCCAGCAGAGAGAATGTTTGGCAAGCATGGCAAAGTACAAGAGGCTGACAAAATATTTACATGTCACAGTAATTTAAAATTGGGAACGAGTCACAGATCCGCAGCAGCAAAGGTTGGAGACTGGGGTCAGCACAGTCACCTCACTTTAGCTGTTGAACATAGCTGTTAATGAGTCATCAGGCCCAAAGATTGTTCACACAAACCTAGAGGAGAAAAAAAAATAGAAAGACTGTTGCTGCCCCTGCATCCAACTTCCCCCTGAAATAGTCTGTGGCTGAGGTAGAGTCTACAACAGCCTAGGGAAGACATGAGGAATAGTCTCCATTCCTGTCAAGACTCCTTGGGGCTTTCCCTGATTTTGAGATTTGGGGACAGAGTAGTGTAAAGGCTAGTGAGGTGTAAAGTCTGATTTCACTCTAGTTCCTATAGCCTGCACCTCACACACAACAGCGTATGTACAAGTCAGTTAATTATTTCAGTTTTTAAGCCTCCAAAGACAATTCATATGGCCAAAATAACAAGAGTGGGTAGTGTTTGAGACATTAAAGATTAAAAAGTAACGTGAGTCACCATTGTTGTGTTTCTGTAAATAGCAACAAAAATTCAAAGCAAAGAAAAATGGTATGAATGAAATACACATACAGTCCTGTACCCCATGAGAGGTGAAAATAGAGTTCATAGGTGAGACTGCATGGAAGAGGCATCTGAAAAGGAAAGAACTAACAGCTTTTAAACAGTGGTTGAACCTTATCTTCCTTAGTAGGTATTTTATCTGATCCTTTTGCAATTACTTAAACTACCAAATTTTTCAAACCACTCTGAGAAACAATTTGAAATACAAAAGTGGGAGCAAAATAGGGAGGAAAGAACTGCATTTGTTAGGAGAAAAAAAATCAGAAAATTTAATATTTTATACAGTTAGTCAAATTCTGCCCTGAAAAACAACCTCAATTTAAGTAAACATGTCAGTGACTAGAAGTAGGACAGATTTTATTTGTTAAAAAGTTTGGGGGTGGAAATGAGAGGAAAATAAATACGTAAGGCATTAAATACAACAGAAATAACCAAGTCTTTCTTAAAATAAGCACATCCTACATGTTGGTACAACAGCTAAGATGGCATCATTCTACCAAGACAAGGAACAGCACTACAGTAGATGTGCTGCTGCAACAATTTCCGCCTCCCAAGGGATCCCGATGCCTGATAGATCCACAATAGCAAGAGTATTTAAATTCACCAAGTAGAGATCATTTACATTTTGTGAGCTGAGTTACCATGTGCCTTTTCAGATCCAGTTCCTGCAGGTAGGGATCTCAGTGGTCAGGAGCTGGTGGAAGCAGGATCCTTGGCTGGACTCTCCTGCTTGCTGTGTGCCCAACTCTGTCTGTGGAGTTCCCTCAAGCCAGGGTTAACAGAGCTTTTGCACAGGAGGTGATAGAAAGCAAGAGACAGAGAAACCAGCTTAGCTTCCAGAACGTGGCTGCCTTGACAGCTCATCTTGGCTGAGCATTTAGCAGGGCCTCAGAAGGGCTTCAAGCCCTGGCTGGATAGCAGTTCAAGGACAGGAGGCACATCTCAGTGACTGCCTTAATCCCAGCTCACAGGGTCTGCAGCTTCACTTCAGCAGCCATCTCACCCTGTTGACCCTAAAGGGAGCTGAAGGGGCCCTAACACACCATATTTTCAGTTCTGCCATTTATTCAACATATGGGTCCAGGTGAACTAGTGCAGTTAGTTACACCCCATGAAAGAATGTAGGTCCCCAGCCAGAATCCAGCGTGCCACAGTGCCCAGAAACAGAGCCTTGCACTGGGAGCCAGGCTGCTGAGAGCTCCTCTGCAGGCCCTAACCCAGGATCAACCCAAGTATAGTGTTCAGCTCTGGGCTAACCCAGACAGATATAAAGCACAGTTCATATGTTTCTTGCCAAACATGCTCATCATCCACAGCCCTTCTCTGCCATCATTTGGCGCCACGTCAGAGAAGGTTTCAGCCTGTTTTGTTTTGTTTTTTTTGAAAGGTGCCATTTCACATACAAAAATCTACTAGTAAGTAGTACATAGGCAGTTTTAAAACAATACTTAAATGCACTTTTTCTTTCCATAGTATTTAATGAGACTAGAAGAAATAAAGTAATTAAAGTCAGTAAATAGAATAGATTGTTGCTTTCAATAGAAACAGACCTACCTTAGTAACTGAGAATGGGGTGCTGCATTTTCTATATGCATTATGTTATCTAACAAACTGCTTCTAAATACCAAAATCAACATTTCCTAATACAACAGACAGTTAATATGTATTTCAGGCCATTCATATAGCACCTCTGGGGAAGCAGGATGTTAACCTATAGAAAAAAAAAAAGACTGTATGGATTTCTTTTACTGGTAGCCAGAGGCATAAAATAGAAGCATTCATAAAATCTGTCCAGTAGAGCCAAAATAAATTTGTAAACTTTCCTCCACAGCAAATATTTCAAGTTGAACTGTATTTGGTACAGCAGTAATTGCAACCCAAATGCTTTTATCAATAGCCCTTAACACACTTTCATATCCAAACCTTCATGTAATTTCCCACTGCTCAACAAAAGAGCACTCTACTAAATCAAAAAGAAAACAGTACACAGACATTAATGCTTAACATGTGAACTTTGTTCCTTCACTGATGTGTTAATTTATCAGAAAGCTGCAAACATCCATTTTAATAAAACTAACCATTTCAGTCTCAAAGGTTGCCTGTCAATAACTGGTCTATGGTAACTTTAACCTGGTTATTTCTATAGGCAAAGTGAGTGTTGAATCACTTTGAAATAAGCCTCCCACTAAAATAAAATGGTATTTAATGTGCTACAGTTATAATTTTCCAGGCAGTTTAAAGAGAGAAGAGAGCTGCACTATTTTAAGAATAAACACACCGAGAACTGAAAATCTGAGTATGAAAACCAGTAATTTGCAATGCCTGGCATTGGATCCATTAGTCCAACTGCAAAATTCAAACCTCAGTTTCTAATTTAAGAAGACATCTGAACCAAAACCATTAACTAAATGGTCCTTCCATGGGGAAAGAGTCTGTTTTCCAATCAATTAGGTTCCAGGTTCTGGGATTCAAGTTTGCAATTCCAAATATGCCCAATCACAGTGTAAAGAGTCTTCATTCATACCAGTTCCTGGGTATGGTATTCATACCAGTTCCATTGGTGTCCCTTTAATTGTTCCATTTTGAAGTTCAAGAAAACAGAAGAGTTAAGAATTATGTGCAAAAAGTGACATTTCTCAAAGACGAGTGTGCCATGGCAAAAGTTTAGGAATCAAGGGATATTGCTCTTTTTGGTTCAAGAGCAGACTGCTGGTACTGGGAAATGCAGCAAGTTTCTCCCTGTTTTGGTAGGCATTTTTCAGATTATACCTTTTTCCTAATCTGTACTGAACTGACACAGATTCTTACAAAAAAACACATTCCAACAGTCTGAACACCTTCCACACTGGTAACTGCAGCCTGGAAGAGTCCAGTTAGCCTTCTCCAAACCGTTCTTTGAGCAGCTAATAACCATGATCTATCTGGGATGCATATGTCTTAGGCAATGCTAGCATTAGCCTCAGTTTGTTGGTATCACTAAACCCTTACCACTGATCAGTTGTTTCAGGTCTTGTACTAACTGACCTTCCTTCTCCTCAGAGCTGCAAAACAAAGTTTTCCTTTATGATTCATTATCAATTCAGAATAAGAACACGGTTTTCCACAGATGGTTTTAGGAATTGTTAGAAATTTTGAAAGAAAAAACAGCCAATGTAACCAACTAGGACACTCAGAAGTCCAAAGTACTGCCACAGTATGTGTCTGGGATCACAGAAGAAGCAGAAGTGAGCACGTTTAGCCAGAAACATACAATGAGAATAAATATGAATTCTCTGCAGCTCCTTCAAACCAAGGAACAGAGCGACTCACCCAGTTCAACTTTGACCACTTACAGCAGAGATTGAGAGCAGAAGGAGGTCACATAGCTCTTCCTGCACTGCTCAGGGCTGATGGACATAGGGACAGGGTTCCCATTGCATGAAGATGTGGCCAGCTGCAGGCTGTAACCTGCACCTTGACAGTTCCCCAACCAGAGGGACAGCAATGAAGGGGTCTAACCATGTTAAATGTTGCCACTGTAAAGGAAGGCTTGGACAGAGGTAGACACGTTGAAGAGCATCTAGTGTCTGCAAACCCCAGAGCAGCACACCTGGGGCTTCAAGCCCAGTCACAGCAGGAAGTACATCCTCACAGCTATCACTTATGGTCACTAGTATCATGCATTCACCATAAAATGGACAGACAACAAAAATTAATCTAAGACCAGTTCCTGGGCTTTCAGTAGACCTGATCCATCTCTATCAAATATCCCAGCCTCTGTAAATGACACCAGCATAGCTGAATGCAGAACTAGGTGCACCTTCACATCAGGTCAGGGTGCTCTTTTATTTCGTAGCATGGCCCAGCTCTCACCATCCTTCATCTAAATTACTTACTAAGCTTTCATATACTTTCCACAGAGGAGAAAAAAGCAGACATGGAGGATAATTCTGTCCAAGTTCTAGATTGTATATTCAGTGCAGGCCTGAACCGTTTGCATGACGTGACACCAGGACAATGAGACACACCATCATACATGGAGCATGGCAGTCTGCCTCTTTAGAGCGGACTCCAGCTTTTAATCATGCTGATGTTTTACTCCATTCCTGATGGAGGCAGTACCAGCACGTCATCTATGAGAACAAGGACACAGCCTCAACTTTGGTCTTTTCAAGGTAACCACTTCCTTGCTATAAACCACACATTGTACAATGCCAGCAGATCTCCAGAACTGGCACAAACTGCATTTTACAGACACGTACACTCTTCTGGTGCTGCCCTTCTGTCAGTGTAATAGCTGGCAAAGGACAACTGCTGCTTTCTGGCTCATTGCTGACACCTACCTATTTCATGAAATTCCCAGTAAGATTTTTTCCTGTGCTTCCCAATTTGTATCTAGTACTACTGGCTGTTGGTAGTAAAAGGATAAAGTGTTATAGCAGCCAAAGGCAGGTCATGGGGTACATCCTCCAAATGTGGCAGAGATGCGGGGAGTGAGGAATCTGAGTGATTCATTACATAATAAAACTCCAGTATCCAAAGGCCAGGTTCCTTTCTGAACATTCCATATGCTCTATTTTCTGGATATGAACGGTCCATAAATTTCCAGCTCAGCCCACAGATAAGTAAAATTTAACTTATACAATAGCAGATGCTAGGGGGGTTTTATTTATTTATTTTTCTTTTTAAGCATTTCACAACAGTATAATGTAATGTGGAGACAAATTACTGTCATGCTAAATCTGCTTTTGATCCCACCCCTCACACTGCACATTTCTCAAATAAGTTGACACGTGCTATTTCAGTAAAACGGTGATATTACATACGCCTCTGTGTACACAGTGGGATAATAAATTTGAATTATTTCTAGATGCTCTGATGCAGGGAAATGTTTAAAAGCTCACAAGCTTTAAAGTTCACTCAACCTCAAGTTTTTACTAAATGCAAAGTTTACGTGTCACTTGCACTTTCCTAAACTCGCTCACCGTCTTATAAATCTATTTATTGTATCATAATCCAGGACAAGAATTACATGTATTATCCTGTCACATATATTCCAGCCTTTCAGAGAAAACTTATAAGCAACTGATCAGTAACCAACTGATATCATTGCTCTAAGCCTCAGAGTCAGGCTTCCCTGAAGCCTGTCATCTTTAGGATGGGATGGGATAGAACAGAATAACAAGAAACAGAAAAAACAGAAATAGAATATTATATTTTAGTTGGAAGGGAGCTACATCAACCACCTAGTCCCACTGCCTGACAAATTCAGGACTGATCAAAAGTTAAAGCATGTTATTAAGGACATTGTCCAAGTGCCTCTTAAGTATTGACAGGCTTAGGACATTGACTGCCTTTCTGGGAAGCCTGTTCCAGTGTTTGACCACCCTCTTTGTAAAGAAATGCTTCCTAATGTCCAATCTAAACATCTCCTGGTGCATCTTTGAACCTTTCCAGCACATCCTATCACTGGGTACCAGGAAGAAGAGCATCTCCCTCTCTGCTTCCTGTCCTCAGGAACCTATAGAGAGCAATGAGGTTGCCCCTCAGCCAGGCCTCATGGATTTGTGGCCATTCAGCTGATACAGATGGTCAGGGGAAAGCATAAAATTGAATCCATGAGAACCCATACCAATTTAAACAAAATGGCACTTAATACTCACCTACACTGAAAAGACAATGTTTGCAGACCTGCTCCTTACTCTTCTTTTTAAATAACTTCTTTTTAATAACTACTAACTCTCCCATCCTTACTTTGCTTTGCTTGTTCCTATTGCTGCATGGTGTTAAATTAACTTTTTCTTTCAACATAAATTGCAAAACACTGTTTGTATGATTGGTCAAATGAGAGCTGAGGATCTCCCAAGAGAAAAGGTGACACAAAAATGTAACAGTACTGTCATCTGAAAAAAAATCATAATTTTTACAGTAACTCATGAAATTCTGTGTATTCCTCCCACGGTTATTTTAGCAAGTATGTGTGTTATCCCAGACGAACCAGAAGAGGAACTTACCAAAGGGTGCATGTTTCAGCATCTCACAAAAAAGTGTAATCACTTATAATTCAAGTATAGCTTTCCAAGTGACACTGATTTAAAACTGCTTTGTTTAAAGCAGAGAGGAAAAATGAGGAATTTTTCCAAGCCATTTGCTAAAAACAACTCTCAGGGCAGATTTTCACAAACATTTACATGCCTAAAGACACCTACTGGCATTTTCCACAATTAGGTGTCGGGAGTGCTATTAAAACCCAGACAACTATTTGCATTGTTGGGCAATTAAATGCCTCCAAACTCCAGCCCTCCATCCTGCAGCACATTACCTTGGAGAAATTCCATCACCCAGACACTTGCATATAAAAATGCTCCATAACAACTACGAACAATGCCATAAACCTCACTGACGCAGTAGTTACATTTGGTGCCAGCTTACTGAGTAGGTCTATCAGAAAGAAAGAGGTACATACACAGCACACTAATGCTTATGCCCAAACACTGCACTTGCTGACAGCTTGTTTTCATGTTACCAAGAGCAATTCTGCCATGTTAATGTACTTCAAGAACATAGTACAGAAGTATCAGCTACATTGCATTGTTTTGTTCTTCTGGTAATTAATTCCTGGTAAGAGCAGGAGGAGATCTGACTCTGGTAGAATGCTAAATCAAAAATGAGCAAATCTTTTTTATCATTAGAAGTTACAAGTCTCATTTATCTCAAAATTATGGGAGATATTTTGGGGTTTTTTGCAAAGAGCTCTGAATCTGGAACCATCCTATAGTAGTCACAAACTATATTTTAGATCACTTGTGCACAAGTTTTATGCAAGGTGTGTGCATAAACCCCTAACTATTTGGACATTAACAGCAGTACTAGAGTTAACCCATGGAAGCTACATGGTGAGCATGAGTCTGCTCATAGTATTATGGTTTGATTTCCATTGTCCTCAGTTTGCTAGTGGAAGTTGAAGTCAGGTGATTTTACATATTTAGGAAAAAGGTTTTCTATTTCTGTGACCTCCTGTTGTTCAAATGAGAAAGCTCTAATTTCTCCAACAGAAATGCCAGCCCTGTAACTTGACGGGGAGGCACTACCAAAACAACTAACCAGCTTTTGATAGCTGCAACACTATGGTTTCTCCTTCTGCTTCAGCCTCCTACATACAAAAAAAAAAAAAAAAAGAAACAGAAGCCTATAAAGTAACATACTTCATTTGTGGAAAGCCTCATAGGATAACTGAGTTGACATTAACAAAGGCTATTAGTGCAAATTTATATACAGCCATCTAGCTATTCCTAGTTGAAGTTACTATGACATACACAAACACATGTACACAGAGAACCACGTGCATGCACAGATTCAAAGCCTCTTTTCAACCTGAGAGAGTTTTTTCAAACTGTGATTCCTCTGTGAGGCCACCAGCAACCTGATGACCTTTACTATTGTGTCAAATCCTTACCCATGCTACAAGTCCCAGATTCAAGGCAAACAGTTTTGATCAACATACAGAAAGACAGTCTTTGCAGAGACCCTAGGTAATATATTTTCCTGGTAAACAGATTTTTACAACAGAAATATTGTAGTTTCATTATATATTGTCATGGAAAACACTGCATTTCAATGCATCAGGGAAAGTATGTACATTTTAAATATTAAATATAAATAGGCACATAGCAAGAGATTTAACCTTGCAAGTCCTCCCGTGGAGGACCCTTGACTGAAGAATAGTCCAGTTTAAATAAACCTGACCCCAGGAAGCCCGAGCCATTCAAGCTATACTGAGCATGTGTTTACAAAGCAGAACACCCCCATTCACTAGTCAAATAAGAAAAATCTTTTAAACTTAGAATCTCATAAGAAATGCTTCTTTTCCTTTCCCTTCAGAAATAAGCAAGGTGGATTAACAGAAATATACATCTGAGCACAGGATAGATGAGAATGGAAATTGTCAACTCTCAAACACATATTTTTTATTTGAGAGATTTCTGATATTTTACATTAGTATTGAGGTTACAGTCAAATAAATTTATAGGTTAAATTCTGCCTCAAAAATAAACACCCATCTCTTATCCTAAGTCATTTAACGAAACCTCACTGGCACAAAACTTCCAGTCACCAGTATAAATTATGACGTATATCTAAAAATTTGGCTCTGATATTGGATCTTAAGATGACACAGTCAAAAAATCGTAATACCCAGGATATCACTCCTGGTAACTTCTGGAAGCCAAAGCCGATATGTTATCAGAAAAAAAATTGTTTTCTTCATAAGTACACTTTCTTGTTAGTCTAGTGTCACTGCCATAACATTTTATATAAAATTTTATTTAAATAACATTTTATTTAAATAACATTTTATATCAGGACAAATAAAAATAACAGAAGAATTACATAGGCAATGCAACATGGGAAACCAGGTTTTGAATCATACATGGGAAAACAGGTTTTGAATCACACAATCTCATTGTACAAAAGCAGGATGCCTCAGACCTATTTTACAAGATAATGTCCTGCTGTGCCTCAATTCTGTAGCATCTCTGGAGACATCATCCTCTTACACAGAACTGGTTTTATGTTTTTAGGGACAGCAGAGAATTATTCAATGAAATTTTTAGACATAATGTGGATGCTCTGCTTTTGATGCTGGTTGACATTCGGGATAGGGGTTGTGATATAAAGGACTCAGTTTTCAAAAGTGAATGTTTCTTTTTAATACCCTGATTTTAAAATATTCTATCTGAGAAACCTGAGGCCTGATTTTCAAAGGGATACATATGCTCCACTCCAGAAAAATTGCTAAGTATTACAGGTACTCAGTAACCATGAAATCAAACTTATGGTTTGATCTCGGGTTTTTAAGAAAGAGAAGTACCCAAAATGGCCCTTCACATTACTGTGGCTTATAGACATAATTAAATAACTTGTTTGTGTGCTGTTTTCTGTATGCACACACGTATGCATCCCTGACACTACAGCTTTTAAATCTGAGCAACTTTAACCAAAGCTGCAGGATTCTTGGTGAGGTATAAAGCTGAATTATCCATAGGTAAAGTTAAGCATGTCCATAAATAATCATATAAATTGAACAAAATTGTGCCTGCAAAAAAGTAGGCACTGGATTTTCTTGCTTTTGTAAGAGTCTATTAATATATTAATAGAGGTTTTACATGTTTTATACACTCAGATATATACATATATTTTATCAGTAATGTGTGTTTACATACATACATGTGCACATATGCAAACATATGTGCACACTTACCACACACACACTCACATTCTCTTATCTACACACATTCAATTTCTTTATTTATAAAGAAAATGCCACCATTTAATAAACACTGAAATTGGTTCCAGGTTCTACATGATTTTAGAATTATAGAAAAAGGTAACTTACATCTGTCATTGCATATGAAAAAAAAAATCTGGACTTTACAACCAAATTAAAATAAAAAGAAAGACCAAACACACCCCTCATGCTACCAGCTTTCCAATTAGGAATCAAGATATTGGAATGAATCTGGTATAAATGCAAGAAGCAATGGCAGCATTTTGCGTGACTATTTTTTACAATTAGTGTGAATCTTTTGGAAGATGAATTAGTATCAATTTGTGGTGAGCAAAAAGTTCTTTCCTAGACAGGTCACTGCTGAGCCCCTTTCTTCTTCTGCTCCAGCTCCTGCAAACGTTCCTCCCGGCACTGGGCGTGCTGTGTCCCCACTTTGTGGGCTGTCTCGGTGGCTGCAATGTCAATCTGTGCATATCGGGATGATCCACTCCCTGAAACATCAAATGAAACCCTGTAAAAGACTCTACCCCTCATATATTCCTGGGTAAAACTGGCGCAGGGTTAAGTATTGAGGGACTTCTTCCACTGATTTCCTGGATGATCTTGGCCTGGTCTTAAAGCAAGCTATGTAAAGTGAGTAAGATTATAACCATAGCTAAACAAGGGGTTTTGAGGTGCTTTGTATATCTACATATTTCAGCTATCAGGTTTTCTTCAAATAAGCGAAAATGAAACCACCTGCATTTCTGCCCCAGGTTCAAATTTCCATTCCTACTACTCCCAGTAAATGACAAAATTGAACTCAGCATTCCCACTTCTATGAGGCTTCATCACCAAGCTACTAGTCAGTAAATGAACAACATCTGGTGTTCGAACAGAAAACATTTGTGGCAGTTGGCAGAGTTCTTCTTTGGATGGATTAGGCATCCTGTGAGCATTTACTGGAGCAACCACCTTCAGCCTCAACCAGAATGACACTTTAGTTCATTTTTTGGCAATAGAGGAGATAAAAGCTGCTCAGTCTTCTCTAGAGTAAAATAGTTCTGTACAGGTGCAGACATACAGGATGCAGGCTGGGAAAACTTTAATATGAAAAAATAAAGTATTTATGGTCATTAAAGGCACTTTCAAAGTTACAGCATTTGAGCTTGAGAGGGTGGCTGACATTTAGGAAAGTTTATGGAATTTGACTCTTCGTTCTTAATGCCTTGGTTCATTGCCTTTAAAATGAAGATAAAATATTTCAACAGGAGAACTGCTTTTAAGTCTGAGAGAAGCTTAGAATTACTTAACTAAAACCATATAAACATTTAAAAAAACCCAATGGGAAAAATCCTAGCATTTCAAAGTTTATAAAATTGCTGAATTTAAAAGTATAAAAGCTAAAATCTTAATAGCTGGAAACTATAGATGGAAAAACCATCAATACCAAATGTGAGCAATTAAATGCCAGATTCTGATTAGATGCTTTCTGTAACAAGGACTTATCTGTAAATGACAATATATGGTAGATATATTGCATGCTTATGTACTAATTGTTCAAGTTAAGCATTAGAAGTAAAATACCCAATCCAAAGTATTTTTTAAAAAATTAGATAATTGGGCTGGCTTTCTCTTTGTAGCACTTTCAAACATCCTCATGGACAGCAGATAGAAGAGTACTGTGTTCTGTTCTTAATCATTTGCTGCATGGCTCCACAGTCAGTGTCTTCAGGAGCAAGCCCTGTACAGCTACACCCACAGTCCCATTTCTGAAGCCAAGCAAGAAAACTTAAGTAAGTTTAGTCCTAATACGTGGGATGAAAACCTTGAGAACACAAGCAAATTACTGTCTTTCAAACTCCACAGACATAGAAATGTTCACTTGAGAAGGAGCACATATACAATGCACCTGTCAAAGGGATGCAACATCTTATAGAACACCATTACTCAAAAATCTTTCCCAAAAAAGATGCCAATTAAAAGAACTGCCTCACAAACATACCAGAGTTCAACTACCAGTTAGCAAAAGCCTGTGGGTAGATTATTGAGTCATTAAGTTTGGAAAAGACCTCCAGTGCCTGACTACTCTTTCAGTGCAGAAATTCTTCCTGATGTCCAACCTGAACCTCCTCTAGCAAAGGTTGACACTGTGTCCTCTTATCCTGTTGCTGGTTGCGTGGGAGAAGATACCAACCCCCACCTGGCTACAATCTCTCTTCAGGTAGTTGTAGTGAGTGATGATGTCTCCCCTGACCCTCTTCTCCAGGCTAAACAGCCCCAGCTCCCTCAGCTTCTCCTTATATGAAATTAAGATTCCCCATGCCCCATACATTCTGCATGACTGTATCGTATCCTTTGCTGTTTAAATAGTATTGTAGACTTCCTTACCTCTTATGCTTGTGCTAGGTTCTTGAAGTTCCAGTTCCATGTAATGAAGCTGTTTTTTGGAAGTAGGGCTGACAGGAATATTAACATAGGTGGTTGTCTCACTGTGGGGTCGATCTGATGTAGGGACATCAGCTGAATAACCTACTGCCCCTTCTAAAATAAATAACATGTTATAAAAGATCTATTTGCAATGACTAATTATCTATTTCATACAAAAACACACTGAAAGAAAACACTGAGCAGCAATAATTCTGCTTGCCAAACAGTACATTCCTCAGTGGTAGATCGGGCATGAGAAGACTACAGTTTATCCCTAAAAGATTCTGAGTCACACTGATCAAGTCAGGATCTATGCAGAAGACCACAGACCAGGATCTCGCTGTGTTTTGGCAGAAAATAAACACTATGCAGACATTTCCCAACAACAGCAACATGTGCAGCACTACCTCGTAAGGTTTCCAGCTCCAGCTTAGGTTAGTGAAACGTTATATGAAGTGATCTGTTCTAGGAAGATGCAAACTACTACATCATCTGCAAGACAGCAACCAAAATCACTAGAGGTTCACAAAGCATATCCCAAAAAAGGGACTGAAGAACTATTTCAAGTAAAGAGAAAGCAAGCTGGAGGAGACAATGTTGGCTGCTTTCCTGTACTGAATTGAAAAAGATAGGAATTATGTCAAGCAGGGACAGACCACGTAATATAAGACTTTCATTGCAGGAAAACACTTAAGAACACTAGAGTAAATTCCACAGTTTTCTAGAAATTTCTGAAAAAGACACAGATTAACACCTACCAGGAAATAGCTCCTGTAAAGTGATTTTGACTTAGAGACAGCTTTTTTTTGTTTATTGGATTAATTCTAAAGACCTCTTCAAGCCCTAATTTAAGTTATTCTAATCTTTTCTGCCAGTCCAGTCCAGTTGGAGTCCTTACCCTTAAATGCTTTCTGCTCTTAAGCCAGCTAAAGACAAAGAAGTGCAGAGGGAAAATAGTATCACTTTTAGGTTCTCCCTTTCCATGAAGTTCTCACATTAAGCCCTTCCTTGTCCCCACATAAAACTCATCTCAAAACTTTGTCCAAACTGCTGCTTTTCTCTTTTGCTGTTTAGACACTACTGAGATGTGAGTGGAAAAGCAGTAGAATATCAAGGCATTTTAGAGCATAGGGAAGAATGACTTCTTATATCCAAACAACAACAGCCATGAATAATCATTGAGAGAAACTTTTTCATCTCCTTGGAAGTATTAAGAATAGCAGAGAGAGTTCATACAAAGTTAGGCAACAGTAAGAGCATGTTCCAGCATAATGGAATCTCCCCAGGCTTAAGCTGTCTTAATCAAAGGAGTGTACTATTCAGTCCAAAAATGTAAAAGTCTGCAAAGTTGGCCAATTTTCCCACAGATTTTCATAAAGAAAATTTAGGAACATCCATAAAGTATACAAATAGTTTTCTGACAGCCAGACTTCAAGCTGTTTTTCCAAAGCCAGATGTTAGGGAAAAAATGGCAAAACCAATGCAGAATCAAACAGAAGAAATTTTTATATCTTCATTAAACATCATTTTCAGAAATTATTCTGTCTAAAGTATTTCAAAGGAATTTAGCCTGGCTGTGCCAAAAGGAATTCAGCAGAATCATACCACTGAGAACCTGCATCACAAATGACAATCTTAAGGGCTAATACGGAGTCATGAACAGCCATGAAGGAAAAGTTAATTTTTGAAGTCTTTCTGTATGCTGTTAAAGTGATGTAGCAGGAGCTTAAGTGAAGCATCCTCAAAGCTGGCTAGTATGAAAACTAGTAATCTTCTCTATAGAGCTAAACAGTTGACAGGTTTAAGGAAGTTGAATATCATACCTGATCCAGACAAAACCAGGGATTTTCCTGAGAACTAAAAAGCCACATATGGAGAATATTGTATTAATTGGTAGGTCTTTGTGCAAGAAAAACAAAAGAAACACACAGAAAAAAGAAGCCCTTGGCAACAGCCAAACATTCTTCTCAAAGTGGGAAGAAAAAAAAAAAACCAACAAAGAACAAAGTTTGGAAATTGGAATGGAAGGAAAGGAAAAGTCTTCTGTTGTTCAGTCAGTGTTGTCTTAATAGAAACTGTGCTTTCTTTGTAAACATAGAAATACTTTGCATTTCATTTTTTTTTCAGAAAAAAACCAAAAGCTTATTAGACACTAAAAACTGGCTCATATTTTTTTTAAGATAAAGGTTTATTTAAAAAGCACGAGAGAGTCAAAAGCTCCTACTAAGAAAACAAGGCCCACACAGAGAGCCATGGACAAAGACAGTGCTTTCAGCAGTCCATTCTGGGTGGATAGAAGCACAAGATGCTTATAAGAGGGGTCAGAAGACCAATATTTGAGATCATTGTGAAAGGAGAATTTGAAAGAAAAACAGATGAAAATGCATGGTTACAACATTCTGCATGCTTACATATGATAGAATTGGTAGAATATCATGATTTCTTGAAGAGAAAAGGGGAAAATGTAGGAATCAAAAAAGACAGTTAAGCAAGTAACAGGAGAAAAGTAAAGCTGAAAATTCAGTGACCCTGACCTGATGGGGAAACAAAAGGAAAAGAGTATAACTGGGGAGGGAAGAAGAAAGTTATATTTTAAACTGCCTTTCTTTTAGCAAGTGTTGTTCATATTTTCTACCCAATATAGGCACTGTTCTCAGAAATGCACGATAAATAAAACAGAAATACAGTACAAAGTGTGTTTGTGAGAATGTACATAAAGGCGACATGTTCAAAGGGCAACACTTCAAAAATAAACACTTAAAAGAGATCTAAACAAAAAAACAAAAACAAACAAACAAACAAAACAAAACAAAACAAAAAAAAAAAGGAAAAATAAACTGGAGGTGTTAGTGTCCTCTGATGCAACTGACTGCAAAAATCTGTACTCACCAGGTTCCTCAGAGCCAGTTGGAGTTCCAGGTTCTGAAGGAAGTGTTAGCATCTCATATCCACCTTTAGGACCTAGAATACAGGAACACTGTTAATGGCTTTGGATTTACAATTTTGTACAATATAATCAAAGCATATACTTTTCTGGGTTTGACTTGTAACTGTTTAAACTAAACAATCATATAGAATAATCTCAGAAACAGTGGCTAGTGTTGACTTTTCTGTAGTGGTGATGCCAGCATTTTCTAATGAATGTAACACCAGGAAATAAACTTCAGGACATTTTTACAAGTATTCACACTGAAGGCCACTGAAGTCAACAGTGGGTTTTGCTGTACATGGAAGTGGGAGCAGAACTATCTTGAACGCATGAATCAGGGAGCAGTGTGTGGGTGATCTTGGGAGCATCTGGAAGACTCTTGTTAAAATTCCACCTCCAGCATGATGGATAACTTCTTGATTTCTGACAAAGCTCTGTAGAAAATGCTTAAACTAGCCCTTCCAAAGATAACTTTGCCTTCCAAGTGCAAATCATCATCTTTACAAGAAGCCAGGTTGCACAACATCGTCAGTCCTTCATTAGCACTAAGCTGAAAAAAGATGCCCAGGTTTCTTCATAATCTTGGACTCCACCCCAGTGCAAACAAGGCAAGTAAAAATGCTATGTCCATAGAATGAACACATTGTAATTTTGTATTACAAACACACATAATTTTATCTGCTGGCACTGTTCTTTTTCTCCATTATCATGAAAAAGTATAATTAAATGTGGTGGGTGTTTTTTCTCAGCATATCACTGTTAGGGTACAGGATTTCTCATGGCCTGAGGTGAGGGTTTTTTTGTGGGTGCCCTTTTTTAAGGTGCTGTCAGCAATTTACCACTGTGAATAAGATTACTGCTTATACTCTGACACTTATCTCATCTGTCACTGCCTCTTCTAAACTTATCCCATCTGTCAGTGCCTTTCTAACAAAAGCTCTGCAAAGCGAAAAAAGCCCAAAGAAATACATAAGCCTTACAATAGGGAATCAAATCATACTTTACCTTCAATATTTTCTGATATTTAAAATAATTTAAGTTTAAATTCATTTAAATTTACATGGACACACATACCTCATAATCACTTTTACTTACCAGCTTGGAGACTGTGCCCTCTATGCACCTTCAAAGACCCAGAAGCTGCCATGACAGAAGCACCACCTTATTTAAAGACGGAGATTCACATTAAATCTAAATAGCTGTTGCTATTATTAGGTATTTGCTGTGCATCAGCATTTTCAGTAGATGTTTTTGAAGCAACTAGAAAAATTTCACTAAGAATTCCAAGTCATTGTAACTGAGTGGGGAGTTGCCTTTGCAATCCATAGCTTTAGCAACAACAAAATTTAAAGTGCTCATTAAAATCTGATCAGACTGGATCCAAAACTTATTGAAGTGAATGAGAACAACTGTATCATGCTTCACCATCCGTGTTTAGACAAGCATAAACTGGAGCGGGGGAAGGGTACACAAAGGATCTAAGCTTCCATGGGGTTTGAATCCAGGTCATAGCAGTTCTTGTGAAACACCTTCTCAGTGTTACAGCCAGGAAAGCTTTACCACAGACATGCCAGATGGCACAGCCAGTCTCCTTTCCCCAGCCTGATTCATAGAATCAGAGAATCACAGAATATGATGAGTTGGAAGGGACCCACAAGGATCATCGAGTCCCAATCTTAGCCTGGTCCTGCACAGGACCATCCCGAAGATGTTCCAGGTGGAGTATTAGGAAAATTTGAGGAAACGAGAGCTAGCAACTCAGAAACCTACAGTGTGGTACACATGTGATGTGCTTTGTCTACATGCACACATTCCTTCTTTATTTACTAATCAGCATTACACCTTCCTGTTGCGTTAGCATTACCTCCATCCAGCCCTGCATCTCTTCTCTCCACTGCTGTCGCTGTGAGCACCTTAATCAAGTTGAGTGGCACTTAGTTCCTCACATGAATAACTGTGAGGGAACTTCTTGTACAAGTAGATGGCACTGAACAGAACCCAGGTAAGAAGCTGTGCCTATGAGCAACCCTGCCACTGCTGACAGAGCGGCTGTGCCATGTGCTGCTGGGTGCTGGGGATCAGGTATAAAAATAATACTCTTCTAAACTGAATCTGAGCAGGTGAGACACTTCTCTGCAAATTGTTTTTAAAATAGAGTCCAAAAATTACCACAGTTCTTATGTAACAGGGAGAAATCATGTAAAATAAATAGTCTGAAATACCTAAGAAAACTGCATGGCCTGGGAATCTAAAGAAAATGTCAGTTTCTTTTTTTTTCTTCTGTATAAAGTATACATACTTTTTTTTCCCTAAAACTAAGAATTTCCAGGCTTGTAAAATGAATCCTACAGTTTAATAAAATAAATCTAGAAAAATACAGATTATTTCACTTAATGAGGACAATGGATTAAAAAATAATAAAAACCTATTTCAGAAGTTCACAGCTGAACTAAAACCTTTAGTTTGTAGTCTTTGTGTACATAAGAGCATATAAGGGGTAATCCAAGGCTACAAAAAACAAGTTTAAAGCATGCCATACTGAGAAGCTGATTTTGTATTTTAACAAGTGAGATCAGATTGTAGAACCTTTACACACTCTGGTGAGGACTTAACCACTAAAAATACTATTTGAAATTTTGTTTTTAACAATACTGTTGATAAAAAATAAATGTAAAAATAGGACAGCCCCAGGGTAGCTGATTTACTTATATTTTCTCTGTAACTGATCTTCCTTTTTCTCACCCAGTGCATCCTATCTCTGCATTAAGAATGTCAGAATATGTTTTATGAAGCTGAAAGCCTTACCTTACTTTGAAGAGAGATTACCGCCTTAGGCTAATTCCAGCTTCATCACAAAGCAAGTGTGGGGTGAGGTTTTTTTTCTCCCTCAAAAAATCATTGCAATTCAACAGAAATAATTCCAGTGGAAATGTGGATTTTTAAGCAACATTTTTAGGATTTTTAAAGAACACACAGGACAGGAAAGGAGATTTAAAATAATAAGATATTCTAATCCATTTATGGTCAAGTTTAAATTTTCCCATTCAGAGCTTATTTAAAAGAATTATGTTAATGTTTCAGGATTTGACCTGTTGCATTTTCTGCACTTTCAAATCTGGCAACTAACAAATATTTACATAGTCAAATCTCTCAGGGAATTTTTTCAAAGCTTTGAACTGCATTGTATAAACACATGTTAACAGAGATCGACCTAGATATTTTCTTCCTTCTTTACCGTATAAACTGGTTTGTTTCTTATTTATGACTCCTAGGATAAAACTTGCAGGAATGGAAAAAGCAAGTTAGCAAGAAAATTTTCTGAGCAAATAAAGTATCCAGTAGGAAACAGATGCTCCCTTCTATCATTCTTCTCATTTTACAAGGGATTATTAATAATATTTTTTTTCAGTTTCCCCTACCACCTAGTTCTATGAGGCTGACTTGCTCAAGTCTTTGTCAGAACTGAGTAGTTCATCATGAGAGTTATTTCAGTTCTCCTTTCCTCAATGTGTAAGAGGAAGAAGATATTCAAAATGTGACAAAAATTAAAATAATCTGCAGAATATTTTGCATTCCTACGTATGATTAGAGTCAAAAGTCTGATGTAGCTCAATGAAGACAATCCCTATTTGAAATATTTGAAATATTTTTCTAACTTTACAGTCATTGCTTTATGCCCACTTTTCAAAAATAAGCATAACAGTTTACAGCATATGTGCTACAAGAAAAAGCCACGAAAAAATAAAAAACTAGAGGGAAGATGGAATATATACTATACACTGAGCCCAGACAGTTTCTATTTTCAAATCTTGTGACCTATCATTCTGTGACCAGTGAGGAGACACAAGCAACGCTACACTGCATTTACCAAGAGATCACTTCTCACTGCCCAGCTTCTACTTTGCCTTCATGGAATAGGTCACAAACTCTTCAGGTCTGGGCTATTAAATTTCTTGAGAAGGAGACAGGGCAAAAGACAACAACACATTCCATGAAAAATTCCTGCTTCTTGTTGAATTAAAACTACATTTATTATGAAGAACTTTGATCCACTCAGCCAAACAACATTACCATTTCCTCCTTTGAAAACAGATACCTTGTTTGAAAGAGCATCCAAAGGCTAGAGAGACTGATTGAGAGGGGAAATACTGCAAGTATACCAGGAGGTTTTTCCATGTAAATGTAATAAAAGACTTCCTGGTGCTGTATATTTGCCCTACAAAACTTCCCTGTTTGTCCTCTTCAATTTTCAAAGTAATTTCATATATTTTCTGCAGTACAAATGGCATTATCTGCAATACAGAAAAGCTGAAGGGGATACTTTAAAAAACTTATTTGCTCTACAGATTTCACCATACTCAGAAATACCTCCTGTCTCTTTAACAGAGCACTTCAGAAGGGGTGGAATCACTCAAAATCAGAAATGTTTTCAAGCACACTGTTCAAATATTGCTCCTCCAAGATACCTGTTTAGTGTGTTTAAGAGAATCACAGAGGGTCTAACTTGGTGTCTGCTTTTTTGAAAAATATACCCTCAAAGCTGCTTTACATACATCTAAAGCTCAGGATCTACACTGGTCAAGAATGGAGTTCACATAATGTGTTTCTTTAATGGAAAAAAATCTGAAATAATCACTATATTTGAAAATAAGTGTTTTATTTGTGTTCTAGAAGACTGGGATATGTAATTTCCCCACATTTCAGTGCCAAAGAAGGCACGGGAAAGCAAATCAGGAACACAGAATAGACAGGACTAGAGGGTCACTGTGGCATGAACTTACCACCTTCTCTTACCCCCAAAAGAGGGAACAGGAACCTACTGGATCTGCTCAACGCAGAGGATGAAGCAGCAGCATTTGGCTCATTCACCAGTATATGGTTTTTACCACAGTGACTTTTTCCTTTTTCCCTCCTGGGGAAAGGCCCCTAGTAATTCAGACAACCATTAAAGTCAAGGTTTATCTTATAAATGCAATATGTATTTTAATCCACTTGCTTTTTCAGAGCATCTGTATTTCTTCTGCTACATTTTGAGTGCACTTGTAGAATAAAGCACGGCCAAGAAAGAGCATGTCACATTATGACAGGGTTTTATTAATCAGTTTCTCATTCTAATGATGCTCTTCTATTACAGTGTTTAGCCCTATAAGGTATGACATTATGTATTTATGGTGGACACTGCTCAGCACAGTCCTTTACTGGCTCAATAAAAATATCAGAGTGCATTTGGTCTTCCTACATCTGAAGAGCTGACAACGTCTCCTGAAAATATTGTGAATTATAAATTATTTTCAACCTAAACAACAATAACCACCATAGTATGGCCCAGTTTCTTCTTTCTCATTGCTCTCAATTAATTCCTTGAAAACTTACTCCTAAGCTTGGAATGGAAGTATCAGGCTGCATAGGTTTGCAATAAAAAATTCTAAAAATGCACAAAAGTAAGCCTATTTTTCCATCATAAAAGATAGGCTGTCAGACAGCTGACGTAATTTCAGCACCTATCACCTGTTATATACTTAATTTTATGCTTTCTTTTTGTCTTTGTGCCTTGAGTCCCTATCTACCTAAGAACAATTTAATAGACATACAATGTTCATAATCAGAATTCAGCTGACATTTCAGCTGAATTCCAATCCACAGTATTGTTTTATTTCCTTAATTCATCCTCTCAGAACATTTCCTATCAAGCATTGTGTAGGTTTGGTATTACAAGCAAAGTGGCTGTCAGAGAGCAAGAGTGTCTGTTGCAATGCTGATGAATTTGCTCCTGTGGAAAACAAAAAAAAAATTGAAAAGAAGAGAGATAATTTATGAGTCACAAAACAATAGTAAAGTGACTGCTTCCATGGGAGGATATTTGTTAACTTATTTGCCCATTCGACTGTTGACTTTTGCAAAGCCAGAGCCTGTGACACAGAAGTACAGGCAGATCAGACCTCCCACTACAGACATTTAATTGGAGTGTTGAAATACTCTGGGTTGGGCCTGACTCCTGGGAATGACCAGGCAACCAGTTTCCCTGTGGGAATTGGGAAGGGACAAAAGTTTCTGATATACAGTGCATAGAGCCGGCATGAAATGGCTTCTCCAGGGATTGCAGAGTGTCCCTAAGCACTTCTGCAAGCCACTCCACTTCTCAACTTAGCTTCTCTAAATAGGAGTCTTGGGATTCAGACTGCTCAGTTCACATGGAGCGGGTTGGCAATCAAGGACAGAAATAGTGGCATTTCCCTCAGGACAGAATTAGTGGCATTTCCCTTCCACACAAAACAGCCTCATGGTTTAAACATCATTCATAAAACAGGATTGTTTTGACATAGTTCTACTCAACTGAAAAAATACAATCATTTGGAAGGAGAATATTTTAAGTAAGAGCTGGAGGTTCCTTAGCTGAGCTGTTGCAATGGAATAGAAAGGAGAACAAGATTTAAATAAGAGGCCTAAACCACAATGAGAAACAGCACAGCTGCTAGGAAATACATTCTTAATGTAAGAATAGCAAAGGACTTTGGATGATTTAAGGTGCATTAAGGAGTCTCATTGCAGAACATGCTAAACACCTGTCAGACATACACACAGAAGTACATCCAAACCTCCAGGCAGAGGCTCCAGTTACACGACAGCTTCAGCCCTGTTTTTCCTACAATACTTTGATTTATAGTACCTGAAAGATAATGAAGATACTGACAAGCTCTTCATGCCACCATTTGGGGAAGCAATGTGCTTTCGTTTCACCTCCCAGCACTGAACGTGCATCTCATTCGTGATCCCTTAATTCAAAATATACAAGCAGTTCCTGAGCAAAAGACCTATATACATATCTCTGAAATTGCAATCAGAAGATCAAACTACAGAATTTCTTAAGCAGACATAAGAATTTCTGTAAAGGTCCCATGAGAAATTCTCACACAAAGTGTACCAAACTGAGGTGCCTCCAGAACTCAGCAGTCTCAGAAATCAGGAAATCTGAATCATATTTTTGAACCTCTATCCTGTCATAGTATTTTAAGGTCCATTATAACTATAAATGCAGCCTATTATACTTGAGAGCACACATTCTCACATGATATAACTCCAAAGAATCCCTTACGTCGATCTAGTACAAAGCTATAATAACAATGGGAATATTTTCCTCCTACAAACACAGGTAATCTAATTCAGTCTCTCTTTCTAATCAATATTTATATTATTTATAACAAAGCCAACCAAATTATTTAAACCAGAATTAAATGATTCACACCTTGTTTTTTTCCATCTAGAAATACAATTCAGAATTGTTGCAGCATTTATGAACACTTTTCGGCTTGCTATTAGTATTAAACACATTTCTCTACAGTTGCTGAGGCTGTTGCTCAGCGTATGTAACTAAAACTAGAAAGAGAATATCATCACCCACATTCACTATCAATAAACTGAAAAATATTTAAACAACTGATCCTGACTTTTTAACTCCATGTCCTGCTACAGAACTGAAATACTCAAGACCAAAAATATTGCATAGAATATGTGGGCACCTATAGCACAGGGAGGAATGAGTTTGCATTCTACAGTTACAGTTATAAAAATACTACACAGTCCTCTCTGTGATAAAAAAGAAACATGTTTGTGACTAAGTCAACGGCTGCACTAGCAAAATATATAACAGGGCATTGGGTCACTGTGCAATCATTCATGGTAGTAGAGGTATCTTGCCATGTATAAGACAGGTTTTGAAAGTAGTTACCTCAAATTAGTGTGCCCTTATGTTATCCTCAACAATGGATAATAGCTTCTCATAATAGAGAAACATAGAAAAGTTCTAATGATGTTTAGTCCAACAGAACTGTGTGAATGACTGCTCAGCATCCTGGCACCTTCAGTTAACTGCTTAGATTTAAGAGTCAAAGACTACAGAACTATTTTGAAAGCTCTGCAATGCCAAGTTCAATTATACTTGAAATCTTCACGCATATAAAAGAAAAAACTTTAAATACCTAAGGACAAGAAAAATGCAATGAGACAGAAAAAGCTTCAGTTTCTTTTGTTTTGTGAAACATAGTGTAGTATTGAAGAAAAAAGCTGTACTTGTATTAGAGCATTTGAGAGATGGAATCTCACAAAGATAGCTAAAAACTTCAGTCACTGGCTTTAGATGCTGCATTTACCTTAAGCATTTATACTTATTCCAATAAGTGTTCAATTCTTTTCTCACACTATTTTCCCAATGTATCAGGAAGGAAAACCCACCTACTCAAATGTCTCCAGTCTTGTACTTCTCTTTCTGTTGGTACAAAAAGCTGCCCTGTATTTCTACAATTCCAATTTACTTAATGATAGGTTTTCTCAAAACAGCTAACTCTCTCATATGCATGAATAGACTAAGTTTTTTTCATCCATAATTGTTGCAACCAAAATTAACTTGACACTGAAATTAATACAGAAATAATATTGTGCCCACCACATACTTGTTTCCTTGTATTTACACACACTTTAATCATAAGTGCTCTGGTTTCCTTGGGTTGATTAGAAGACTTGAAACCTGAGTACCAGAGGGAAAGATAAAATCCTACCTACACCTCTATAAATCAAGAGTAATTCCACTGACTCGAGTGGAATAACTAGAAACAAGATCTGCTAAATGCTTCTGGATTTTCTCCTGCTAAGATAGACAAAGGAACAGAGTTTCCTATAACCTTCTCCAGAGACACCTCCTGATCCTAGGTATCTTACTGGATTTGTTCACACAAGTATCAATCAGCTACACTGTTTTACACATTTAACAAGGTTTTTAAAAGTAATAAAGAAACCCAAGTACAAAGAGCTGTTGTTCTATGTCTATTGGAAGCAGGAAACCTATGAAATTTAATGGATCTGATGAATCATCTGGCAAGGAATATATTAAGGAATGTAAAGGCATTTAAGATACTAACCAAATTCTTTTCCCAGATCTCTTCAAAGACTAAGATGGAGATGTTACACAAAACCAAATGCTTATGATATGTTATTTTTGGCGTAAAATGATAATTCAAAGGTGCCAGACCAGTTTGGCTGCATTAGACAGGGAACTCAGATGACCAACACATCTTACTGATAGGAAGGTCTACAACACAAAGATGGTCAGTGTGTTACCTTTGCCTAAACAATTTTTCCAGACCCAGATACTCAGTGTCCTCTCATTAGTGATTTTTTTGGTCAATTAGTAGTTCCAATGACATGAGAGAAGCATCTCCGTGTTGCCTCTGGTAACATTCTGATTGTTTTGTGTTATTTAGAAAACTGGCTATACACATATAAATCAAATTTCCCTTTGGTGTTAATATAGCCTAAAAAGAATACTTTCTTGGTGTTCTTCAAATATGTAAGTAGAAAAAGCACTAAACAGGTTCATATAGAAACTGATAACCTTGAACCTCTTTAGATTAAAAAAGGAAGGAAAAAACAAACACATTAATCCTTGCAACCAAAATTACTACAGATTATAATGTATTTCATAATTGCCAGTCATGAATTGCAGAAGCAAAAACAACCATAAACAGGATATCTCTCAATATAATCTTTAGTTCTGCTTCCATAAATCCGTTTTTCTTATCACAATTTGAGATTTAAACATTATCCTTTAACAAAGCAAATAACTAAATGACTCCTACCTGATGTAGCTGGTAAGACTCCAGACTGTAATACTGCTGTTCCCTAAAGAAAACAGAAAATTTTAGAATGAAAAATCTTTAAAAGATATAGAAACTTGACAAAATATAGGAAGAATGGCAGAGAAATCACTTCACCATCATTAAAGCTTAACAAGTGGTTTAAAATCCAGAACAGATGCAAAGGTGCTCAGACATGAAGATGTTCAAAACACGTATAAGTTGAAAAACCTTAAAAAAGGGTTTGGGCTATTCTTGTACATGTCTTACTCACATACCTTAGAAAAGGCTAATGAATTTGGCTTTAGATGCTTTGCAACCGTAGCAGGCATGATGAAGCAAAAAAATTTAACATTGAGACAAAGAGGACATCAAGGTGGAGTAACAGGATTAACAGATGTAAATTAAGGCCAGGCCTATATTTGTTTAAAATGGTAGGTGCTGCGAGCAGACAGAAGCCTTGTGTGCTCCTGACTCAGCCCCAAAAAAACAGCATAGAGCTTTCCTCACCTAAATATACAGACTTGTAACTTGTGATATCTCTCCATTTCCTATGCTTTCTTACAAAGTGGTGGCTTTTCTAACACACATAGGACTTTACATAGACATCACGTACATCTTCTCCCCAAATAGGCACTGTGTTGACTTCCCACACACAAAATAGATTATTTACTTATTATCCACCTAGAAGTTCAAGTCATACTAATTCCTGCACAACATTTTCTTAAGGAAAACATATTAAGTTGTAAAGCTCATTACATGCGACCATCACAAAATACTGTCAGAGCCAGTAAACAGATCCAACTTCAGTTAAAGTTCAGTGGAAAGGCTTTCTTTGATTTTGATGCACCTTGCAATGAACCAGAAAAATATTAGAAAATATTACCCTGATACTGTTTCACCTAATAAAATGAACATTAAAAGAGCTTACTTGAACCAATTGGGGTGAGATTTGAACCCTGCAGCACACAACATACAAGATGTTTCTGCCTGATCCTATTGCAAACATGGAACATACAGCTTCAGTATTTACTTGAGCTTTTACACTAGCTATATATTTTAATACATAAAACACTGAATTTGAGCACCTATTTGGAGTAAAAGTAGAAGGGAGGGGAGGAAATCAGAAATATGGTCTAGATTCTATTTTTGAAAGAGAAAAAGCATCCCATAGCATGTCAGAAAATATCAGATTATACTTGACAAAGAAAGATGCAAAAAGACAAACAGAAGTTTGATGTGTGAAATGACGTCAGATGTGGGACACAAAGTATCAGTGAAATTACAGGAAACATATGAAATACAACAAATAACTACAAGAATCAGCTGTAATTACGTGAGATAATAACAAAAATAAAACCAGTCTTTTTTTATTAAGTGATTTTTTTCAGTCTATAAGATTGTTGTCCTCATTTCCATTTCAGTACATCATATTCTATTATTTCTGCAACTCTGAGGCCTCCTGCTGCAATCCTCCATAAGGCAGAGACTTCACTAAACAACAGTGGTGACCGACGCAACTTGGCAGAAAAAACAGTAGAGAGACTTAAAAGCTATCTTTTATAATTCTAAAAAACACTACTTTTGCCTGTAAGAGAAACTCTATAAGTTATTATGGCATCATTTACAAACGTAAGTGCATGGTTTTCAAATGCAGAATATAATATATATCTCAACCTACCATAGGATTACATCAAAGAAGAAAAGGGGTAAGTGACCTCACTCAAATAATATGCTTTTGTTATGCCTGCTATGATACTCAGACAATAACTAACAATGTGATTATCTAAATCCTGCATATCTCATAAAATTACACATAAATATAAGTTAAATGTCTTTCCAACATATAATCTTTTATGTGTGACCCAAGAGCTGAGTGATGAAGTATGTGATGCATGGTTGTTAGTTCAAACCACCTCACCACTACAACACCCACAGTAAATGGATATGTACCACTTGCATATCACACATCATGAACTACATGTCCAGGGCTATTTTAGCTCTGGTAGTGATCTGGCTCCCGTCAGATGACATTCATTTTTTATGTTCTGCTTCCAAATATCTTGGGCAGGGTTCAATGATAGATGTTAGGAGAACCCACTAGTTTGATGCTGGGTCATTATTCATAGATTAGCTCAATTGCCCTAAAGAGCTAAATAGAACCTAAGCCTTGGTATTTATTTCTGTGTGTACAAATGACCATCACAATACATAATCCTTTTTACAATCAAAATGGGATTGTTTTCCCCCTCTCTATATATTTGTCATATCTTTGCCTTTCTCTCACCTTTTTTTCTTTTATAGTTTCATTTTATTTCATTCAGACTTTTACTGACTTTAAATTTCATTAAATACATTATTTATCACACCATTTTCCATTTAAAGGAAAAATAGCAGATAAAAATACTGTCCTATATGAAGAGCAGCACACCTACCTTTCTCTATATAACATTTTATGGACTACATACCTAATTCTGCTCTGCTGATGATTATGGAAGTTTTTGGGCACAAGATCCACCCAAAAAGTCTGGATCATCCAGTATAAGCTCCACAGTAAGGAGTAAAGATATTGTACTGCACGGTTTCTTGGGTTTAGAAAAATTTTTGCAAGATTCATAGTGACAAAAGGCATCACAACTGCTTTGTAAGCTCAACTCCATGGTATAAAAAGGAGCCTGAAGCTTGTAAATTAGATAGGTAGAAACAAAAAAAGGAAAATATTGTTTTAAGATTCTTGCCTCCCATTAGTGACTCTAAGGGTAGGAACTGATGGACAGCTGTTCCATACAGCAGGTATTTTCATGGGAGCAAAATACTCTTGTTTCCTACTTTGCCTCCTAAAAAGGAGGAAACTATACTTCCAAGTAGACCAGCTTCTGTAGGTTTTAATGCCAAGCAGGCCTCCATCATCACTGGCAAGAGGAATGAAATGCCATTCGCCTGATAACTGTGTCAGCATTTCAGACACACCTCATCAGTCACAGCTTATGTAATTCCCTTTGTGTATCTTTAGAAATAAAGCTTTTCTTTCAGCTCATCTAAGTTTGGCAGCTTTGTACAGCTCCATTATTCTGCACCTACTGACAGTTAGAGTTCTCAGCACAGAAACACATGAACCTGTCGGAGCAGGTCCAGAGGAAGGACACAAAAATAACAGGGTTAGAGAAATTCTCCTATTTGGAAAGCCTGAGAGAGTTGGAGCTGTTCAGCCTTGAGGAGAGAAGGCTCCAGGGAGATCTTACAGCAGCCCTTCCGTACTTAAAGGGGGTTATGAGAAAGATGGGGACAGACTTTTTAGCAGAGCCTGTTGCAACTGGACAAGGGGTAGTGGTTTTAAACTAAAAGAGGGTAGATTTAGACTGGATATAAGGAAGAAATTTTTTACCATGGGGGTGGTGAAAAATTGGCACAGGTTGCCCAGAGAGGTGGTGGACGCCCCATTCCTGGAAACATTTAAGGTCAGACTAGATGGGGTTCTGAGCAATCTGACCTAGTGGAAAGTGTCCCTACTCACTGCAGAGCAGTTAAACTAGATGACCTTTAAAGGTTCCTTCCAGTACAAAATATTCTATGCTTTTTAGGTGCCAGTTGCCTTAGTCTAAGCATATGTATGAAGTTTTGCCCCAGTTTGAAGAAGAAAGGCTTAACATAAACTAGAGGCTCCCAGATTCTTCTTGTTATGAAAGAAAACTTAGTACTTGACAGTAGGAGAAGCAAATATTTGCATTCTGAGATTTTTATTCTGCACATACCAAAAATGCACTCATAAACAGAGGCTCAATTGCTACATTGGTCAAATGCTTAATTTTCACAGAGGAGATTATCTAGATTTTTTTTTCTCTCCCATCCTTTATTTTAAAGCTACTATGCAGTATCAAGGCTGTGCAAAATATCCAGTTTTTCAAGAGGAAACCATCAAAATCATGACTCAAAGTCCCTGAGTCCCTGAAAAGCAAAAACTGTGGAGCAGAATTCTCTAACAATGAACAAACACTCTCCTACCTGCTGTATACAGCTGGTGGTACTTCATCACAACTCCCTGACTGCTTCACATAGTTGGTGTGTAAAGGAACACAGTAGATTAGTTACATTATATAATTTATGACAAAGTTGAACTGTCAACAACTTCACAAAGGAGCAAAGGACTCAATGAGAAATCCTGAATGAAGATTTTGAAATCAGTGTCACAAGGAAAAGTTTAAAGTGTTTTTAGAAAATGGAAAGGAAACAGCATTGCTCATGTCAAAATTTCTGCAAAGCTCAGATATTTCAGCAAAAAGAAACCAGTCCTTAATAAAACTGACACTTAAAGTACTTTCCTCATGAGGATTAAAGACTATGATTTATTCTATTTTTCTAAATCACCAGAAAAGTTTAAAGCTTGAATGCTTAGGCTACAAGAAAAAAATAATTAAAAAAATTCAAGGAAAGGTCAATAAATACAGACACGTGGACCAACCTCTAAAGGTCATCTATATTGATGGGCAGTTTCACCATGCCCAGCAGTTGATCAGGTTCTGAACAAAAGATACCAAATTATTAAACTCTATGATCCTTCATAACAACTCCAAATGAAACAGAAACCCATGCCTATGGCATGCTTCAGGTGCAGGGGTCCAATTTCAGCCACAAACTCTTGATCACTCAGCTTCATCCTTTGCAAGCCAACTGTTGGCCTACAGAGAGATTGCTGAAGTGAGTTCAGAAACACCTCTGTTTGCTCAGCCCAAGCATCAGTTATTTTATGAAGGCATGAAGACGGCAGCTTCAGTGGTACTGGCAAGCTGTGGCCTGTGCCACATTAAAACACACCCCTTAAAACCTGTGGAATGATCACAGCTCTGCTAAACTACAAGTTACAGTTCTTGTTTAAACAACACAGTGTGAGAAAAAAACAGAAGTATTGTTTAGTTTTGTGTACCCATCTTCTCTCATGTTTTTACAGAGGCCTCTTCTGTCATGATTTCGATACGCTTCTGTTGAGAGTGGCCTCCTGCTTCTTGCTCTGGGCTTCCCACCTGCCTGCAGCCACCAGCCCTTTGTCACACAACCCAGAATACAGCCATTGGCATCAGAATAAGATCATTAGCTCTGAAAATGACACGACTGGCCTCTAGCATACTCTGAAGCTGTCCAGTTATGGGAGAGAAGGAAAAGATGGGCTGAGTCCTCTGACACAACCAACAAAAGCCAGCACCTGGATCCAGCTGCCCCCTAACAGCAACAGCCAGAAATTCAGGTGGTCAAGTCTTGGTTGCAGTACTGAAAGGTCAAATTTCAAGTTCTGCTATTGATAATATATGAGCACGTGGGGAAGCTGACATAGCAACAAGGCACGTGATTTGCTGTTGTCTTTGGCTTTTCAAAACCAGACATAGAATTACTACACACTGGACAGTCACACTGGGCAGTGTGCTGAACAACTGGACTGCAATGCAATTACATGGTCACATACCATTTTTTCCATGGGACATCTGTCTCATTCACTACACAAGAGAGACACATGTGTGGGTACAATCAAGATGGCATGAGCAACTGTAAATCTGTCAATTCCTTAACAGTGAGGGGCTTAACTTTTCAACCTAAATAACATCCTTTTAACATCACATACATATCTCATTATGTACAGAAGTATTCACACAGAATTCTAGAGGAAGCAACTATGCAATACCTTCCAAAGCATATAAAAGCCTGGTGTAAACACATCAGTGGTGTTTGTGTCTGTTTCCAGGCCCTACTACAAGCCAAGCTTGTATACTTTCTAGACAAAAAAAAACAAGTCAAGAGCCTATACAGCTAGCCCAAAGCAATAATGCATTCTAAGTACATATCAAAGTCTGAAAGCACACAACACCAAAGTATGTATTTGATAAACACAGCCAAAACTGGTGGAGGAGTTAGAAGACAGGTACTAAAAACAATGCTTCACGAAAAATAAAAACACCATATGCAAATGTCATAGAATATATTCATCAAACTTGACAACAGGGGAACAGCATCTCCTGATTTCAGAGCACAGAACCCTGAACAACTACACCTGTGAATTGATGCTAGATACATAATAAAATGTATTAACATCAGCCTTCACTACCTCATTTTTCACCAGGTATATCTTATAGCAATCATTCCACCATTCAGGGCATGAAAGATTCCTTACACAACTGCCGTTAAATCAAATCATCAAATACTCTCAGCTCAGAAAGATAACTGCTTTTTCTCCAACTACAAGGTCTAAGAACCAAGGCAAACACCCCTGATATAACTGAAAGTTCAGCATGTCCTATATTCTTAGGGCCAAAAGAAAGACAACAAATTCTTCCAGGTATTAAGAATCAGCTACACTGTTCCCCCTAACTCCTCAGTTGAGCTGTCCTGATTTACAGTAGCAGATGATGTTCTGCAATTTTATGAAAAGGAACAGTTTTAATTTAAGCATTAAGACACCCAGTAGATTTTCTGATTCAAAATAGTGTTGGCAACTTTTTAGAGATGTTTTTATAGCAATGTTACATTCCCTTTACCCCTTCTCAGAGCCTTGTTCAGCTCCTCTCCTGTCAGTTAAACCATCTCTCCTAAGGCACAAACAGAAACTCCTGCTGCAGTGCTTATGCAAAACAATTCAAACACATTTTCCCAGACTGTTGGAGGTTCAGCAGTGCACCCACAGCGTTGCTTTAGCCATTCATACTTTCACAGGTGACACAAGTGCTGTTATTCAGCTTGCAGCTGAATCATAGTACATACAGTAGTTTTAGCCATGTTAAAAAAACAGGATGTGTTTCTCTTTTAGAAGTTGTAAGGCCTTTAATTCAGTTCTGATAACTGGAAGAAAAAAACCCTTTCCTATTTATGACCTTTTTTTTATAGAGACTGGTACTTTTAAAATCTTATCAAGTACAATGGAAAAAAAGTAACATACACAAAGTCAAAGAGGCTTCAATTCTATGTCTTCTGTTTTATGCTTCATATATCCCAAATTCCAACAGGGGGTAGCATTACCCTACTGCAAGAACATTTGATATTTAGAATACACTGTTTCCCCACATTTGCTAGTCTGAGCTTCTTTGTACAATAGATCTGTTCATTCCCACTCCTGCACCAAGTGAAAACCACTCGAGGCAGAGACTCCAGCAAAACTACTGCAATACTGAAAATTTTGTTCAGATGGGCTGAAACTAGTATGAAAAGCAGCAGATTTGACTACTGTGCAAATAAGTGGTGTGCAGTTCTCGGCTCATTCTTCTTGCTCAGCATGTAAAACAAACAGGAGAGGCAAGTGCACACAGATGGGACACGACCTCACATGATCCTTTTGCTTTGTATTTCAAAGTTCACAAAGACTAACTGTGCCATCACTGAACATCTCAGTGCTGCAGAGATACCTGCAAAAACTTGACCAATGGGAAGTTTTGTTCTATATTTTCTTAGAACAGAACATCCCAATAGAAACAAGAGTTCTGAGTCAGAGCATCAGCCCGATTCCAGATTTTCAAAAGTCAACACAAAAGTACTATTTAGCGGGAAGCTTGGAGAGACTGAAAATAAATGAAAAGGACAATAATTAATGTAGAGATATCTCTATGCAAGTACTCACAAAGGGATTCAGATGGCCTTGCTCTTTTGGTTTAGAAAGGAGCGATTTACAGAAAATTTACATCAGCAGAGACATTCAAGACAAAAGGTCTGATAATCCACTCATTTCTTGACATTGAGACATTCCTTTTCTGATAAGGAAAAAGGATGAGCTTCAACCAACATTGTATTCTTCTAAATTTAAAGATAGCTCTTATGCCACTGTATTGAGAGTACCCTAACTTATCACACCTCTTCTTGTAGAAGAAGTACCTAATTCACAGAAAATTAATTCCACTAACTATACAAAAGTGCATGAAGTATCCCCTTTACTCAAGTTTTCTACTTGCAACAAGATTTAAAATGGAAGTCAGTTATTCATGAAGAAAAGGGAATCTTTGCAAATAGAGAGCTCAACTACAACTCTACAGCTAAAGTGACAGTAGATAGAGAAGGGCTCAAATGAAAATATTTCAAAAGCTGGCAAAGTGAAATCTCAGATCTTAGAGACAAATTAAACCTGTGTCTATGGGTTCTTAGAGATGAGGAAAGTTTATGTTAAGTTGTAATTACCCTTTTGAAACATTCACCTGGGCACTGCCCTAAGAAAAGTCTTTTCCTTCTTCTACTTCTCCCAAAGAGTGTTGTTCAACAGTGTGAACTTAGCTTCTGCTTGCACTAAAAATATACTTGTGCCTATTTTGTAGCCGATGGAGTCACGCCAATTTACATTAGACTAGTTACTTGATTCCTTCCTTCCAGCCCATTCCACATAAAGACACAAAGAAAAGAATCCTTGTTATAACCTGTGCATCCTGTTCCACAGAGAGAGAACTAGAGTGGGCTTAATTATGGGCCTATGAAGAATAAAAATGAAACCCTTGCAATATGATCTTCACATTCATCTTCCTTCTTTTTCAGCCTCACATTTAGAGCTATGGTTAGTCAACTTCTTCCAGAAAAAAAATTATTAACAAGATAATCAGTGATCATCAGTAGAAAGAAATGGATGGAACTAGAAGGACAAATAAGGGAGAGAAAGCTTAAAATAGTAAAATTAAGACAAGTGTTTTTCTTTATCCCCAGCCCATCACTGAAATTATGGTTTGTCAAAAGTAATGAAACTATAATTAAGCTGCACAGCTTCAAAGGATACAGATACTTAGCTATGCATGGGGGCTGCTCACAGGCTTCTTCTATATCAGAGAGCACTGCTATAAATTATTAGGTACAATTATTTCTGTAGTTTTTTTTCCAAATCTTTCTATAGTAGTTATCTCCATAGCACGTGTGTTCTGCTTGACTTTGTGCCTCGAGGAATGAGATGAATTGACAAACTTCATCTGGAAATGTTTTCCTCGTGCTACAGGGGATTCAAGTATACAGTTACTAGCCCTGATATAGCCCACTTAGCACTTCTCTGCCCTTGTAATAAACCAGATCTGGGAAAGGTTTATATTTCCTTAATATTTTCCAGGCTCAAATTTCTTGTACATTCAAAATTGCTTCCAATCAGCATTGAATTAGCAGAAGATTCCACAGAATCCAGACTACTACAGAGGATGTGGCTAGGGGAGAGGGAACACAGCCAGAGTTCATGTCCCACTGATTCCCAGCTGTTGAAACAGTCATTTTAGTTGACTGACAGCTGGCTGCTGCACTTTATCCTGTGCATAGCCTGATACCCTCATGTGACAAGACTTAGGAGCACAAAGTCAGCTTTAAAGCCCCTTTTCTATCTACCCTTTTGACTTGTGCGAGATTGAACTGCTTCAGAGAAAGTCTCAAGGTCTGCTCTCTTTCATCTACCCTGCTTGGGGAAAAGAAACATGGAAATACATAAAAGATAACACCAAGGAAGATGTACAAGCAGAGCTTGCATGCAGTAAAGGCACTTTACTGCAGCCCAGAAGCCCGTATGTAGACTCTCGTATTCACTCACCCCATCCTGGCTTTCATTTATCCTATGGACCACAGTCACTTGTTTCGATCTTAACATCTTCATCTCACCCAAGGAAGCTCAGTCTAACTTCTACACACACAATTAAGACACAAATTTTGTGTCATTAGAGACATATTGATGCATCAAACTTCACTGGAGCTGAACCAGACGGGATGGAAAAACAACAGTAGCTCCAGATAACATTTTTCCCCACGCTTCCATCCTACATTCATGGGTTGAATTACTGCCTGAAGCAAGTTA
Source organism: Corapipo altera (assembly GCF_003945725.1). Taxonomy (NCBI): domain Eukaryota; kingdom Metazoa; phylum Chordata; class Aves; order Passeriformes; family Pipridae; genus Corapipo; species Corapipo altera. Next base: position 725,169 of record NW_020884886.1, on the reverse strand, counting down.
GTTTTTCAAGACACAAAATGCTGTTACACTAGCAAGGATGGCCAGAATGCAAGGAAGTCCTTCCCTCTGCAATGTCATCTAGGAATGGAACAGAAAAGTTTGTGTGCAACTGGCAAATAGTGCAATAAAGAGCTTTATTTACATTGTAAAAAAGATTTGCTCAGTTGGTCAAGTGCAGTAACTTTGGTGTCTCACTGACCCAAAGTTCCTACATTTCAGACTTGAGTTAAAAAAAAAGGCACTGCATCAAAAAAAATTTGCAAACTTAGATTTGATGAAATCCATAAGGATTTGATGCAAATTCATAAGGATTTTAGAAAAAAAATAAATTAAGAAAACATAATACAGTTACAGGGGTTTTTTCTCCCTCTGTTGTTACAACTTGACTTGAAGTTCAGCCATATCCTCAAGCATGTTCTTGATAACTTGCTCCTTTCTAAATGCTAAAAAACTGTTCAGCCCTCAGGCTAATCCCATTCTTAGAAAGAACTGATTTTCAACTGCCATGTCCTCAAGTCATAGACTTTCTGAATCCACTGAGTGTAAAAGCTCCTGCATTAATAACTTCTTTCCAGTAACTGCAGTTCTTGAAAGACACCATTATTCAAGTTCAATTTCTCACACAAAAAATTTCTCTTGAAATTAGTGATAGGTTTGCCATCTTTTAAAAACAAAAATTGTGGAGCAGCTGCTTCATCCTTGCAGGTTGATTTTCTCCTTTAGCTACTCTTATTAAAGATTTCCTTTTCTGTACACAGTTCACTTGAAAGGCAAACAAGAACTTTCTGTCTCTCTCACTGCAGCCTGGAAAACATTGTATTTAATCTAATCTCTAGCACTTGGATAGAATTATTGTCCACATCCAAACTCCTGTAGGAACACCATCCCATCAGTCCTGACAATAGCCTTGGGAAGCAAACAGGATCCAGATACAGATATTATGCAGTTTGGTAGACTAAGGTAAACTGGTCAGAGCCACAACAATAAAATCCTAACTCAAAATTCTTAGATCAGTCCAAATCTCAAGCTTCTTACCACTCTTTATGTAAAGTGAGACAGGGCCCAAAACACCACTTTGCCTTCACAAATTCCTGCCAGGAGTCTGCCACAGACAACCAGCTCTATAGCACAGCCAGCAGGTTTGTCAAATGCATCCAAAACCAAGCCAGGCAGAACACCAGATTTCTGTATATATTCCTTCCGTATTTCCTGAGGTCCAGAGCAATCAACTCCGCTCTTTCACTAGGGGACAAGGTTTGAAGTCTGCTTCTGTTAGATGTCACAGATCCAGACCAATTCTCTTACAAAGTGAACACTTCAGTTACACTGATTTCAGTGGCCCGGCTTCTCAGAGTGTCAGACAAAAGGTGTTGAAATCTGCAACAAGTCTTCTGCTCAGTGGAACATTTTGGGCAGGACTGTATGGTTGCATGAGAGGTAAATTTGGCAGCCTTATCTTCTGTATGGACTTACAAAGAATTTGCTTTCTTTTCTCCCCCAGACAAGTTCCCTAGCATTTCAGCAGAAGCATTCAGAGCTATGCAAAGTAAAGCAACACGTAAAATCATGAAGCAACTTTAAAACAGCCCATCCTGAAAACTGGTAGGCATTTCTTATATCAGAATGGCTTACACATATTTACTAACTCCTTTGCCTAGGGGAATATTCATTTAGTTCTGAACAAAAAATATCCTTCAGTGATTCATTCCTCAAACTGGTTCATGAAGTAGGTTCAGTGGAGTAAGCAATAAACAATTTTCTATTCAGAAGATGTGTTGCCACATGTTTTCATGCTAACAAATGCCAAAACTTCATTACCTTTATGAAGATGTTGTTACCATATTATTAAACTTTACTAACTAATATTGGGAAAAAATATTCACTCTTTATGAGGAAAGTAATACAACTTAGTATAGAGTTGCAGAGTTATATGAGAAACAGTAAGGATTTTCCTACATCACAACCTCTACACAACTGATAACTTCAGATTTAATCTGATTAAAAGTCCATATGGGATATTATCAGACATATTGAAAGTATTTCCATAAATATTCTGAAGTAATAAGTATACTGGGAATCTTGAATTACAAAAACTAATTCCATTTCTATGTCTTCTTATGAGTTGTGGACAAGTTTAAGCAGAGTTTGTGTAATTTTTTTGGAACACATTTCATCCTTCTAATTTGCATGCTTCCAGTTTTAAGTGGCTCTGTCAAAAAAGGTTGGTTGGAAAGGTCACACCCCTACTGAGCATCTATTTTCAGTCCTCTCATCTACTCACAATGAGCTGCTGTCAGCCCTCCAGACATCCCATTCAAATGATTGCTATCCTACTGACACTCACCAATTCCTTCTGAGCCATGCAATTACTTTGATATCAGTGACTGTTAATCAAAACATTTTCTGCTTAGCCTTCTTTAATCCACAATCTTAAAAATAGAATGTTAGTAGATATTACAAACATTGTAAATGTTTGTAAGTCAAGGAATTGAGTTTTTTGAAAGTAAATCTGTTTATGATCTTGCAGAAGGAGATGAACAACATGGGAATCAAATTTGGGAATCTTAATCCCAGGCTGCCACTGGAGTTATTTGCTTCCCCTGAGTTCAGCTCCATGTAATCTATGCTTTTCTTATGTCTTTTTGTGCTTTCTTCCTCTGCAGGTGAATTCTACTTTCTCCTTTTTAGCAAATAAAGACAGAAAGTGTTTGCTACCACTTTGTAGGATTCTGTTGAATTTTTCCCGAAAGAAAGAGATTTATATTTAGAAGGAAAGAAAAATAAATAAATAAAAAAAAAAAAAGACAGAAAGCAAGAAAAAAATTCCTTTTTCCCATTTTGGCCCCATTCCTAGTGATCAGAAGAGCCTCCTCTACAACTGGATCAAAAACAAAAATCTCACAAACTCTGCATTCCAAAGGGTGTAATTTTTTCCAGCTTTCATTGTTAGATAAAGCATTCTCCTTTGAAGCATTTCTTTCTCTCTCTTCAGAAAAGTTACTGCTCTCAACAGAGGAAGAAGTCGCCATCAGTATTAGTAACAATAAAAGCTATTATCCAGCTTGATTGTATTTAGAGGAGGAAGAAAATTTTTCCATTTGATCATTCTGATGGGTATAGAGGGTCAATACTGTGGTTTATCAATATCTTCATGGGTCTCTGACAGAAAAGCAAACCAGCAACACTTCTGTTTGGTACAGAAGAATTAATTCTGCTGAGCTACATTGTCTACAACCCCTCATGTACAAAAGATGCTCTCTTCTCTTGACATTATTATCTTTTCACTTACCAGGGCTTCTGCGGCAGGCACTTCTTTTCCCATTACAGACCATTACAGGCTTTCTGTTCCCCATAGTGCCTGATCCCAAGAAGTGCCAAGAGCTTAATTCTTTTTATTCTGAATTTAGATTAGAACCTTTATTCCTTGCACAAATACTGAGAGGATTCTTTCATTATAGATGAAGAGTACCTTGAGTATAATTTTTTAGCTAAGAGATTAGGCAGCTTCCTATAGGGCCAAAAGCAGACCTGCACAGTTCTGGTAGGGCTGGCATTCTCGTGTTTTACTGTGACATCTCAAATCCAGAGTCTTGCCCATTAAAAGTGACCTTCTCTATGTAAGCCTTTGGAAGAGTCAAGTCACATATGAGCCCTTACCAGCAACAGCAATATAAAAGGAAGCTGGATCTCTTCTTAATTACTTGAGAGTGAAGCCTGTGGCCAAGAAGCATTATAATATTCAATAAAATAACAGCGGTAAACTGTGGAGAAAAAAATCTTCCTTCCCTGTAAACTGATGGTAAGCAATATCACAACACAGTGCATAAGCAGACCAGACAGCACCTTTATAAGAGGATTCGAGTCAACCCTACAAGAGACTTGTGGTCCTGGCCAAAACTACAGAAAGGAAAACAAACCAAATCCAGCTCTAAGCCTGATACCACCCCCACCTGTTTTATGTCTCTTTCCTCTGTCAGTTTCAACTGGAGAACATATTTTTGCTCCAATCTCTGACCTGCAGTGCTCTGTGGTTTTGTCAGCACAACCAGCTCCAGAAATTACTACATTTCATTGTCAAGAGCAGCAAGGGTGACAGATTTCTTCTATTTTAGAAAGATGAAAGATGAAGAATAAGTAGGTTTTAAGACGCTTTTGAATCCATGAAAATTCCAAAAAATAAGACTCAATAACACAAATTTCAGTTTCTAAAAATTTCAGAGCCTTCAAAGCCTTTCACAATAACTATAGTGTAAGTAAAATACCAGATTGCCAAATCATTGTCCAGTGCAGACATTTTATTTAGTGCTGACACATGTGATGGAAGATGTCACTGCAGGTTAACGTATCACAGTCAAGACTCAAAGAGAAACAATTGGAATTAAATCTTAAAAGAAGAGAGCACAACAGCAAGTTTTATAATTCATGCCGAAAGCCAGTAAGACCCAGAATCAAGGGTTATCAAAGTACACAGGAGCCTCACAAACACACCATCACTCAGGTCGATACTGACAACTGACTTCCTGATTCCTCTGAGATGCAAACTGCTCCTGTTATAGTTTTAATAGTATGTGTGTTCCCAGCTGCCCAGAGCTCTCAGATTAGAGCAGAAATACAAGTAGCAACAATGCTGCAGATGACAAATGCATCCTTCTCAGCTGAGAACTTAGACAGTCTTTAGCTTTTTTAAAGGTCTGAGGAAGCATAAAATGCTACAGCATCACACATCAATACCGTAAAAAAAAAATCCTTAAAAAGAAATGTAAAAGGTGTGCAATTACAAATAATCATTCCTACATTTTTAGAGAAAGCATGGCAATAAACACACTACAAGATAAACACATAAGGTGTTTGGTCTCATGGGGAAAGAGGTAATGACTCCAACTGAAAAAAAAATAGCTACAATAAAGTTGTAGATAGATAACAATAGATTGTGATTTCTTTAGTATCTGCTTTAATACTACATTAGAGAAGGACATGACTAAAAGCCAAAAAAAGTTAAAATATTCTCAGTTACACAGATGTGGCCATGTAGTCTTGAGGTTGCTATTTCTCAAATCTCACTATACATGGTAAGACCTTACAGCCCTTCTCTTTCACCACTTTCAAAAGCAGCATCTACAATGAAAGGAGACAAACCAGCTGACTTCAGGGTTAAGGGGTTTGTATAGGATTTGGAATACCAAGGCTATATTCCCAGCCCAGTTACAGGCTGCTCATGACCCTGGTAAAACCAGTCCAGGCAAGACCTCAAAAATACCTCAGTGGAGGATGCTCTTTAAACTTCAAGCCCCTTCTCTACCTGAGGACACATCAGCCTCACTTCTCTCTAGGCTTAGTCTCTCCCTGGTCTACAATGCACAAGGGACACACAGCTATTTACAGTTGCTCTAGATCTACACAGACTCTGCACTCACCCAAGGCTGCAGGTGATTAACATGCTCTGAGAGGGGGACATGGTGCTGCATGACTAGTAAAGAGCCTGCTCAAGGATCACACTACAAACATGCATGTCTTCCTTTAGAGTTGTAATGCAAAATAAAGCAGTTTCTACAAGACAGACCAAATCAAAGCAACTCCCTGCTTAAACCAAGATTCACATCCCCCCAAGGCCCAGTTCTCTGGATACTGTGTATGGAAGGGTTCTTAGCCCCTCCGCACTGTAGATCCTGCTGCCTGACAAAACCCCTAAACTCTTTTGTCCATCACGACCACAATATTATATTTCCACATTTCCACTTACTACAGATATGCTGGAACCATACAAGTACCTCAGAGAGGATTTGAGTAGATCAGCTCCTAATCTGGGACCATTATCTCCCAGGAGGTTTTGGTATTTTAAAAAGATCAACTAAAGTAGGTGGCTGAATACCAATACAGATTGATGACAACAGCCACACACGAACTGACAAGTTCTTTTCCTCTCTATCATGGCAAGTTAACTACCAAAGCAGTAATCAAGACTATATTTCTACATAAATAAGAACTCCCACTGACATAAATATGAGTTTAGCATGGCCCAGACATACATAAATGTAATTTCTACAAATAGGCACATTTCGAGCTATCAACAGTGATTTGAGTATTATGCTAAGTAGTATGAAGAGACAGCCATAAACATTCCATATTAATTCAACTTGCAAGGAGATGAAGGTCAGGGGACAAAAAGCAAAGCAAAACTAAGTCAATACTTGTCAGATGGAAAAGGACAAAACCAGTTGGAAAATAATTTTATTTTTCAGACTTCTAAGAAAATTTACAAACAATGGTGGTGTAAAAAAAAAAAAAAAAACAAGACACCCTATAAAAAACGTTGACATCATGTCTTAAACTATAGCATCAAATGAAGTTACAGAGCAAAAAGCGTACAATGAAATTTGTCAAATTAGTATTAGTTAAGTAGTTGAAAATGTAATAAGTCCAATAATAAATCTCTACAGCTTACTCAGAAATCCCATAACAATCCAACATTCTGAGCTTAAATTATACTTACAATACACAATGAATTCATCTCTGTAATCATCTACAGCACTGAAATCAACTAGGCAAAATTACATAGCAAAGGCACACCTTGTGAAGTTTGTAAAGGAGCATCTTGAGCACACTACAATTACGTACAATGGAAAGCAAAACACCCTGCATGCTTGCTTATTAACCTCCAATGTCTAATATGAAATACAATATAGAAATCATAGGAGCAATATTTAATGACTCTCTTCATGCTGGTTCTATTCATCATGCAGAGTGAAACACAAAGGCTTCCTTGCCCTGTTTGCTGTTTGAGCCTTGGCGCTTTCCCAGGGTATGTTGTCCCTATGTTCCTCATCGTCCTTGTCATTAGTGGAGCAGGTGGTTGTTAACAAGTCAATCCCAGTCATGAACACCACCACGCTCTCCATATATGCATGTCTTCATCCTGCAACCTGTCTCCAACTCTTCACATGCTGAACTCCAACGGGCACACACAGCATGCCCAAACCTAACCTCCATTTGCCAAAGTTTACATACAGAGCAGAAAACAAACAAATGTATCCTTAATTATCCTTAACTACTGCTGTAGACTTTCCTCTATTCAGGTCACTTACTCACTTTACATAGCAGGCATTTAAAAACCATTAACACAATTTAATTAACAGCTTAACTTGAAATCGCAAAGGAACTCCACACGCTGGCACACTAAAGCTTTTTGAACATGAATTTGAATTAATGTGAAAACCTGGTATCTTCATAAATCCATAAATCAACTTCTCCTGACCCTAACTGCATCTTAAACATATCTTGTTCAGAGTACAAGGAATAAGAATTATTTTTTAGTTACAGTATATGGATTTGTGCTTTCACTGTATTCATCATGAGAAAGGCCAGTGTCCATTACATGCTGCTAAAATAACTTCTCCTGACAGTTCAGGAGAATGTATCAAAAGGTTATTTTTTCTTTCAAAAGTAAAAACAAACCCATGAACCAATCCATTTAATGAGACTTCTTTCCTGACTGCTTATAAAAAGGTATTTAAAACAAGAAATAGCAGATGTGCACATCTCATGCTAAAACAAAAGTTAGTAAGAGGGTTACAGCAGTGTTTATCACTAATTTTTTTTAAATATTGACAATACCTGAAATTCTTGCCAACTTATATTATTAGAGTAGCTAGAAACACTGTGAAACCTGACAGCAGTTTGCAATAAAAAACGTGGGTACCTATCTTCTTGGGGTCAACAGGCAGTGAAAGAAGTAGTGACATAATTTAGCTTTTAATGGTTTTGAAGATATACGGTGGAATATTCCCTTTCAGTTTCCCTCTTCCACAGATATCCAGGGTAAGATTTGATAAATTCAGGTCTAAACCAACAATTTGGATCACCCACAAACATTTAGATCATGTGAGCTAATTGTGCCTTATCTAATTCTTTCCTCACTGCCCATAACAAAGACACCTTTGAGCTTTCTGATCCCAACCCAGAGCCCTTCTAGAAATCAAGGCAGTCAATGATGCAAATGCATGAAACAACTCATGAGAAGAAAATAATCCCTCAAATTTATAACCTTTTAATTTTTCTTTCATCACCTAGCATACATTCAAGCCCTTTTCACAACGGTGATTTATGTAATCTCACATGCTTAATTAAATGCACACACTTCAATGGCAGCATTTAATTCCTCAAGCAGAAGTCTCTCTTTCCTGAATCCTTGCTTCGCACATTCTCTAATTTGAGCACTCTTACTAACCTTCACAGCCTTTCAACAGCTCACTAATACAAGCAGCTTTACCCAATTCTAGTTTAGCAAGCACATTCACAAAAAAAAGTCTTCTCCAGAATGGATAAAAACAGATATATTTTCTTCATGCAATGTATAATTGATGCATAATGCTTACTGCCATAAAAAGACAAGAATGTAGCAGGGTTCAAAAAGAATTTTTAACAATATCAAAGTCACAGATACTGGCAAATGTGGTTATAAAGCCATATGAATCTCCATAGCTTAGGTTTTAAGTCTTCATGTGACTGGTGATAAAAATAATTTTTCCTGCAAATAATCTGTCCTGGTCATAGACTGCTAATGAGCTTTTGTGTCCCTCCTCTAAAATATCTGTCATTGGCCAATCACAATACTGGATTAGTTGATCTGCTATGGATTACCATGCTGACTTGACCATCTTGTATTTCTCCAGTGAGAAACTTGGCTAATCTGGCTTCTTGTGCAATGCTCAAATAAAGAAAAGAAAAACTTCAATGAAAAAAAAATATGCACTCTGGTCACCTTAAGAGCACACATACTATTTGACCTCCTTTCTTTCTTCTTTGTAAATACCAGGAGTAAGACAGATCAATGTCCTTCGTGTTTGCTTGCTATTATATGACAAATTCAGTGGCTGCAAAACTTCTCTCTCTTTCACTCACATATACCCACAGCCAAAATTGGCCAATTTAAAAATAACAATTGGTGGCCTACACTGTTCAGTGTTTCCTTGACCAGGCCCAGATTTTGAGGAAACCATGTGCTAAGCCTCTCCATTTGACCATGAACAACACAAAGAAGTTATTACCTGTTCAAATTATAAAGGAAACAATATTACTTATGACCTACAACTTCAGTAATTTTAAATTAATCATGCTATATTAAATAAGGTTTGTTAGCATCTGCTCAGTCTTAGGTATTTACCTTTAGTCCACCACAGATTGGACAAGCTGAAAAAAGAGCTCTTGTCATCCCAAGGTGGGGGCTACATGTGTCACAGGGGTCAGCTGAGGCCCCACCAGGTGGTGACAACTCACTACTTTTGGAGTCTGACACCTGTCCTTGTGGTTTTGTGTCTGACCACCTTGAAACAAAATCCACATATGTCTCATCACTTGAGTCCTTGCCGCTTTCTCCGAGTAAGGATGAAGGCCTCCCTCTGTCCTGGCTGTGCTCAGGTGCCCTCCGTGCTTCCAAGTGTGGTAGTCTCAGTTTTGGGTCACTAACACCTTGAGGTGGCAGGGCCTGGTCCTTGGGTAGTGTAGAGTCTGCACTCTTCTGTTGCACATCTTTAGAAGCTGCCTGTAACACGCTCCTGGGTATGTCGTAAATATGTCTGAGAGAGCTGGGAACCTGATACTCTGATCCCACACCTCTCTGGGACTCGCTGTGAGGACAAGTACATAAACTCTGATCTGACGGAAAGTTCAATGGCAAGCTTAGTAATGATCCAAACTCATCACCGTGGCAAATGTCCAAGCTCCCAGCATAGGAAGAGAAGCTTCCAGAGTAAGAAGAGTGACTACCAGTAGCTATTCCACTGTCAGAAGAACTCTGACGACCTATTTCCTGCAGCTGTCTGGATCGGAGGGGCTTGGGAGGTGGTTTGGTGGTGCCACGTGCCCCTTCTGGAAGGGTCTTTTCTTCCCCAAGATGAATGCCCTTGGCAGCTGCCAGTCCATGGCTCTCTTGGGAGGTGCTGGCTGAAGACTGCTCAGGCCAAACTGTCAACCTGCTCCCAACACTGACGTCAGAGTGGCTGGTGTCTGAAGACGAGCTTGAAAGACTCCTGTCATCTCCTACAAAAGAAGAAAACACACTAACCTACATTTAAAACACAATCGAGAGACTGAAGCATGGCAAGTATGTACAAACAGGAAGGACTTTGGGATTCCATCTGCTTTTTGTAAGCGGAACTGCTGTCAGAAAAGCCAGAATTCCTGCAGTAATTTGTATCCCCACAGGAAAAATAAAATGCAACAGTATGTTACCTTGCCATAACCCTACCACATTGTGGGACATAATGTATTCAAAGCTAGATTTTTAAGGTTTATGCACCAAGTTCTCCCCTTTTCAAACATATTTTACTTCCGCAGTTAATCAGGTTATTGTACCAAAATACAAACATACCTAACTGTACAAATAAAAATGGGAATACTACTGCTATAAAAATGTTCACACATCTATATAAAAAAAGATCTTCTGTGATTCATTTACGTATATATTGCAAGAATTTTTTTTCCTCACTGATACTTGCAAGAAGGGTGCTTTTACAGGTAATCAAATGTCTTGACCATTTCTCTATTTTTCTTGTAAGTTACCCATATTATAATTATGTTCACTTTTAAAGCCTGAGAAGGAAGAAAGATATTTATTTTTATTTAATTAAAGATATTTCTTACCTCCACTGCCTTGGCGACTTGTATGGGACAGCAAGCTCAAGCGCTTTTCTAATTGCAAAGCTTCATGAGCCAATCTTTCTTCTGAATAGGCTGGATTTGTACTTGGATCTTTAAAAAGGAAACAGAAAATAAATAAACGAACAAATAAAGGAGGAAGCACGGAAAATATATTAAAAAAAAGGAAAGAAAAAAAGACATTCTTATGTCAGATATTCTTATGTTTGAAATGCTGATTGGAAAAATGTATGGGGCAATCTGCCTTCAGCACATCCTGGAGATGTGCTACACACTAAGTTAAAATTATAAGTGTCAAAGATTTTCAGAGATTATACCCAATGTCTGTAATAGTTAACACCAAGGACAGAACACTGAAGAACACAGCACCAAAGGCAATAGCTACAGAAATAATTAGCATCCACCAGGTCTAGAGGACTTGAAAGCTAAACTGACCTGTGTCCTGAATTCACTGAACTCACTGGGAATTTTAACATTGAGAAAGACCAAGTTTTTCATTCTACAAATCTACATTATAAAGTCAGAGTCATAGCAATTAATCTGACACCTTCCAATCCAGATAATCTATTTATAAAGACTTCACTTTTAAGCTTGATGTTCAGATGGTCATTAAGATCAGAAGTGAGAGATAAAATAAGCAACCATTTGGCTCTCTGTCTTCATATTTAATAAAAGACAAGTTAGAATAATATAAACCACTCCTAAAATGTCCTATCAGGGATTTTCCCCATACATTTTAGTGAGTTTGCCATTCTAGCTGAAATTATTTCACAGAAGTAGGCTCATTGTATTCCAACAAAAAAAAGAAAGATCAAAAGTTACACAGAATGTGGAAAAAGTTTCATCAGTAAAACAGGCCAATTTCCTTCAAATCATTTGTTTCCAGCCAGGCACAACAATAAAACCAGATGCTGGAAGTTATCATAACCATTATCCCAAGAGAAACCTTATGGATTCTTTCAAATAGCGCTGACAAGTGTGCCGTGTTCCACAGTTGCAAAGGATACGGTCTGCTAACTTGTTCAACATCAGAAGTTTCAGTAGTTCTTATTAATACATAGGGAAAGTAATTAATGACACATAAAATAGATTAGCTTTCTCACAACTGCTGTTCTTGTATATCTGATCAACTAAGTAGCGCTAGCACACTACAAAAACATTGAATCATTTAATAGGAGTCAAAAAAAAGGATGAAAAATGCTATACATTGCTGTGGTTGAGTTAGTAAGACAAAAACCAGTTGTAAGGATGAAAGAAAAGATTCATTACCATCCCAGGTCTTTTAATTTTAAAAGACTTGGGTTTGATGCTGTCAACACAGCAGTCAAAGCAAACTCACAATCAGGGGAAGGAGCACTGCTAGATGAGCTGAAGCTCCATGGGAGCTCCCTACATCATTAACTACTCTGAGAAAGAAGCTGCCACATCACTCATCCCTCACCATGTTCACTTTCTGACCTGCCCTGGGTAGATCTGAGTGCATCACAGGAACAGAAGTGGCAATGCTGGAACTTCTAACTTTCTTTCCCATGTAGAGGAAAGTCTGCAATCTGGATAAGATTAGCAGAAAAAGCAAGACACACACAGTCCATTTGTAACAACATACACTGGACACCATAGGTGTTCTAACAGGGACAAGGCAATAATGCCCATAACAAACAGAGTCTGTGACCTCTGTGTCTCCCAGCTCAAACAGTGCTTGACACCTTCCAAACTTAAGAAGAGAAAATAGAACTGTTTGATGGGGATTATTTTGTTAGGTCTCTATTCCTATTTACACTGCAAGACAACTCGTATTGAGCATTGACTAGTTAGAACCTGTGTAACTGATTATTCACACAAAACCCCCAGTGCTTCCATATGGATCTCTGCCAAAGGAAAACACAATATTTGGCCATCAGCACCTATGGTGCAACCCAGACAGGTCTATGCAAGGGATCTGTTCAGTAGCATACAGTATTACAAACAGTTGCTTGAGACTATTTTTTAATGTCCTCTGGTTACTCTTCTGTATCTATTAAATGCCCTTATGTCCAAAAAAGGTTCAACATAGATGTTCTAAGAGCACTTTGAGTATGAAGTTGGCATAACAGATCAGCAAATTAGTCAAACCAAGATGCAACAGACACTAACCCTTCCCACAGCAAAGAACTGTCAGTAGGAAAGGTCCTTTCACTTTCCTCAGAGAATGATTGTTTGACAAGTACAGATTTTCAGAACATTACTAGGGCACATACACAACAATTAGTTTTTTAGTAAATGGTATCCCTCTTACAGACAGCAAAAGATACAATTTTAAGATATAATTTTTAAAAATTGGCCAATATAAGATGAGGAGGTAGGAGGGAAGTTGAAGTCAATAAGTTTGCACTTCACATGTTCAATTACTTCCACAAGTTAAACTCCCTAAGAGCTACATAGGCACAGAACACCAAAGCTTTCACCCAGCACATGAAACCCAAAGACATACTGTATGTCCAACAGGACTGATAATTTTTTGGTTAAACTTCCCCCTAAGGACTGCCTACGTATAAAAGGTGTGTATAAAATTTGGTTCATACGTACGTACTACAATCTCTCATTGCCCAGATTTGTGGAAGACTGAGTAGAAGAACCTTTCTCAGCAAGTACTAGGAAATATCTAGAGAAATAGCTCCAAAACCTGCCAAACATATAGACTCTAAGTCTTGAGTATATATTAAAAATAATTGCCTATCTGTCTTCTCTAAGTCTTTGTTTTGCCTTTAATCTTCTCTGCTAATAAGCCAGACTTCTATGGAAAACATAGATACTACTATTCCCCAGAAGTAGCAGATTCTTATACCAGTATTTTTGATTATAGACTTCCAAGCTCTAATCAGGAGCTCTTGCTACAAGATCAGACCATGGACTGAAGTCACTTTTTAGGGACCAGTCCTTACTGGAGTGTATAACTTATGACCTCCTGTCATATGAGTGTAGAATAATGGCTTAAAACTTATAAAAAGAAAGGTTTTTTCAACAGCAAAGCTGGATTTGTTGGCATCGTCCTATACCTTGTGCATGCACAATACACAACTCTAAATAAATGAATGGCAATTTAGCATATGAGGAACTCAGGAGGACAGAAGCAGCATGACCGGTACTGGGACAGCTGTCCAAGGAAGTTCACTCAGCCTCTGCCCACACAACATCTGACAGTAGCTCCAACAACTCTAAGAGCAATTAGTACCTTCATTTCCCAAGTTCCTAACAAATGTATCCTGTCACCTGATTTACTCCCGTGAAATTTAGGTGGTTAGATTCACTCAGGTCCTCCAATTAATAATTTTTTTTTTCATTTTCCAAATAAAAATGGATCCCTTGCTACGAGGAAAAATTCTTTTGTATGAGGCAGTCATTGAAATCTTCTTAAATGATCTTTTAGGGCAAAGGGGAAGGATTACATCAAATTTAGTTGGACTAAAAATGCCTCTGATGGAGATTTTATTTTTATATTACGTTGGTGGGTATTCATTAAAGCCACATCAGCTGCTCATCGTGGGAGATTTTGAGTACTTTGGTAACATACGAATAAAGTGTCACAGTAATTCAAAGCTCCAGGGTTGTTCAATAAGCACCTGTCAGGAAAAAATGTATTATATCCAGTCAAGTCAGCAGCTACCTAATTGATTATATGCATCTTTAAAATGCAACATTAATTACTTCATTAAACAAAATTAGCTAAGTTAGGCTAAAAATCTCTCCTTTCTTTCTTCCTGTGTAACTGTAGGTACATTTGTAAACCAGGTCTGGACCCTCACCTTCTTGCTACCATCTCCACACCTTGTAAGATGTCTAGAGGAATGAAAAGATGTCCTAAGAGTTTGAGGAGGATCCACTTGGTACAGATACTGCAGAAGGCAGCCACAGAGCTGTCTTGCAATGGCCAAAGGTATATCAAGCTTCAACAAAAAGAAAGAGCATCAGCAAGCAGCACTGTACACTTCCAGTCAGTCCCAAAGCACCCTGAAAAAACTTCTAAAATTAAAAGAGAGCATCAAGACTATCCACATTACACCTGGGGTCCTTTCAGATTGCAGGACTAGACTGTCACATAGTCAGATTTAGAGAGCACTGGTCTGCCCACTGATATCTTTGGGCCTTTGCTGTGTTCAGGTCTGGCACTCAACATAAATTTTGCTAGTGAAAAGAAGGAATTCAACACATCCTAGATAAACAAACATTTCTCAAATAACATGCATGCATAGATTACAAACCATGCAGTCAGTGACTCATTACTAAGCCAATATCTAGACCTCTGTCAAGACAGAATGTAAAATTCTCTTGGTCTGTTTTCTAAATATCCTTTCAAGCTAAAAAAGAAAAAAAAAGAAAGAAATAAAAAAAAAGAGACCATGCTAGTAGCCACGTATAGCAGTTATCTTCCACCTAGTAGCTGAGGAAAACAAGATATCACATCACTCATTTGAGTCCTTTATTTAAAATGTTACACTGCCTAAAAACATTTACAGATACTTATACCAACACTACCTACACTACCTTCACATTCCCACTCAATGCCATATGTCCTCAGGTTTTTTTAATGAGACCTCATCATGCAGCTTTTAATAAACCAAAATCTCTAATCTGCTAATGGAGCTATCAATAGGACTATTGTGGTACAATTCTGAAGAATTAATGGACTCCCAAAGTAAGTACCACCAGTAATAAAGTGTAAAACATCTAATGTTCTTTTCCTTTTCCATTCTATTTTGGATGTACACTGAGTTATTTTTTGCCATGAGAATAGCAATTTGATACTCATTTCCAAAACATCACAGAATAATTCAGTTTGGAGGGGATCTCAGTAGTTCTCTAGTATAACATGCTGCTCAAAGCAGGGTCTGCAATGAGAGATTAGACCAGATAGTGACACTTTGCAATGTTCAGTCAAGTTTATGAGTTCCACTGCACTTGATTTTCATCACATATTTTATAGATGACATAATAAAATACATACAGTAATCATATATTTGTGTGATAAGAACACCATGCTTCTAAGAAAATAAGGTATACTTTTTAAAACTAAAATCCCAAAAAGAAGACGAGAATATTGCCCTTGAGCAAGTATCCCTTGCACAGGCAGTTTACAAACTCCATTTGGATACTGGTATTTTACATTTGTTTAAAGAATCACTATGGCAAGTAAGAAAACTGATCATTTTCTATCCTCTTCAAATCAGTCTCTACCACTTCTTATTAATTTTATGCTAACACATAAATATTTCAGCACTCTTTTTAACATATAGTTGAGTTGCTTGTACACGAAGCAACTGGCTTCACTCATCTCTCTTTTTTACAAAGACTACTCAGATGTTGACTGCTTTAACATCTATAGATTATACTTGTGGGCATTGGCGTCCAACACTGCCAGTGTGACTTTTTTACCATGTTACGTTCTTCTCTGTGCATCTGCCCTTTTTGTGTTTTCCTTGCCTGAAAATACCAGAGTGCTTCAAGTATACCTCATGTTTAAGTTGGAAAGGTACAGACAGCGGCAAGAAGCCAAATTCAAGCAGCAAATTGTGAAGAGGAGGTTGCTTTCTCTAAAAGCTTTTAAATTACACAAAAGCAGAACACTGCATACATAGAGTGCAGTTGAGGGTGTGTAGCATTCTGCACTGAAGTAAATATGAATAACATTGACTGGGTCTGTCCTAGTAGAATCCCTAATCTGGAAGTCTTGATCTAATTATGTGACGTGTACAGATAATTAATCCATTTACTAGCTAATCCTTTCAAAAGGTTGGGTGAATTTCAATACTTGAGAGAGACAGTATGCAGCTGGTAGACTTGACCTTTTCAAGCAATACAGTACATTCTGTGTAACAACATACTTGATAAGGAAAACTAGTTTATGGATGAATCACTAGTATTGTACATGTGCATGTGCCTTAGATCTGTGCAAGCTTCTGCATGGTAAAATAAATGAAGGAGAACATAAAAAATAACTTTTTCTACAAATGTGTACATAGGAAGTGACAAAAAACTAGAAGAGACAAGGGTAAAGCACACAAGAATGAAAGTTAAAGGTGTCAAGGTAGCTTGAAAAAAGGCAGAGGAGTCTGCAAGAAGAGGAGCACAACTCCCTACAAAACACTTCTCTCTGGGGAAACAAGAGGAAATCAAGTGGCCAAGTATCTCTTCACCTCTTTTCAGTGGTAAGTTCATCAAGCACAGAAGAGAAATTAAAAGACCTCAGAAAAGAGGTCTTTTCTTATAAAAAACCAAATCATCCCCAAGATGTTCCACATCCACTTTATGCACTTAGGTGAAGTCAGAACTCTTGAAGAAGGGAAGGTAATGTGGTAAGTGACTGTGCACAACAACCCACAAACACCAGAATTGATACACACTAAAGATGTGAAAGTAGATTCATTCCTACATTATTCTAAAAAATGATTCATCAAAGACTGAGCCATCTAAAATTTAAATTAAAAAAAAAAAAAATTAAAAAAGGACAACAGAATAGTTGCTTGTAGGCTTAATTTTTCTGGACAAAATCTTTTGTTAAATGAAAGATTTAGGAGTTGTATATATGTAATAGAGTTTTAGACATGTACAAAAATGTATTTAATGACAAAGCTTTAAGTATCAACGCTGACTTTTGTGTTTCTGTTGGTTTTGCTGTTTCCTTTTTTTTGAACACTGCACTTAATTGAATGCAAATACATACCATCATACAAGAAGAATGATTTTTCTGTCCTCTGCTCTCCTTGATTATTTAATTTACTTCAGTCTTACTACTATGAGAAAGAAGACATGAACTGAGCCTTGTGTTTACTGCATTTATGTTAACTAACTTTTCATAATTTATTTTCACAAGCTTCAGATCCAGAACTAATCTTCTCTTTCAGATTTCCTTCCTGCAATTATCTTAATCTTACAACAGCAATAAAACCCTGTCACACACTTATTAACTGCCTGACACATAAACAGAAACTCTAAGTATTTTCCAAAAATCCCATCATTCTTGCAGCCTATTCCCACTGTATTCCACTGTTTGACACAGTAATTCTGACTCAATATTGTATTCCATCTGCTGAAATCAAAAGGCAATAGGGCTTACTATGATGCCATTCAATTTCCTCTCCGAACATTACAGTGCACACAGCATCTACCATGAAATGGGAAAGGGAATTTAACCAGAAGAAAGCTCAAGCTGCAAAACTGAAATGTGATGTGGAGGCCTGACAAAGTTTTCCAAGGTTGATAAGACTTAGTGTTTCGGATGAACTCAAAATGCTCCAGAAGTTAGTTTTCCATTAAACTATCAAAATAGCAATACAGACATGGATCCAGGTTAAATGTGTAAGTTTAAAACTAAAGATTAATGTTCCTTTCAATTCAAATTGCCATCTTTCAGTACTGTTAAACAGGAGAGGGCTAAAGTTAGCAATATCACCAGAAATATGAATGAGCCGGACCAGCAGGGGGAAACTGGGTACATTCAGCTTATAAATCTGTGCTGTGACATTTCAGAATGAAAACCACTTTGCACTCTCCACACCCTCAGTGCCTGCAAGCTGTTCTTACAGTCACAGCAGCAAGTGCGAGACACGGCAAGTTCCTACTCCGCTCGGTTACTTTATACTTCCTATATTAACCTGGTAGGACTGGACGCAAACCAAAGGGGCCTTTCGTCGGGGAGATGCCACGGACGATGCAGTCGAACAGAAAGCTGATCTGCTCTCCTTCAGCGCAAGAGAGGAAAAAGACACCAGCCCCTGCAAGGAAGCACGACATAAATATGCGGTTTTCACCTGGATACATTAGAAATATATTTAGCTGGAACTATTTATAAAGTAGCAATCAAAAGAGTGTTAAGTGCAAGCCATGAAAACAAGTCAACGGGACATTCTCCAGGGAAAAGAAATAAAAAATTCAGGTCAGCACACACAACTATAACACAAACACATAAAAATTCAAGAGCTACCCAATAATTAATGTAAATTTTCTGACATTCAGGCACTTAGAGTTATGTCACACCATCATAAAATGGCTTGGGTTGGAAAGTACCTTAAAGATCACTTAGTTCCAACCCCCTCTCAATGTCAAAATAGAAGACTTATCAGCTGTCTGGGTCTCTTATTTACCCCTAAAATTTTGTAGGCCTAATCTTATGGCAAGTGTCAAAGATACTTAGAGTGTCTCCAGCAAAATGAATTAAGTTAATTCTACTTTTAACCACTTTTAACCAAGAGGAGTTTTTTATATACCAATGAATTATGATTTGGTTATATTGTTGGATTATAGTATAAATTTTCCTAGACTAAGTCCTATGTGTCTATTATTAACAGAACGTAATACAACTCCACAGGTTGTCATCAGATCTTTACCCTTTGCTCTATTCTGATATTTGCTTTCCATTCATTAAGAATAGCCCCAAGCAAAATTAGAATGAGAATCACTAAACAAACAAAGAAGTTATGAGCTCCATGATATATGACTACATGAACAACACAAAAGACTAGAAGGGCTCCACAGGATATTTTATTTGAGAATTGTCAGTCCAAATATAAATCACATCAGGAAAAAAATATTATCTTAAAATATCAGAAAAAATTTCAGGGACATAATAATTCAATACCAGATCCAGAAAGAAATGAAATTAGCATACAGACCTTGAAGAAGCACTGCCACTTCCCCCGGCCCATGCATATAGAAAACTACAATACCAGAACTTAGACTTGCAGTAGGGTTTTGCACGTTACTTTCCTAGGGACTTGAGCCCCTAATCTGGACATGTGGGTTTGACTTCTGTCTGTCTCTAGCCAATTCTGAGTTGCATACATATTTTTTCCAATTTTACTGAAAGCAGAAGAGTTGGTTGGTCCTGACCAGAATTACTGCATCCCCATCACTTTCCACACATGCCCTGTCATATCCAACAGGATACTCACATTTCACTTAAACAATGGACACACTTTTAACAGCTTGACGAAGGGCTATGAGATCCAGACAAAAGGGATAATAGAGAGTGGACCACAAACCACATTAACTATTTTAGTAAATTAGATATAACCAGCAAGCAGTAAACTGGAAAAACATATTCTGGTCCACACTCTTCTGTCATTCTCAATTTACGTCACATCTAAGTCTCTGCCTGTTCTGCTTAAATCTATTCAAGATAACATTGTTAGCAACATCTTCATAACTTGATTTGTCACTCCACCACATTTGCATCTCTTCACATTTTGCTTATCAAAAATTCTTCAGCCAAAGAAACAAATACACACCTTGGCTTCAGGATCAGAGACCATCTAGGAGATTGATTACAACACTAATCACACAGTTTGACAGCTATGAAGGTTTCTGGTGATGACTCATTTGCAGTCTTGCCCCATTTCCCCTCCCCAAGAGATGCCAAAGTCAGAGAACACTGTATTAGGGGGGAAAAAAAAAAAGCTGGCTGCAATGTATTCAGGAATGATTTGAAATTCAGCTTTTTGTTTGAGCTCACTTCTCCCTGCACAGAGTAGAGGAAGTCTGTGGAAATCAGTTTGCCTAATCCTGGATGGTATGACTCTTCCCCCATGAATCACATCAATGCCAGAAGCCACATATTTCTTGAGGGAGCAGGGCAGCACAAGGCTTCGCTGGATGACCTTCACATTCCATGCACAATAAGCAAGCAGGATACAGAGAGAACATAGCAGAGGACATTCCTATCTCAAGCACAGTGATACACTACATGACTTGATAATTCAGCAGAATCCTACACACGCATGTTGCCATTCATGAAAAAAATGATACCTCAAGTACTTCTGTACATAAAGAGTATACCTGGGCCACATTGTTCTTTTATGACTATTGTCAAGAGTTACCTAAACTCCTAATGGGCTCTACAAGCCTTTGACTTTAATGGAAACTAAAAAAGTAAATGTGCTCATGCAAGCTGGCTGCTTAATTCAAATGCTTATTTCAGCAAAGAAGTATCACTCATTTGGAAATCCCAAAACCAAATGTGATTGCCTTCATATAACAAACAGTGTATGTCCATGTGCCTGTGGATGCGAATCCAATATACACATAAAATATTTCTTTGTAGATTCTATTATTCACATGAACACCTTAATTGTTGATTGACTCTCACAGGAAACATTCTCTTTCCTGTTTTGCTAGACAGAACTAGATTGCAAATGGAGGAAGAAGTCTGAGGGTCCTCGCTAAAAGCATCAAGTGAGATGAACAAGTAGGTAAGGTTTAACTAAGTAATGTTTCAAAAGCATACATAAAAACAAGTAATTACATTTCTTTTCTGCTTTCTTCAGAAAACTGACAAATTCACTACCAGAAACTACACATCCCAGTCACGTGCTGGATCAGATTTGGTGCACAGGCATTTGGAAGCTGAGGAATATGTGGTATGCATCCCTGTAATACCACGCAGCTGTTTACCAGACTGAAGGGCTCACTCACACTCTCCATGGGGTAAGAGACTTGGTGAAAAGCAGCCTGCAACCACTTGCACAAGGCTGAAACACTAAACCAGTCCTCTGTGTCAGTCAGTAAAGCATTGTACAGTCCCTCAAACATTCAAGAGAAGTTGCCAATTTCATAAAACTTCCAAATACTACTAAATCCTGCTAATGTTTGATTTTAATTTATCATACTAAAACAGCAAACCCACACCCTCACAATGGACAAAAATTACTTCAACCTCTGTACTGTGTGTGAAAGCAGGGAGGAAGAGTCAGTCCCTTCCCATTGATTACTACTCCTAACAGCTGCCAGACAATGCCAGAGCCTGAAATCTTTTAGCTACAGGAACCCTGGGCTTGAGAACCCCCTTTAGGGGGTATTTCAGGCTGTTTTTCTCTCTGGGGAAAATGACAAAGGGTGTTCCTAGTATTGCCAACTAAGATATGGGCATGACTACTGAAAATAAGATAAAATTGGTTGTTGCCTGCAGTACGCCTAAGAAGGAGACAGCACAGAGCAATATCTGCATATTAACAGAAGTTTTAATCTACGCAACTCAGAATTTTTCAAGAAATTCCAGATCTTGCCCCAGTTTAACCACCCCTACTACTTCTAATTTTCAAATAAATGCAGAATGGAA